>NC_090646.1:248912405-249249280 GCF_040937935.1 Hyperolius riggenbachi | reverse complement strand
CCCTGATTGGTCAGAATAGCGGTGGAACGCATATGCGCTCCACCGCGGCATGCTGGGATGCCTGACGTCATGTCTCTAGGAAAGCTCATACAGACCACTCTCATTAGGTGGCTGCTGATACTATTGTATCTTAGTGGAGCAAGAGTGGAGGCGTTAGATGCCATCTATTGGCCAATGTGTAGAAAACAGCCTAGATTCTGCTGTGATCAAACTGTGAACATAATAATTGTGAAATAGGATATACATATTAAATCAGTGATCCGTGTATCAGTATGAAAATATGATATACATATTAAATCAGTGATTAGTGTATTGCCTTTCCTATCCATTTCATTTCATCCACACTGCCTCTCACTTCTGTCTGAGCACACAGACTGCACCAAAGCGGGAGAAGAGTGTGTGTGAACCCTGCCTGCATCATCCCAGTGCTAGCTGTCCTGAACTGCAGTGACAACTATTCTCCCCCTCCTCTTGCTTACCAGTAGCATTGCAAACCTGCGTATCCCAACAGGAACTTGCAAGCATGCTCACCACAGTTAACTCCACGCCTACTGGCCAAGTGACTTCAAGTCAGAGTTCATGCTCGTCATTATGGGATGGAAGTTTGGTGCTGATGAAACTATGTTGCAGCAAATTCCATCCCCATTGAAAAGCCTTTAGAACATTAATTGTGTCAGTTTAACTGAATTGTGCAGAGTTTTATTGGGTCTATTAGGAAATAGTGATTTTGAGGGACATAAAACATCAAGAAAGAAATGGGAGCTTAAAACGGCTCAAAAACAAAGAAGATTGATGCATCACAGACTCCCAGCATTGTACATGTAAAACATTTTAAAGCTGGTTTAAGTTGTTCTGGCCTTTCTCAAAACAATCATCCTACACTCATTCCAGTATCATTAGTAAATCCTCAATCAAATTATTACTGCTTATGAATCTTCTCCACATTCTGAATTGTCAGATGTGGCTTCCTGCTGTTTTTTTTAGCAGTGGTAATCTTCAGAATGAAAAGACATTGCTGTAAAGGTCAAAATCAAATGAATGTCGCGCAGCTGTCTGAAATGTTTTCTTCATATTAATGTCTACTAACTTTATGCTGTCATACTACAGATGTTTTGGAAAATAGTAAGATGTGACAGGTGTTTGACTTGAGTAAATTGTGATGCTTTCTAATACAGGAATATAGGCAGCACAAAGAGAAGATGAGTCAGAACGTGCTGCTGTTACCTAAAATCTCTAAAGCCAGTATGGTAGCACAGATTGGCTGATAAACCACTACCTGAACTTTTTGAGATTGATTGTTCCTGACAGGAATTCCCAACACCTTTGAGTTTTGCACCACTGACTGCAATAAATTTCACTTTGCAGAGATTAAAGTAAAACATAGCACTTTGGCAACTGAAAATAACGATATGGAGTCTTAATAAGCTTTTTTCTTCCTCATTCAATATCTGAACAATGCAATTTTTAATATCATATTTTTATTACATTATGGAGACCATTGATTCCATTTCTGACTAAAATATCAGGGGATTTTTAGGTACTGAGCTACTTACATTTTGTCAACTTGAAATGATTTACTCTGATAACTTTAGTAATTGTTTTTATATAGCACTGCACTTTTTTTGCAGATAACATTGGTGACGTTGAGTCACTTACTGTCCCCTGAGTACATTGGGCAATCTGATGATATTAGGATTGCACAATGCTAGGTACTAACTTTACCAATGAAAACCATGAAGGCGTGTTTCTATTAGTGCGTTATGTTAGCAATATGATTTTTCCAGACCACAGTTGGTCTCCTATACAAAGTTAGCAGCACAGGAAAATCGCACAGCAATCACGCTGATATAAGATTTTTTGGTGATCCTGGCCATTTTCTTCTCCAGTCAGTAACAAGTTACTGCAGTGCAGCATCCTATGCATCTCTGTGGGACACAGTATGGGCACACATCGGGCTACTTACCAGGAGGGCCAGCAGGATATACCGCCCCAGGGGAAAGAGAGCAGGAGCACAAGTGAAGCTTAAAGGAAAAGGCCTGCGGTCACCCATCCCAGCCATCCTCCTGGCCAACGTCTGCTCCCTCCCAAATAAGCTTGATGAACTGCTCATAGTACTAGGACGCAATCGTTCAATAGGCGCGAATACCCCAGTCCTCTGCTTCACTGAAACGTGGCTGAACGACACCATCCCGGACAACTCCCTCCAACTACCTGGCTTCAACCTCTTCCATGCGGACCGTGATAGCACACTCTCCGGGAAACAGAGAGGGGGGTGGCATCTGCTTCTATATCAAGGCCACCTGGTGCACAAACACATCCATCATGGACAGACGCTGCTCCCCTGATATTGAGCTCCTACTCATAAATTGCAAACCTCAATACTCACCAAGAGAATTCTCCTCCTACGTTCTTGTAGGAGTATATATCCCCCCCAGTGCCAACACCAAGGTCGCTCAGCGCACACTCAGCGACGCCATCTCACGGTGGGAGACATCCCTCCCAGACTCCCTCTTCATCGTCTGCAGGGACTTCAACAGCGCTAACCTCCACATAGAGATGCCCCGCTACAAACAGCACATTACTTGCCCCACCAGGAATCAGAACACCCTGGACCATTGTTACACGGTCCTCAAGGATGCGTACAAACCTATTCGACAGGCTCCCCTAGGAAACTCAGACCACTGCCTAATCCATCTAATTCCCACCTACAGAAGGCACCTTGAATCATCCAAGCCAGTCCTCAGGACTGTGAGAAAGTGGACAGAAGAGGCTAAGCTACAACTACAGGCCTGCTTTGACTGCACCGACTGGGCAACCCTCGAGTCAGCCTGCCTGGAGGAATGGTCAGAGAACGTCACCTCCTACATCAGCTTCTGCGAGGAGCTGTGCATCCCCACAAAAACTTTCAGGGTCTACCCTAACAACAAGCCCTGGTTTAACGGCAAGTTACGCCGGCTCCGGAAAATCAAGGAAGAAGCGCACAAGTCTGGAACACCAGAGGAGTTCAAGGCAGCCAGGTACTCCCTCAAGCGCGAACTTAGCGTCGCAAAAAGGGCCTACTCAAACAAGCTGGGGCTCCGCCTATGCTCAAACAACACACGGGAGGTCTGGCAAGGGCTTAGGGCAGCCACAAATTTCAAACCCTCTCCTCAACAAGAACCCCCGAGTCATGAACTAGCAGAAAAACTCAACGAATTCTATGGCAGGTTTGAACATCAACCTACCCATGTAGGTGACCCAAAGGCCACCCACTGGGCACCCCCCATATCCACCTCTCCTAGTACTGGCAGTGCCCTCCCAGAACCAGTAGTAGTCCAGGGGACAGACATACTCAGGCACCTCCAGAGACTAAATCCTAGGAAAGCCTCTGGCCCGGACGGCGTGTCATCCATGTGCCTGAGATCCTGCGCTAGCCAGCTAGCCCCGGTTCTGACCTCTATTTTTCAGAACTCCCTGTCGGCTGGCAAAGTACCCTCCTGCTTTAAAAGGTCCACTATCATACCGGTACCTAAAAAACCAGGTGCTACGGATCTCAACAACTACAGACCCGTGGCCCTTACCTCAACTGTCATGAAGATCTTTGAAAAACTAGTCCTTACCCATCTGAAAAACTCCACCAACGCTCTCCTAGATCCACTTCAGTTTGCATACAGGGCAAACCGGTCCATAGAGGATGCCATCAACATCAGTCTGGCATACATTATGGAACATCTGGACAGACCCAACACCTACGCCAGGATCCTTTTCCTGGATTTTAGCTCTGCTTTCAATACGATCTGCCCGAACATCCTGTATAACAACTTAGCGCAAATAGGGCTTGACGTAAATCTCTGCAACTGGATCAAGGACTTCCTCACAAACAGGACACAACAGGTTAAACTTGGCAGCTGCCTCTCCCAATTGAGGACCACAAATACTGGTGCCCCCCAAGGCTGTGTACTGTCTCCGATCCTGTTTTCCCTGTATACAAACAGATGCACCTCCACTGCCGACTGCGTTAAGGTAATTAAATTTGCGGACGACACCACCATCCTTGGTCTCATCAGTGAGGAGGACGAACGCACCTACCGCAGCGAGATCGAGCGGATCTGCAACTGGTGTAAGGACAACATGCTTGTCCTAAACGCTGCTAAGACGGTCGAGTTGGTTATCGACTTCAGGAATGCCCCCGGCCCACTCAGCCCGGTACTCATTGAAGGCACAGATGTCACCAGAGTATCTAGTGTTCGGTTTCTGGGCACTACTATCACCAACGACTTGAGATGGAGTGTAAACACCACTAAATGCCAAAAGAAGGCGCAGCAACGGCTGTTCTTCCTAAGACAACTCAGGAAGTTTGGTATGCCGCAGGAGCTGCTGTCTAGCTTCTACACTGCCACCATAGAGTCAATCCTGTGCTCCTCTATCATCGTGTGGTATGGTGGAGCCACGTCTAGCGACCGGTACAGACTGCAAAGAGTAATAAATACAGCGGAAAAAATCATTGGTTCCCCCCTGCCACCTCTGGACCTCCTCCACGCATCCAGACTGAGAACAAGGGCAGTCAGGATCACGAATGACCGGCTCCATCCCGGCAGCCGCTTCTTCAACCGCATGCGCTCAGAATACCGTTACAGGGCTATTTCCACCAAAACCTCCAGGCACAGGAACTCCTTTTTCCCCCAAGCAGTGTGCCTTCTGAACTCAAATCTCACACACAGTATAACTAAATAGCACATCTGTGACCCAGGCCTAAATAAATATGTACTTATCCTGTGGATTACCGCAGGTAGTTTTTTGCTCTAACATACCTTAATTCTTCTGTACTGCACATGTTTTTTGCACTACCTCGTTTAATGTCTTTGTCTGCTCGTCATTGCATGCTTTGATGTACTATGCTCTATGCTGATGTGTACCACAAACAATTCCGAGTGTGGCAACTGCTGCACTTGGCGAAATAAAATCTGATTCTGATTCTGAAGTGCACTACAATCGCAACATACACCCAATAAATCACAGCAGAATTGTGGTAGTGGAAAATAGAATAAACGTGATCACATCTCAGGAAAATCACAATTACGATCAAGTTTCGTAGTGAAAAAAAAGCCCTGAGGGGCTTACAAAAGCTATTGTCCTTACCAGAGTGTAGACCAGTGAAGCCAATTAGCAAACCAATATGCGTATGATTTGAAAATGAAAATTCACAGAAGCACAGGAAGAGTTTACAGCCTGGATGTAGATAATGTCCTGACTGAGGTTCATAATAGGGGGTCTGGTACGAGCAGGGTGCTGTTTAGCCAATGTACTAGTATAGAAGACATATTTCATAAGGTGTCAAGTACAGACAGCTACTATTTATTCAAACTTTCACTTACAGAACCTTTACAATATTAGTTAATTGAATAATTGCACAAATAAAGAATATTTACATGTAGGAAATATAATATAATATTATTGAGTATTTACATAGCACAGACACAATGGAGAGCATACAAACTCTGTACAGATAGTGCCCTGGCTGGGATTTAAACCAGGGACCCAAAGCTGCAATGCAAGGGTGCTAACCACTCCACCACCATACTGCCCCTGAAACCCACATTCATGTGCACAGCCTTGGACTTATCCTACACAGACATAACCAATGAACAGTAAAAGTGTTCCAAAGAAAAGTCTGCTAGCAGCTGCCATCCCTTGTTTTTGCTGTGCTTGTTTCAAAGTGAAACAAAGAATATGACTGGAGCCATTGGGAATAAAAGCATTACTTATCCTCAAGATATGCTGTACTCGACTAATAGAACTATTCTAAGCTGTTATTTTTATGTTGCGTGGGCTATATGTATTCTTGTAAGAAAGTGAAACTTTTGTCACTGCTTTCTGAAAGTGAAACAAATGTTACTCTCAAATAAAGAATTTACAAAAAGAAACAAACACAAGCTAACTCTGTACAAGAAAATGTACATTCATGTCAGTCTGTTTAGTGAGCAGAAGATATACTTGTTATGTGTCTGTAGAACTGGTTACATTTTTGAAAACTTAATTAAATATTAAAAAAAATAACTTACAGCATATCAAAGATTTGCCCCCCCCCCCCAAAAAAAAAATAGTTCTCAAACTGAGGAACTCAGTTGCAGACAGACACACTTTTTTTTATCTCAAATAAATGTGAGAAATTTCACACATGAATTTAAAACCTAAAGACCAGACCACAAAAACAAAAAAGCAGGTAAATTATTATTGTCACTCACAAGGCCTCCTAACTACTTTGCTGAACTGGTAATCATCACTGGAGAATATAAGCTGTATGGCTGTATGACTATAGTTGCTGAATGCATATTACTAAATGCATTTAGCATTGATTAATTTAAAAAGTATATGCTGTAATGAATGCAACTGCAATACACTGCTTATCAACATTACCTACCTACAGTGTTATAAAGTGCAGACAATGTTTAACCATTTGTTTACGCTGCATCTCTGACCCCTTAAAGGGAACCTGAAGTGAGTAAAATTATTTAAAATAATAACATGACATAGCTGCAAATGAATATTACATACTAACCTCATCATCAGTTCCTCTCAGAAGCTCACCATTTTCTCCTTACAGTGATCCCTTCCAGTTCTGACAATATTTTGTCAGAACTGAAATATATCAGTTGCTGTCAGTTATAGATCAGCAGCTGTCAGTTACAACTGAATGTGTAAGGCAGTGGTCCTCAAACTAAGGCCCGCGGGCCAAATGCGGCCCCCTGAGGCTTTTTACCGGCCCCCCACACACAAAATGTATTACTTATAGATGCGATAATGTCCATGTTTCCCTATGGTTAAAGTGGGTAATATTACAGTTTAACAGTGTGCTGACCAGGAAGCTGTTATGGGGTAATGGCTATTTTTCAAATGGAGGACGGAGATTTCCATTGATCACAGTGGACAAATGAAACACAGGACAGGAGAGAGAGATTGAGGAGTAGGCTACACAGGAGGTAAGTATGACCTGTGCATGGCTATTTTTACTTTTTATGGTTCAGGTTCTCTTTAAGGATCAGATACTTTTTTTGTCTAAAACATGAGCTGTGATTACTGTGATTGGCTCACAGTTATCATGGGGTCTGGAGCTAATGACAGCAGAGTGAGTGGGCTGCAGTGTCGTTAGATCGGTAAGAGTGATAGAAATAGCAGGAGCGTGTGAACATTTAAGTTGAAATCTACACGCTGGCAGGAAAAAGCGTCCACAAATAGGGCATAAATTTCAACTGCAGCAGTCTGGAAGAGGTTAAATGACCCATCACACTGCACAAGATCAGCAACAAAGACTGTAAACTGTTCATAGCCTGTGTTCTGCCTCTTGTGCATGGGGATAGGTCATCTGCATTGACTGCTGAGGCAAAGGTTCAAACCCTGCACTTTACCATACTGTGTTTGGGTACTGATAAGAACTTTATACAACGCAGTAAGCAATCTTTAAATTAATCCATGCTAAATGTATTTACAAATATTCTTACTATAGGTGCATACATGCAGATTCAGTCACACAACCAATAGTTTAATAACCATTCAATACCACTGATTATAGAGGCAATGCAATCACAAGTTGGAAATGGTTGCCATCTAATAGGAGATCGAAAAAAATGTCTAGCTTTTTTGTGTTACTTTTGTTTTACAATTGACCTCAAGCCCAGGAGAACCATGGTAAATTAAGTTGTTATACTTGTATATGAATTTAAATTACTAAGTCTAGTTCTTATGTTGGTACATTTTATGTTTTTCCATTTTTATGTTTTTCCATTGAAGTTTTCCCATCAAATTACTTATTATAAATATTATTTTTGAGAACACTTAACTTCCAGCTCACAAAGGTCATGTTTTTTTGGAATCATCTTTTTGTTTAATGATTAAGAAATACATAAACATAGTAAGCAAATCTCTCAGATGCAATTTCCAGCTTTTGCACACCATGAAGAATATACTGAAATAGAAGTGTTTAATTATGTAAATGTTTTAAGACATTGTAAATAGCAAGATGTATTTTTGTAGTCATTTTGGCGCATTTGTAGTATTTAAAAATAAAGTTGAGTTGTGTATGCAATACTCTTTTTATTTTAGAAGTAGCTTCTTGAAGGATTAGCTTTTGGCAGTCATTCCTTTTGTCAGATCCTAAAAATGCAGACTCAACTTGCTTGCAGACTTTTACACAATATGCTGACAAAGATTCAAGTGGGGCAGGTGGCAGAATGAGGAAATACATTACAGATAATGGCTTACTGCAATAGGAATTATAAGGTGGGTTGGGGGGAGAAATTGGATTGGTGTAGATGGTCAAAAATGTGTCAGATAATAACTAAAAAGTCATGTCTAATAAAGTCATAAAACAAAGACTAGAGACAACACTGCCCAAAAGCGTTAGGGCTAAAGCCATGGACCTGTAACATACCACATTGAAAACAAAAGTGTCCATCTAGGCATTAAGTAAAATGATCAAAAAATCGCCAAACCATAATAAGTTATAAATGATCTCAAATTTATTGAGGGACTTATCCCTTGAAGCTAAAATCAATTAAAAACGATAGTACACAGGCTGACAGATAGACATCTCGATGAGAGCTAATACAGGTAACACTGTAGTTCCTGTATTGGAGAAGTGACAGTCGTCACGGAACGTGTGAGGGGCGCGGACTGACAGTAGGCTAGCAGCTTGCAGGCTTGGGTGAGAACTATTTACTTACTAATGCACCATTGATGTATGCGGAATAGATTGCTGCACTATAAGAGGTATATTGTATATGGCATATGATATGGTCTTACATCCACACAGACAGTGTTACCTGTATTAGCTCTCATCGAGATGTCTATCTGTCAGCCTGTGTACTATCATTTTTAATTGATTTTAGCTTCAAGGGATAAGTCCCTCAATAAATTTGAGATCATTTATAACTTATTATGGTTTGGCGATTTTTTGATCATTTTACTTAACCTATTTTGGTTCCTGGACGTAGTTTCTACGTCCAAGAACCATGCGCGCTACCGCGCGCCCCCGTGGCCGATCGTGCGCGTGCACGCGCACTCCCGGCCGCGGATTCGGTAGCCAAGGAATCAATGTATCGGGCTATGGAGCCCGATCATTGATTCCTCTCCCCCGCTGAAAAAGCGACAGCTTCCCTCGGAAGCTGAGCTTTTTCTGGCCGTCTCCTTCCCGATGCGTCACTCTAAGCGCGTGCTACGCTTAGAGTGACGTCATGTAAACAAACTCATGGCCGCCATCTTGTGGCCAAAACGTAATACTACACCTGAAAAAAAAAACCAAAAACAATTAACACACATTTACATTATAAATCTATTGTTTACCTCCCACCCTCCCAAAAGTACCCAAATAAAATGTTTAGTATAGAAAAAAAACCATTACAATAAAAAAAAAAAAATGTAAATATTTACTTAAGGGTCTAAACTTTTTAAATATTAATGTAAAGATGAAATATTTCTATATTTTTTTTTATTTTAAACTTGTAAATAGTGATAGATGCAAAATGGAAAAAATGCACCTTTATTTCTAAATAAAATATTGTCGCCATACATTGTGATAGGGACATAATTTTAACGGTGTAATAACCGGGACATATGGACAAATACAATACGTGAGATTTAATTATGGAGGCATGTATTATTTTAAAACTATAATGGCTGAAAACTGAGAAATAATGAATTTTTCCATTTTTTTCTTATTCTTCCTGTTAAAATGCATTTACAGTATAGTGGCTCTTAGCAAAATGTACCCCCCAAAGAAAGCCTAATTGGTGGCGGAGAAAACAAGATATAGATCAGTGCATTGTGATAAGTAGTGATAAAGTTATAGGCTAATGAATGGGAGGTGAACATTTCTCACGTGAAAACGACGGAACCTGAATGGGTTAATGCCTAGATGGACACTTTTGTTTTCAATGTGGTCTAATAAAGTCATGTCACACTTTTTGTTAGTATATACAGTATAGCTTAAAGTGAACCGTAAGTGAAAATAAACTGATGATACAGTAGAATCCCTTTATAGTAAACTCTTAAAGACCAGGAAAAGTAGTTTACTATATCAGAATTTGTCATACATTGTTTATTTATACAGATGCATTTGCTGGGACCTACTATATCCAGAGGTTTACTATATCAGAGTGCCATAATGATATAGAACTACTGTATAAACAATTGAATCTATCCCTCTACTCCTAAAAATGGCTTTTAGCTATCCCAGAGTTCTATGTTATGTTTATGTTGATTTGCATATTTCAGCAGCAAAGCACTGGGAGACATCTCGGAGCTCACTCCAACATGAATTATCGCAAATACTTTCTCTATTAAGAACACCTTTATTTTCCATAGCATTTTAGTAAGGGGGCTTTTTGGACCATTGTAGCCCTTTACACACTCCAATGAGTTCTGGTTCACCATGGGCTTGCTGGTTAGTCTGTACAGACATGCTAGTACAGGGATGAGAGATGTGGATAGTTGCAGAATGAGATGGAAGGGAGTAGGATCCAAAGAACAGGTGGTAAGATAAGATTTGGAGATTAGAGAGGAGAGAGAATGCTCAGAGAGTGGAGAGAAGCAAGCTAAAGAGCAATCAACAAGAGGGGGGGGGAGATAGAGTTTGAGGTCCGCATGGAAAAACTATTTTGGTAATTTTATCACTGAAATATGTTGCAAATTCTTCAACTGATAAGCATGAAGAGGGAGGGAGAGGGTTTGGATGGAGAAGGGAGTTAGAAGTGTAGAACAAGCACTTTGGATTATGGGAGAGGAGGATATGAGGGAGGAAAAATATGACTTTTTTCTGCGTTTTGCAGAAGAGAGAGCATTTTTAAAGTTGTTTAAGGCTTTTTTGTATAAAATGAAGTCCTCATTTGTGGTGTTTTTTTTCCATCACTGTTTAGATACTCTAGAGCCTAGGTTCTCAACATGCGGTACGTGTACCCCAGGGGGTACTTCTGATGGTTCCAGGGGGTACTCGGGCTTCATATACTTAACCAATAATAACAAATTTAGAGTTTTAAAAAATGATAAATCTTATTTAAACACCACCAAATTAGTGTTTTAGCTGATATAAAGCAATAGTAAATGCTTGGAAATTGTTTAGTACCAATTATCATGTACTACAATTAAAGGGGTACTTGTGACAATGTTTACTATGCTAGGGGGTACTTGGTGACTACAGGGTTTTAAAAGGGGTACATACCAATAAAATGTTGAGAAACACTGCTCTAGAGCACCTCTAGTAGCTGTTTAGTAGCTTTGGTCAGTAGGGTTGGTAAATGACACGATGAGGGTTGACATTGGTAAGAGGTGCAACTGCATCCATGACTTGCGTGATTGAGCTGTGGTAGTGTAGCTGCCGAGTCTGGGTCAGTGAAGGACGATGTGAGGAGAGGTGCCAGGGCATCAGCGGCAGATTGCATATCTACGTTGCTGTAGTTTCTGCATTTATGTGAGCATGCTTGTGCCAGTGTGGTAGGAAGAGAGAGGGGGAGAGAGAGAAGTTTAGTAAGTTAGGATCAGAGAGAGGAAGTGGAGCATTAGTAAAATAAGTGGTAGAATAGAGATGAGTGAATCTCATGAATTATCTCTCCTTTTTTGTTTGTCCCATACATTACCTCTCCTTAGAGTTAAGGTGGAAAAATGGTCTCATGTCTCTTACGGCTCCCTTTAATGTTATAGGGATGTTTATTTTATTTTTTTTTCTTCTCCTCCACAGATAACATACAATTTTTTCATGTTTTCACAATGATGAGGTTGAGTTATTTATATAAGCACAGCAGTACAATAAAAACCATCTTACCAAGTGGAAGTGGTTTATGGATGAAGAAACTCTTATTAAGCCATTCATATATTTTCATACAAATATAATTTCAGCTGATAAAAATTAAAAATACTCAAACCGGAAAAGACCTTAGATCGAATAGGTTTACTTTTTATTAAACACAAAAGCTCATAAAGGTAACAAATGATTAATTTCAGAATTATATTAGACGTGCTTGATAAGTCTTTCCTATTTGCATGCAGGGGAGATAAGTGTTTTACTTTTGTAATGCTAAACAGTTCAGCAAATGCAAAATTCTATTTTGCAAATGTTTTAAGTCATTGTTGTTGTTTGCTGAGATAATTATAATTATGTTGGCTAGGGCATGCACCAGATGCCAAAGGGATAAATTACTTAAGGTTGACCAGGTCAGTAAACTGTGTTTGTGTGGATTTCTATAAAGAGTATTTATCTATACCCCTGGGTATTTGGTATTTCTAGAAAATACAGGTTCACTAGCCTGGTGAACCTTTAATAAATTAGCCTTCAACAAAGTAGAGGTAACTCTTTTGAGGACTATGATAAAATGAATGCGCATGATATCTATTGTTTTTAAAATAATACACATTAACCACTTCAGGATCACAGTCTTTTCCCTTAAAAACAAAAACAATTTTCACATTTCAGCACTCCTCCCATTCATTCAGTGATAACTTTATTGTTACTTATCATACTGAAATTATCTATATATTGTTTTTTCACCACAAATTAGGCTTTCTTTGGGTGGCACTTTTTGCTAAGAATTATTTTTTTTCTATACATTACAAAGGGAATAATAAGAAAAAAAGAGGGGAAAAACTCATTATTTCTCAGTCTTCAGCCATTATAGTTTTAAAATAAAATGTGCTTTGATACATTAAGCCCACACATTTTATTTGCCCAATTGTCCCAGTTATTACAACGTTTAATACCATATCACTTATTACAGGACTTAATTTGCAAAAGTAACAGTAATATACCCTTTTGACATACATTTTAAAAAGGTCCCTAAGGTAACTATTTATTTAATGTTATTTTTTTAACAAGTGTTTTATCTTGGCAACTATGGGGCAGGGGTGGAAGGGGTTAACAAATAATAAAATAAAAAAATAATAATAATTTTTCTATGCAAAGTTGTATATTGGTGAAATTGGGTGTATTTTTACTTTTTGGCCACAAGATGGTGCTACCGTAACTGTGTTCTATTAATAGAAACACAGAAAAGTCTGGGTTTTTTCTACTGAGAGCTTGCGTCTTGTTACTGCAAGCTCTCGGAAGTCATAGTCATGGTGATCGGGGCTGGGAACAGCTGATTCTCATACCCTGATCACAGAAGAAGGGGATTGCGACAGTAAGACAAATGGAAATGGCGTGGGGTTTGCGAACATGGTGGTAAGTAAACATTATGCATATCTATGCCCCTAATCCACACGTGAATTATACAGGGCGTAGCTATGCTTAACAAAGATCCTGAAGCAGTTAATATGCTTCATTTTTTATAATGGGACTGGTACATGAAGGGTCTCGTCTCATGGAATGGAAATCACAGAAGAATATAAGTGATCCAGTAAATCTAGCATGGTTTTATTTATTATGCCTATGTTTAACCATAAATATAGATTCCTCATTGGATATGAAATTTGCATTTTTGCAGTTATGTGTATACAATTGAAGTGAAAACTTTTCAATCAATCCAGGCAAGTTTGGCATTTTTGCCCTCCATTGATCACCACCTTGGACAGGCTTAGCAACTCAGGCCCAGGCTATAAATATAGTAGATACTGGAATATGATAGTAACTAAGTTGTTGCACAGTGTATAAATGCTATTTTCGTCTTTCTTGCATAATTACTGATACATATTATTAGCATTATTCAATAAATAAAAAAAAATGAAGAAAAAAAACAGTAACCCTTTCACATGATCACATGATTAGCTCTAGTAAGTTCACTCAAGCTCGGCAATGCAAATAATAAATACAATGTATTTACAACTGCATTTGTAATACATTAACAATGCAATTGTCTCTTTAGGAACTTGCTAATTTTGGCATACTAAAAACTGTAAATACAAGGATTAGTGTCCCCCCCTCCCCCACTGCAGAATGCAACAAACTTTGATCTTGCAGAGTGTGCATTAATCATACTAGAAAAAGGCATCCTTCAAAAGGATAGATCCCAGTAAGCACAGATGACACAAGAGCATCCATTTTCTATGTGGTTTACACTAGATGCAAACTTAATAATAATTCCTTTTTTTTTATAGCGCTTTTCCCCTTACAGACTCAAAGCGCTTGCGAGGCAGCCACTAGAGTGCACTCAGTAGGCAGTAGCAGTGTTAGGGGCTGGCTTACTGAATAGGAAGAGTCAATATTTGAATGTCAGAGGCCTTAACCATTACACTATCCAGCCAACACTCACAAATCTCTACAGCTACTTACACAATTCTAATAATAGTAATCCAAAATTATCATTTGTGATGATGTCAGGTGACAATTTTGTCACAATCCCTGAATAAAAAGGACTGAACCTATAATGTACACTAGGTGGTGGAAGTAACCCACTTGTCATAAAAAAAACTTTATTCTTTACAATATCTGTTCAGAAAATCATGCAAAAAATACAAGGTAATGCATCCACCTTATCCAGGGTGCTGTAAAACTCCCTTCAATACAAGCATGGAAGGGAGGTCTATTATGCTAGAATAGCATATGTGCATCATTTTTAAATGGATATTGTGATGAATAAAGTTTTTTTCTCACGATAAGTGGGTTACTTCTCCCACTCAAGTGTACATTATAGGTTCAGTCTTTTTTGGAAAAAATGGGACAAATGTGTTTACCTGTACACTTTTCAGTTTGGTTGCACAATCTGTGAATAGACAGGTTTCCTGTTCTATGGAGAGGGAATAGATGGGCAGAGAAAAGATGAGTAGGAGGCATCTTCCTGCACACACCATAATAGAAATACAATAGCAGCTAGACAAGAAGCATTTATCATTCCCAATAACAAAAAAAAGGATGACAATAATAGCAGGGGATACCTTTATTGAATATTTTTGCTCTGGATAATCAAGAAGTATGCCCTCAAGCATATAAAATCTAAGACACATTACTATTGTGAAAAGCATGTTGAGAAAATATGAAAAAAACACTTAATATCCAGAGCTCATGAATGCAGTAGCCACAGAAATGAACTTAAAGGATTAAAGCAGAACTTTCCCTAAATAATTGGTGCCAAATAATAATTAAGCCAACAGCTCAGAATACTCAGGAAGGGCTGCACTGAACTGTGGTATGGATACTCTAAATAGTTCCATCAACATCTACTCATATCACCATGTGGTCTGGTTGGAGTTCCTCTTTTAATCCCTATCAACCACTGATAAGCAAGGAGTATAGTTTTTTTCTAAGAGTTTAATTTATCTAATGATCATAACATAACATTATTATAATAACATAAGAGCATGCAATAATCATCTTACGTAGTCATAGCTCAAGTTAGAAACATTGGATATGAGCACAGGCATACAAATATAAAGTTAAGTAGCACACAAAGAGGCAGAACCAGAGCTGGGACAAGGTCCTCCAGCACCCAAGGCTGAGACACCAAAGTTTGCCCCTCCATCCCTCCCACCCCAGCCATTGCACACTAATTGATATTGGACTATCTCTAGTTATCTGGCTTGCAGTCACTGCCATGTATCCCCTTTTCTTATTTCTCTCTGCTTCAAACACAATAGGGTAATGATAGTTGAATGAATTGTGCGCCCCCTCCTACACTGCGCCCAGAGGCTGGAGCCTCTCTGCCTCTGCCTCGGCCAGCCCTGAGTAGTACCCTACTTTGACTCAGGCAAATAGAAACTACCCACTGCATAATCAATAGCATGTCTGACATATGTGGAAACAAATCAGTATTAATGGCATAAAAGGTTAGCTAAAATATGCTTAAGACAAGACAAAACAAATAACATTTACAGTATATTGCGCTTTTCTCCTGGAGGACTCAAAGCACCAGAGCTGCAGCTGCTAGGATGCGCTCTATAGGCAATAGCAGTGTTAGGGAGTCTTGCCCAATGGTCTCTTACTGAATAGGTGCTTACTTAAAAAGTCTAACCTCTACTATCAGCATCGGCAATTAGTATAATTTTATTACTACAGCAGAAATGCCATATTCTGTTTCAAGAAATTGGGCTAATCCAATTCACTTTTTCTCCTAGATCATTTTTCATCCTCTGTTTAACTTACAGCACTCTGAGATTGAAAAAATACCAAAAATTAAGTAAAAAGGTACTATCAAAATTATTCTGCGCGTTTTCTTGCCTTTTGGTGGCTTAAAAGTCATTTTATTGAAAAGATGTGAAAATTCACCCAGGAAAAAAAATAGGAGAAATAGTGAATTGGGTTGGGCCCATTGCTTGACTTTCATTGTCATTAAAAAAAAGGTGTATATGCCTAATTTGTATTAAAACACAGATATTCGTGCAGGTCTGATGACAAATAGTTAAACTACAGAACCATATTACTTATATTACTGTACTTACCGAACAATCTACTGTTACCACTACTCAAAAGTACAGTATGCTGCAAAGGATAAACATAACAGACCTCCCAAATATGTTATCCAATACCTCTCACATTTTGTTGAATAACTGGACAGCACTTGCGCACATGTGCAATTTAAATCTGTTCAAAAGAACAGTATGGATGAATGGAATTGCTGAATTCCAAATCTGCTGAATTCCAAGTTTGCTCTGCAAAGTTGTGAAATGTTTAATTTATTGCAAATATAATTTTGCAGTAAGCATAGGATTAATTATGCCTAGTGTGAATTTGGGAAAATATGTTCACATTAGGTTACAATTTGACTTTGAGTTTTCTCATTTATGCTTAGGATTTTTGATTTTTCTTGTCCCTTGACCATGCTCAGTACACATTTTCACTATTCATGTGCAAAAATGTGTGCATTACACATACAAACTTTGCATGAAATGTAGGCGTCAAAATTCTGTTGATTAAGAATTACGACTCTCAATTTAGAATTGCGAAATTTCAATGTGAACGTCAGAATACAGAAGTCCTCGAAATCCATGCACTCATTGCTAATTGAGAATCTCCTGCAATATATTGTAAATATGTGTCAAGTATATATATGTATGTATGTATATATATATATATATATATATATATATATATATATATATATATATATATATATATTGCAGGAAATTCTCAATTAGGGATGAGTGCATGGATTTCGAGGAATTCTGCATTTCGACGTTCCGACATTAAATTTCTCAATTCTAAATTGAGAGTCATAACCACCATGAGCATTCGTGGGTAGTGAGATGCAAGGCGCTGTTTTTTGTTTTTTTCTAGAGACTGGTTGTGCTTTGAGCAAAACTGTTGTATACAGTCAGACATGTTTGCCTTTGTAGTGTGCTAATGAGCCTAACAATAAATGTTCTGGGAACCAATAGCATCATTGATTATTTTGAGGGAACAGCCTTTGTACTTTTGTATTTTTTGGGAGAATGCAATGACATGCTTAAGACTTTTTTGTAGCTTTTGTCAGCCCTAGGGGGATACTTTATAGTGTATATAACATGATGAGCATTGTAAAATAAAACAAATGTTTAGCAGTATGGTAGATTTCACCATGTTTATCATTAGATTTTATAATATGTTTGGAATAATCGAATTATAAGATCAAAGCCAGTTAAGCAAAATGAGACTTCATATTTGATTATGAGGACTTTTATGGCAGAGCAGCAAAAAGTTATGTGCTCACATTTAAACTGAACCAGAGCATGACACAATGTTAAACATGGCACTCCATGCATTATAAACTTTAGCTGGACGTTTATGTCCATACAAAGTGTTCCTTACAGAATATTTACCACCAGAGATCAAGATAATTAACTATTATTGTTACCCAATACACATTCAATGGACTTTTATGATTTTACTCACCTTTTTCTTGTCAATCTCATTAATGGGAGCCATATACATGGACCGATGGCAAAATTATTATAAGACCCTCTGGAAATGGCAAATGTAATGGTGTTGAAATTTTGTCACTAAAATCTATATCATTTAGACAGAAGACCCTCTGGACTCTTATCTGCCCCCTTTGAAGTTAAACTCCAAATTGACTGCTCTAACTTATAGCTACTGCTTTGATAGACTGAATAATAAACTTAAAGTGGACCTGAACTCCTGCACAGGACAGAAGGAAAACATAGAGAAATGCACCTTGTATGTATTTAGAGAGTTAAGGCTGTCTAATTCCCCCTCATCTGTGTCTAATCACAAGTTGTAATTTGTTTCCCGTCCTGTGTCACCTGACAGTCCATGTCAGAAATGGCAGATAAGCTCATTTGAAAGCACAGACTGTTAACAATGTCTGTTTCCATGAATCAGGAAGTAGAAACAGTGAAGATTAATTTTAGGATTTGTATCAACTGTAACAAATAAATGTTTTTTTAAAAGGTTATCATGCTATTGTGTATATTTTAGAGCAGAGAAGAAGTTCTGAGTTCAGGTCCACTTTAAAGTGAGTTTACACGCGCGCACACACACACACACACACACACACACACACACACACACACACACACACACACACACACACACACACACACACACACACACACACACACACACACACACACACACACACACACACACACACACACACACACACACACACAAAGGTTTTGTCTGGGGTGGGATTATTGATCCTGGCAATAGCTTGACCATTAATGTCCATTATTGGTGCTCTTGATTCAAACAATTAAGTATTATTTATCCAAATAGATTTGGATTGTAAGTTCACATGGGCAGGGCTCTCTTACCCTCGTGTGCTTTGGATTTTGTTACACATTTATTCATATTAATTATGTCATTGTTATTACCAATTCTGTACTTTGTAATCATTCTGTATTTTGTACCAATTCTGTATTTTATATATTGATGTATACCATTGTCTGTATTATTTTGTACTCCATGTTTGTTTCTTATTTTGTACAGCGCCACAGAATATGTTGACGCTTTATAAAGCAATAATAATAATCCAAATGATTTTTGTGGATATTTACCAGTATGCTTTATTGGAGACTACATTTACAATTACAAATTAAAGTCTTAAAATGAATGTAAGAATAGGCAGGGTACCTGTTTGGACATTTTTGTTTTTTCTTTCTCCTATTTGCTGTTTAGAGTTGCAGTTTAATGTTTTTGCCTCTAATGTTACCACTTTGTTCTCAGTTACTCTGTAAAGTAGACCTTAAAATAGCAATGCAAGGAGACCTTAAGAACACATATCTGGCACTAACAGGTATGGGCTATTACACTTGTATACTAGAAATGAGACAAACTATTCACCCTAAGGCGAATACTTGTGGTATTTGACCTGCCCTTTAGAGTTGAAAACACAATTCTACGTAAACTATGTAATTTTTGGTGGGACTTTTGCTATGGATCACCCTCTGGTATGCCCCCATCCAGGTGTTAGGCCCCTTGAACCAACTTTTCCATCACGTTTATGGCCAGAAACAGTCCCTGTAGGTTTTAGAATTTCGCATGACAATTGATGTCTATGAAGATGCACAGTTTCACCAGATTCGCGAAATTTTGCTTAAGGTGGCCACACACCATACAATTTTTTTTAAATATCTGTTCAATTTAAGAATTGCAATCAATTTTTCTGACTGATTGTAACATTTCAAAAATATGACCAATGTATCACGCACGTATGTTCAATTTTCCCCCAATTATGATAAAAATAATTGGAAACTCTGACAAAATTGCGAGGGTGTGTATATTAATAAATTGACAATCTAACACACACCATATAGTCTTTAGAAAGATTGAAGAAAAATATCTGGCATTCTGGATCGATAAAAATCGAAGAAAATGGGAAATCCGACCAGATTTTTCAGTCGAATGAAAAAAAAAAGCTTTTGATTTTTTTCAGGAGATCCGATCGTCTTTATCGAATTGCCGTATCATGTGGCCACCTTTAGATTCACCTTTACTATTCGTGAATATGAAGTTTGATATTTGAGTTATCAGTACTAGCTCTGCAAGAATGGACGACTCTAGTTTGCAGTAGTGGCTTTCCGATTGGGCTCAGATGGAAATAGCCAAGCCCGAACAGGTCCAATCTACTGCACAGGGGCAGGACCTGATCAGGCTTGGCTATTTCCATCTGAGCCCGATTGGAAAGCTGCTACTGTGCCTGCACAGGATCATGGTAGTTAAATATTGGAGGCACTACTGCGCCTGCACCACAGCACTGGAACCCTTAGGCTTAGGAGGATAGGGGACGCCTCATTAGGAACCAGGGACTTCCCCCTCCCAAGGTAAGTATTGTTAAGAAAGTTGGGCTTTTATGTGGGATTACACTCACCTGAACTAAAATTCCGGTACCTACTCTTAGGTATGTAAAAGGACATTTGAAAGCATTCTTTGTGTGTAAAAAAACGTTTGCTGTCAATGCAGAGATTACTGCAAGCTTGCTTATCTCTGCTGTTCAGCAAATGTACAGGTGAAACTCAAAGAATTAGAATATCGTGCAAAAAGTCCATTTATTTCAGAAATTTAACACTTATAAATGGAATAGGAACCATTTGCAGTTGTTTTGGATTAATTAGCTGATTACACTTTGACCCTAGAATATTGAATATTTTCACAATATTTTATTGGTCTGAGATTTGATTTTGTAGTTTTCATAAGCTGGAAGCCATAAGCATCACCATTATAACAATTAAAGACTTGAAATATCTTGCTTTGCGTGTAATGAGTCTATATCATATATTAGTTTCATCTTTTAAGTTGAATTACTAAAATAAATGGACTTTTGCATGATAGTCTAATTTTTCGAGTTTCACCTGTAATTGCTAGAAGCACTCTGCCTGGTCTCTTCACTCTGCTCCCCGTCCTTTTCTGCTGGAGTGACTCAGCTGTTGCCACTGTTGCCAGGGTCAAGTGTCTATTTAACAGAAGGAGGGGGAAGCAGAGTGAAGTTTGTGATGATTACGTTTGCCGATTAAAAGAAATAAGCAAATTTGTACTGCTCTCTGTATTGAAATTAAACATTTTTACACAGGGAATGCTTTCAAATGTTCCCTTATGTACCTAAGAGTAGTGTTGGGCGAACAGTGTTCGCCACTGTTCGGGTTCTGCAGAACATCACCCTGTTCGGGTGATGTTCGAGTTCGGCCGAACACCTGGTGGTGTTCGGCCAAACTGTTCGGGGTTCGCCCGAACTGTTGAATGCATGGCCGAACATGGCCGAACAGGGCCCCTGTTCGGCCGAACAGGGCCCTGTTCGGCCGAATACTGCCCCCCTATGGGGTCGCAGGCATAAGGGGGGAGCATGCCCCGGTCGCGGGGGGGGTCGGAAATTCCCCCCACCCCCTCCGCTAGCGCTCCCCCCTCTGCCCGCTTCCCCATAAAAAAAGTTATAGTACCTGGTGGCTGGCAGTGGAGTGAGGAGGAGGAGGAGGAGTCCGAGTAGCAGAGTGGCGTTGAGGCCGGGCAGCGGGCGGTTCGGGCGGTTCAGCGCTAGTACCTTGTGGTACTTCCGCCCTTTCTCTGACCTCACGTCCTCTGCGTGATGACGCATACGAGGGTACGCGTGATGCGTACCCTCGTATGCAGAGGACGTGAGGTCAGAGAAAGGGCGGAAGTACCACAAGGGTACTAGCGCTGAACCGCCCGCTGCCCGGCCTCAACGCCACTCTGCTACTCGGACTCCTCCTCCTCACTCCACTGCCAGCCACCAGGCACCAGGTACTATAACTTTTTTTATGGGGAAGCGGGCAGAGGGGGGAGCGCTAGCGGAGGGGGTGGGGGGAATTTCTGACCCCCCCCGCGACCGGGGCATGCTCCCCCCTTATGCCTGCGACCCCATAGGGCCCCCATGTTCGGGGGTCCCATTGACTTCCATTGAGTTCGGCGTTCGGGCCGAACATGCCGAACATCTGGCCCATGTTCGGCCTGTTCGGCCCGAACCCGAACATCCAAGTGTTCGCCCAACACTACCTAAGAGTAGCTACTGACATTTTAGTTCAGGGAGTTTAAAACCACTTTAACCTTTTCAGGACCGGCCACCTACCCCCCCGTAAGGACCAGGCATTTTGCGCGGGAAGGGGGTGCGCGCGTTTGGGGGGGTCAGGCGGCCGGATCCCGTGTGTGGCTGGCTGCTTTTGTTTCCCCCCATGGTGGCCTGGGCCCCCCCTTCTGCCAGCAGCCTTCACTTACCTTCCAGGCTCCAGCGATGAGCCGCACGGGACCCTCTTCTCTGGCCGGCATCTCCGTTCTGTCTGAAGATCAGTTCCGGGTCGCGTCTTGATGACGTCATCAAGCCGGGACCCGACGCTGACGTCAGATGGAGCGGAGATGCCGGCCAGAGCGGAGGGGGGTGCCGATCGTCGCTGGAACGGCAGGGAGGTGAGTGGATCCTCTTCTTTTCCCCCCTGCCGCCGCAGCTGTCAAAGGGATCACTACGATCCAACGGCGATCGTAGTGATCACGTGATCAGCAGCCATACGCGATGGCTGCTGATCACTCGGGGGAGATGTCGGCTGTCATATGACAGCTTAATCTCCCCCTCCGGGTGCGCACGATCGCGTTGGGAGCGGAAACTGCGGGCCGGCGTAGATCCTACGCCGCATCAGGCTAGAACAGCCATAAGTGCGGCGTAGAATCTAATGCCGGTGGTCCCGAAAAGGTTAAGCAAAGATACTGCTACCACATTATCCAATGTTGAGTTTAGTGATGAAGTAGGATCCTAGATCCATTCTCACCAAATGCCTTCTCCACTGTTTGCCGTGCTACCTACAGTTGATTTATTTATAGCAGTGACATATGCAGGGTTTTCATATTATCCAGGCTAAAAAAATAACCCCTGGCAATAGCAAGCAGTAGCAATATAAGTGGTGATGTAAGAGTTGTTCTGCCTATTGCTTTCTCAGAGAATGGCATATTATAGTAAATCAGCTATGAGGCCTGAAGGTTCTTCTTTGACTCTCTGCCTAACATAATCAGCAGTGGTTGTGGCACCTTGGGAGAATTATGATTCCTGACTGTAGATTGTTAATAGTAAGGGTGTTATTGGCCTAACATTTATCTTTCATATGACAAAAAAAGTGCCAGGCAAGCCAAAAGAGAAAAAGAGGAAAACACTGATGTGCTCAGCTATCTTTTAACTGGTAGTATAATTTAAATTTTAGGTGCACATTCCTTTACTCCTAATATATTTTTTTAACTTACAAATATGCTTTAGGCACCATCTGAATGTCGGTTAGCTATCAAAAGCAATTTGTATTACTAGACTAGTGAATTATATCACATTAAACCACTGTAAGCACCATTAAACATTGGTTTATTGATTTTGTTAGGACTTGTAAAGGTCAGTGTCCAAAAGACATTTTTTTTAACTTCAGAATGAAAACTGCTTCCCGTGAGAATTGCTTGAGATGATATATACACAAAAAAGGAGTAACAGTGTTAATAAAATGTTGCTTAAATTAGTGGAGGATAAGTGTATTAATAAGCAATCCAAATTAAACATTATGGTTATTTCTCATCTTGCCATGGTATGTAGTAATCACTCGTGTTAGCCAGTCACAAATCCCTATTCATTCTGAACATTTTTGGTTCATTGAATCTCAGCTCCAGCACCTCCCATCAGCTCCAGGAATGTTTATTTTACATTTTAAATCACATGAAAGGGGGTTGGAGTCTCTTTTGTGTTGTTATTGCCACCTGGGTCCACGTGTGAGTGTTTCCCTCACCTCCTGCTCTGACAAGAATTATGAAAATCTCTCCAACAGAGTCAATTAGAAACAAATAAAGCTTTTTGACTTTAGTTTTAAAGTTAGGTCCCTCACTGCATGGGTCTTTTTCCATGCAGCCCCTATTCACTTCCACAATCAGTGTAAGAGGCCCCTTTTCTGGACCGCCTTTCCTGAGCCATTGAGACTTCAGAGTGCAGGGTCACATCGCTTTGAGTCCCCAGGGAGAAAACACTTTTTTACTGTGGCTGAAGGTTCTTTTCTTTTGTTTTTTGTTTTTTTGCTTTTGTAAGAAAGTACTGCTAATGTAATCCTATACTCATTCCAAACACCTAGGAGGCACTGGATATCCGACTCCTCCTCCTTTTTTAAGAGGGTTTCCTGATTCTAACTTAAATCACCCACTAGAGTCTGCCTTCATATTAATGGAGATAGTTGGTTACACCTACTTCAGGGTTGTGAGGTGACAATGGGCCCTTGTCCTTATCATGGACAAAGGTGCAGAGTGCTCCCCTTGTCAAGAACCATGTGACCTGGTATTGTTCATGCTGTGGAGCTCCATGCTATCCAAGTGAGTCACTCAAAACTAAAAGTACCTAAAAGTACTAAAAAAAGATTAAAAGTAGCTTGCGGAATAAGACATGCTAATTTTAAAAAAATGCAATGACATTGTTTGAAAAAATAAATATTAGAAGTACAGAAATGTACAGATTGTAAAGCAGTAAACAAAAAATGATGCACGGCATTGCAGGAAAACTCAGCAAAAGCAATAAAAATACCCAACTTATCGCCTTAAAAATAGATTCTTATTGTTCATGTTCGGGCAAATTATTTGAATACAGCCAGTAAATTAGAATTTGCCCAACCATGACAAGTGTTTATTTGACAATTGAATCATTGGGGAATAGTTTACTCACTTGCAGCAAGTTAGGACCACAGTCTGGTAATATATAAAGAGACACTGATCAGACTATCTTTCCCTTAATGCTAATTTGTCTTCTATTAAACAGGCTATTTTTATGTGTATATAACCTTTTACTGTACTTCACTTTCAACAAGATGTGTTAGTCTGATTTGGTAGACCCCATTACAGCCAATAAAATCTGACTATTAGTTTTGCTAGATCACAGTATACACCAGATAATAATCACAACTCATTTGACCACCTCTGCTACAGACATGTCACTACAATGAACAGCACTTCCAGTAAAAACAGAATCAACAGCTTCCCATTTCTGTGCTTTTGAAAGCATAACATGTTGCTGAAAAATGTTTGGCGGATTCGAATGTATAAGCAGGAACTGTGTTTCAATTTTTTTTCAAAGAGGAATATCCTGCATTCATTAACATTTGTGTCTATGTAATTTTAGATTTTTGATGTAATTATTTTTAACAAAATAAGCTGCTCTAAATGGTATAAAAGTAGCTGAATGTTGTGCAGTTAGTAAAATACAGCAAGTTTTATATCATAAAGTGCATCCTATGTGAATTACTAAATGTATTTTGCAATTCAAACTTCAAAGAAACTTGTAACTAATGCCCATTTCTAACACTCTGCATTGCCAATATTAAACTACAGCAGTAATGACGTTTGACCTGTAGGGGAGGGATATTTGACATTGTGTTTTGGCTGCAGTAGTGGCTGAATCACACACCTGAAACAAGCATGCAGCCAATCAAGTCTGACTTCAGTCAGAGCCAGTGGCGTAGCTACAAACCTCTGGGCCCTGATGCGGAATCTGGATGTGCCCCCCCCCCGGCAACAACAGCCCCTCCCCCCCCCCGGCAATACCCGACGGATGCACACACATATCAAAATCCCTATAGCCAGCTATAGGTACCCCCAGTATAGGTAGTCAGGCATAGGTAAGCCAGTATAGTTGCCCCCGGTATAGGTGAGATAGGCAGGCGCCGCCGGTATAAGTTAGATAGATAGGTGCCCCCAGTACAGGTTAGCTAGGTGGGTGCCTCTAATATAGGTAGCCAGAATAGTTGCCCCCAGCGTAGGTTAGATAGGTAGGTGCCCCCAGTATAGGTTAGTTAGGTAGGTGCCTCCAATATAGGTAGCCAGTTTAGTTGCCACCTGTATAGGCTAGCTAGGTGCCCCCAATACAGGTTAGATAAGTAAGTGCCCCCAGTATAGGTTAGATAGGTAGGTGCCCCCAGTATAAATTAGATTAGGTTGGTGCCCCCTAGTATAGGTTAGATTAGGTAGGTGCCCCCCAGTATAGGTTAGATTAGGTAGCTGCCCCCCAGGATAGATTAGGTAGCTGCCCCCAGGATAGATTAGGTAGGTGCCCCCCAGTATAGGTTAGATGAGGTAGCTGCCCCCCAGGATAGATTAGGTAGCTGCCCCCCAGGATAGATTAGGTAGCTGCCCCCCAGGATTAGGTTAGAATAGGTAGGTGCCCCCCAGGATAGATTAGGTAGCTGCCCCCCAGGATAGATTAGGTAGCTGCCCCCCAGGATTAGGTAGATGCCCCCCAGGATAGATTAGGTAGCTGCCCCCAGGATAGATTAGGTAGGGACCCCCAGTATAGGTTAGATTAGGTAGCTGCCCCCCAGAATAGATTAGGTAGCTGCCCCCCAGGATAGATTAGGTAGGTGCCCCCCAGTATAGGTTAGATTAGGTAGCTGCCCCCCAGGATTAGGTTAGATTAGGTAGCTGCCCCCCCAGGATAGATTAGGTAGCTGCCCCCAGGATAGATTAGGTAGGTGCCCCCCAGTATAGGTTAGATTAGGTAGGTGCCCCCCAGGATAGATTAGGTAGCTGTCCCCCAGGATAGATTAGGTAGCTGCCCCCCAGGATTAGGTTAGATTAGGTAGCTGCCCCCCAGGATAGATTAGGTAGTTGCCTCCCAGGATAGATTAGGTAGCTGCCCCCCAGGATAGATTAGGTAGGTGCCCCCCAGTATAGGTTAGATTAGGTAGGTGCCCCCCAGGATAGATTAGGTAGCTGCCCCCCAGGATAGGGCAGGTAGGTAGGTGCCCCGTCCCCATAATGGAGGAGGGAGCCGCAGCCGCGAGGAGGGCAGCCCGACCTCTCCCTCCCTTCCTCTCCCCGGGGCCCCCCCCCCCCTCAGATGCAGAGTGAGCGGCTCACGGAAGCGCTGTAGGCAGAACTCACCTCCGTCCCTGGTTCCAATCGCCGCTGATCTCCTCTCTGGCTGGCTCTGCATAGATGCTTACACACGCAGCTTCCTGTTTAGCCGGAAGCTGCGTGTGTAACAACATCTATGCAGAGCCAGCCAGAGAGGAGATCAGCGGCGAGTGGAACGCAGGGAGGTGAGTTCTGCCTACAGCGCTTCCGTGAGCTGCACTCTGCATCTGAGGGGGGGGGGCCCCGGGGAGAGGAAGGGAGGGAGAGGTCGGGCTGCCCTCCCCGCGGCTGCGGCTCCCTCCTACCAGCGCGCACGGTCGCATGGCCCTCCAAACAGAGATGGGCCCCCTGGGCCCCTCCCCCGCCTCCTCAGGAGCCGGGCCCGGTCGCCAAGGCGACCGCTGTGACCACGGGCCCTACGCCCATGGTCAGAGCAACTGATCTGCATGCTTGTTAAGGGGCTGTGGCTAAAAATATTAGAGACACAGGATCAGCAGGAGAGTCAGGCAACTGGTATTATTTCAAAAAGAAAAATCCATATCCTTCTCAGTTTAGGTTCCCTGTAAACATTTGTTGTAGTATTGTCTCAGAGTGGGAATAATCCCAAGACCTTATACACATTCTAGACAGTTCTCAGGAAGGGCATCTAGCACGTGTACATCTGGCATGTGTACAGTGTGTCCTGACCCCTCAGTGCCTTGGACAGTTATCAACCTGGCATATTTTGTCGGCCGAGGACGTTGTTCTTCCCATTCACCCTGCCTGTGCATGTCCGTTGTGTACCCTCCTCCCCCTACATGGCAACAGAATATGTTGATATCCTGGAGGCTAGTGATGCATCTTTACAGCCTCGTCTGCCATGTCCCAATACTACTCGGGTTACAGATCTTTAATGTTTGTATGAGGCCTTTCTTGAGCTGAGATCAGTAAAGATACACCTCTGTGTGGAAAGACATTGCAATTAAGTGACAAGGCAAACATCTGTCCATCAAGGTAAGCATTCCCTTTTAGATTAGCTTCAAAGTGGTGTTTCAAATTATCACAGATTCCTTTTGTGAATATATATTTTTTAGACTTAGCTGGTGTAGAGTAGGACAAAGCCTACATTCAGAATCAGAATCAAAATCAGAATCACGTTTATTTCGCCAAGTACAACAGGGGTTGTACCCGGAATTATTTTTGGCTCAGACAGGGTCGGAGATGGTACAAACACATGCATGCAATCCAACATGTACCTATAAATACAGCACACTAGCTATAATGACGGACACATGGGGGGGTCTGGAGAGCTGTGTGAGGGGAGCAGCCAGTGGCCCTCTGCCGGTGGCGCTCGCTCAGCTCCGCAACAGCTCCAGACGCCCCGCCGTGTGTCCTGGAGAGAGTGGACAGCGAAAGAGAGAGAGAAACAGCAGGAATAGCTAAGAGACTTAGGAAGGAAAGAGAAAGAACAGAGAGAGAACCAGGGCAAGAGGAGAGAGACAGAGGCAGAGTCCCCCCCCCCCCCCCCCCCAGGGCTGCAGGATAAGAAAAAAAGCACCCCAGGGTCCGACAAAACAGTCCAAACAGAGTCCATCCCTGTGGAGAAGTCGCCAGGCCAGGTGTAGATCGCTAGTCCTCCAGGCTGAGTGGTGGGTGGTGGAGCAGGCTGACCGCTGGACCTCACGGCTGAGTGGTGGGTGACCGCTGGACCTCACGGCTGAGTGGTGGGTGGTGGAGCAGGCTGACCTGACTGCTGGTTCTACCGGCTGAGAGGTGGATGACACGGGCCTCGGCAGTGGCAGATGACCCTGGTAAGGATCGGGGCCGGGGCTGGTAAAGACCCACTACCACGTGGGAGGCCCGGCAGGAAGCGGCGGTGGTCAGTCCTCCTGCCTTCATGGAGTGGCGGTGGCTGATGGGCTGGCCCGGGGCAGCAGCCGGCCAGCACCGAAAGTGCCAGTGCCCGAGAAAAGAAAAAGCCCAAACAGCTGATCAGCTGTCGGCCCGCAGGCAGTTTGTGCAGCCGGACGCACCGACCCGCTGGAGGCCTGCATGGCATCATCCTCCATGGCTGGAGTGTGTGGAGGATGGTGGCCTCTCCTCTAGGAGCCTTCCTGGTCATCGGGCCTTCAGTTCCTGCATGGGGTCGGTGCGGAAGGTGTCCCTGATGGTCCGGGGGCAGCGGCGGCAGTTCAGCGGAGCTCCGTGCTTGCTAGGCTCCATGCTGCACATGAGCTCCCGAACAGCTGATCCTCTCACCTGCCTTCCCATCAGCGGTCCGTGGCTGTTGCAGGGCCAGACTGACTCCGCCGATGTCCTCCGCCTCTTACCCAAGCGCGAGATGTGAAGCCAGAGGTGAGTGGAGGGAGAGACCTCCTCAAAAAAGTGAAAAAGGCCGGAGCCCTGTGGCCATGGCGTCCGACGAGTCCGGCGCCATCTTGTTGTCTATTCCTAGGACTTATCTATCTATCTATCTATCTATCTATCTATCTGTCTGTCTATCTACTGTATCTACAGTATCTATCTACTGTATCTATCTACCTATTACCATGACTTTCTGTTTCTAATAGATAGCTTTTGCTGCAAAATTGATCTTATGGGTGAGACAGGGTTTGTCAGGGACTAAAACCAAGATGCATTGTCTTTACAGAAAGGATAAGACCATGTTCACAGTGGGATGTTGCATTGTGTTCCATGTATAACAGGAATACAATGCAATGAAACAAAAAATTCATACCTACTACAGCATGTGGCCACGTTGTGTTGCAAAAGTAAAGTATGCAGTCACTGAAAAGTATGCTTCACTGCACCTGTTTACATGCGTTTTTAGTGGTAAAGCACTGCATACAGTGCATTACCATACCACAACCCGTTTTATCACAATGCTACCAATGCACTGTGAATGTCGCATAGGTGATGTATTTCAGTGTGGTAAGCTGCCTTACAAAGAAGTCATCACAACTCACAGCAATGCATCACTGTGAACTGGCCTAAGGCTTCATACACATGCTTGATGTGTTTTTGCCAAAGTCTGGGCCACCTGTGCAGAGAATCTAGCAAGTGTGTTTGGCAGCCTCAGTTTGTTGGAAAGTGAACTAGACTGCTTGGTCATCTTATCTGAGTGCAAGCCAAGGCTACTCCGCACCCCTTCCACTCTGTTGTGTGCAAGAACTCAACCCTTCACCTCCTCGATAGCAACAAAACTCCTTAATAGCCTGCTGGCTAGCAATTTGTCTGTACAGCCCAAACTGTCCCCTGAGTGATGGAGTCCTGATCCCTGAGGACTACATTACTGGTACATATGTACGGAGCTATAGTCCAAAATACAATTATGCGCTCTACTATTAACCTGCACAGATAACTTATGACATTTCTAATGTAGTCAGTTATAACTGACTACGTGAATTGGGTTATAGTTGCAAGGTCATACAGTAGCTTATGCAGCCTGCCTGATGCTTTTCATATTCCTTATTTGTAAACGTAGGATCCAGTTTCAATGCTGATGTTTCTCAAGTGGAAGATATATTGTTAATGCATCAAATTGTGCTACTATTTTCTGCTCTTCAGTTATTTTTAAAAATATCCTTGAAACTATGGTATTTTGCCCTTTTAATACTTAAGCTTGAATGAAACTCTGATTAATAGTGGAGGTGCAGGAATATAAAGAATAACCTATTACATACACTGCACAGATTTCCTGTGTTACAATCATTTACGGACTTGATGTCAAACTCTTTTATTTTTCAAGATTTTCATTACTTTACGGGAACATTATGTGCACTCTATCCTGCTCAAAGGAATCTTGCTTCAAATTAAATAAGTGCCAGGGTGGCATTGGTGTTCAGAAATTCTCAGCCTTTCCATTCATCAGTGCCATGTGAAGATAGGAATGCTGCAGAGGATTAGTCTTCTGTAGTCCTTCTGCAAATTCTTTTAATAGTGGTTTGCATTCCAACACTACTATTTTATTTCCTTTAAAGAGCAACGCTATTGCTGTTCTATTGTTCACCTATAGCTATATACAAGTAAAAGGGCAATGAAATTATGAAGAGCAATATAAAGCCATTTTAAAATGCCTTTTGTAGAATTGTTTGAAAAACTTAAAGACCAACTGTAACGAGAGGTATATAGAGGCTGCCATATTTTTTTTTCCTTTTAAACATTTCCTATTGCCTGGCAGTTCCTGCTGCTCGTCTGACTTTAATACTTTTAGCCATAGACCCTGAACATGCATGCAGCAGATCAGGTGTTTCTGACATTGTTGTCATATCAACACAATTAGCTGCATACTTGTTTCTGCTCGTGATCTAGTCAAGAAAAGGTAAATATTTCTTGTGGGAAAGAGGGTATCTGCTACTGAGTGGGATGAAGTTCAATCCTGGGTTAAAGTTCCTCTTTAAAGGACAACTGAAGCAAGAGGGATATGGAGGGTGTTGCATTTAATTCCTTTCAAGTAATACCAGTTGCCTGGCTATACTGCTGATCCCCTTCCCCTAATAATTTTAGCCATAGACCCCGAAAAAGCATATGCAGATCAGGTGTTTCTGGCATTATTGTCAGATCTGATGAGATTAGTTGCATGCTTGTTTTTGGTGTTATTTATACACTACTGCAGCCAAATAAACCAGCAGTACTGTCATGCAACTGATATTGTTAAAAAAGAAATAAATATGGCAGACTTCATATCCCTCTCATTACAGTTGTCCTTTAAGTTTCTATATATGTACAGTAAATGCTTGTAATTCATAATTGTAATGCATTAATAAATAATAATATTGTTTTTGTTTTACCTGGTGTAGCAGTTCATCGATGGATATCTCCTTTTCCACTGGCATACATGTTCCTGTTATGTTGTGTATCCTTCCCCTTATTGGGAGTCCCAGCTGTGATTTAGTAACATATGGCCACAATAGTGTTGAGGCCTATGTAGCCAGAAAAAGATGAGACCTCTCTCCCTGTTGAAACAATCGTGAGGCAGGGTTTCAACAAGGTGAGGAGGTACACCTTCCCACTACAGTAGCCATGTGATTTTTTTTGTCAATGCAGGAGCTATGAACTTCACTGTAGGAGATGTAAAGGAACTTTTCTAGGAAGAGAAGATAAGCATAGATAAATGCATACATTTGAAAATGCAGCGTGCTTATTTAGCTGCAGAGTACAACGGAAAAAAAAATAACCCCATCATTTACAATTTACTTGCGGTAGTAGAATATCAGTAAATTTACTGATATTCTACAACCTGATTGATATAGTAAAATATTGGCAATATTTGTCGATATTTCACTATGACCCAACCTCTCCCTACTCTCACACAGAACCTTCCCCCAGGCAACTAATAACCTCCCCCCTAGGCAACTATTAACCCCCTCACAACTAATAAACCTCCCCCAGGCAACTAATAACCTTCCCACGGGCAACTAATAATTCTAAATAATAACCCCCCCCACAACTAACAACCCGCCTCATCCCTAACTACTAATACCCCCCAACCAAAAATGGGCGCCCACTAAATATTTACACGCCCGCTATTTGTAGCCACAGTTCCCATAGCGGGTGGCCCTATCACATGCTATTTAGTGAGCACCCATTTTTTACTGCCCTATTATTAACTGCTCTATAGATATATTGCTGCATCATGTATTTTAAATAATTCTAATGTAAAACTTCAATATTTAAATGAAAGAAAGTAGTGCATTGAAATTCTATGTTTAATTAGATTTGTGTCCGAGTACAACATGCACCTCAGCCATTTTCATATTACACTAAACTATATTCAGTCAGTGGCAAAGGTTGTTCTTTTCTGTCTACCAAAGTTCCTTGATTACCTGATGACGTTATATAAATTGTATTTAGGCCAGTTGTTCATGGATGTATATATTTACATTTGAGCTACATTTGTGAGCTACTTTTAATGTATTTTAAATGTAGAGTCTGAATTTTCAGATCTTTTAACGTGCTCAGTTGTACAATTTTTAGTTAACAATTTGTATTTTCAATCAGATTTTTCAGATTACATTATTGATTGTGTCCTTGACTGCCTATTTGGTATGATTTTTTTTTTTTTTACGTGGTTAATAGCTGGTTGGTTGGTCGCTTGGATGGTTGTTGCAGTTATATTATATTTGATTAAATGCAAGTGCACACAAACCTTTAAAGTTTCTGATCTGAAACCTTGTATCATCAAGAAGGAAATAAAAAAGACCAAACCTAGCATCTTCTCTTCACAAGGTATCTGATGGTGTGTTTATATCTGTGCCTGAAAATATATTTTAAAAATGCATGTATGTTTGTCTTTGATTCCCTGCTAAAGAGCTTTTTGGTCATTTGGATTTTTTGTAGACCTGGTACTGCCAGTCTTTTATTTCTTTTAGAAACTATGCAGTCTTTACAATTTTATCACATTTTTTTTCTTTTTTTAATTTATGTTGTCTGTTGTCTGTCTGATACTGGTGATTGGAGAGTAATAAAACACATGTCCAATATGTTTAAAGGGTTGTTTCTGGCAGCAAAAATATGTAATTGTCTTTAGTCCATTGTCTGTGCATTGCTGATCCTGGCCTGTTGTCTACATACATCCCTATGCATAAACAGAAAAATAGCATGGTATTAAAATTCTATCAAGTCAATAGGAAAACATATCTATACACTTACAGCTTACATATTAAGATTATTTTGTGAACAGTAAAAAGGACTGCTGCATTCATGAAAATCAAATTTCCAGACTACACGTAGGTTATGCATACCTAACCTTGACATGGTATTGATTTAACTACAATACCTTCACACACTTAGACATCTGAGTTCTACAGTATGTACTAATCAAAAGCCAGTTTTATTGGCATCTGAACCTGTGATCGCTGTGAGCCAATCAAAGGGCTCGATTCACAAAGCGGTGCTTACCCAGTTAGAGAGTTTAGGCATGATTAACCATTGCACCACGCTGGTGAAAAGCCAGTTTAGGCGTGATAAGTTTAGGTGTGATAAGTTTAGGTGTGATAAGTTTAGGCGTGATAAGTTTAGATAAGTGTAGATAGCGCGCAAAGTCCCGCACGAAAAGCAGCGCCATTAAACTCTATGCGAAGTGCACCAGACTTTGCTAGCGCAAAACTTTTGATCAGCTGTGCACTGCGGTGCTAACGTAGTTGGTGCTTAAACTTATCATGCCTAAACTTATCACACCTAAACTTATCATGCCTAAACTTATCACACCTAAACTTATCACACCTAAACTTATCATGCCTAAACTGAGTTTAGGCGTGATAAAGGGCTTTTCACCAGGGTGCTAACTGTTAGCACCGCTTTGTGAATCAGGCCCAAAGTGTTCAAAAGGAGAGAATTGTAAAAAGTACTCTGGGCTTTCAGAGAGCTGTGCAACTTGCTTTCTGGAACTTTAGGTTCCTGTATCTGGGAATGTGGTTGTACATGAAAAGTGCCTGCATCCTAATTAACCTATCCCTCCCTTGGGTCATATTGGAATGGCATCAGTTGAAAAAGGTGCTGGAGCCCTCAGTGTAAAAAGGGTGCTGCCATAGGCTTCAGTGTTATTTATCACAATTAGGTGTTATATATTTTCAATATTGCACCTACAAAGATCATTGTGAATATATTTTATATCTTTGTCATTAAATGCAGCTACAACAATTACAGAGAATATAGGTTATATCTTTCAAAAAAATTGCAGCTACAAAGATCTCACTGAATACCATTTACTGTATATCTTTAGAAATATATCTGTGGCTTCAAAAATCTGACTGAATTAAGGTTAGACACCTCCATGGGGGTTAAGTTAGGCACTGTGGGATGGGTTACGGTTGGGAACCACCATGGGGAGATTATGGTTAGGTGCCAGGGGTTAAGGGTTAGGCACCACCGTAGGGGGCTAAGGCTAAGCATCAGGAGGGATAAAGGTTAGGATTAGGGTTTGGGTTGTATTCTATTAGCAGCTACATCCAGTTCCTTTTATAAAGGAAAAACATTTATCTGCTACATCTGGCACCATTTTATAAAAGAAACAATGTTTATCCCCTATATTTATCACCCTTTTATATATGAAATTACATTTATTGGCTATATCCAGCACCCTTTTATAAACAAAATCAGGTGCATCAGTAACCCTTTATAAACAAAATCAAGTTTATTAACTATATCCAGGCCCTTAATAAAATCATGTTTATCGTCTACAAATGGCACCCTTTTTTCAGGCACCATTTTTACATGTATGCATTAGAACATAATAGGGCTTTCTGAAAGTAAATTAGCAGCTGTGTGAATCTATGTTCATGCAACTGAATACAAGGAAACCTTTCTTACATCAATTCAGAAATTGTTTAGGCCTTAGCCTATCAGACGGCGACGATCCCTATCAGAGGCCGGGGGTCGCCGATCTCCTTTACGGCGCTGCTGCAGCGCCATGCAGCATAAACACCGGGGATTTCTTCCCCGCGTGTTTACATTTCGCCTGCGAGCCACGATCGGAGGCTCGCAGGCAGTTCATGGAGACACCCTCCGTGAACTTACATGGAACGGCCGCTCGAGCGGCCGTTTCCATGGAAACCCACAGACAACCAGTTTACGCCAATCGGCGTTAGCTGGTCGTCAAGAGGTTAATTACTTTGTTTAAGGTTTTCTTGCTCAATCATAATATCCCGATTGTAGAAGTCTGCAGATCTGTGCCGATGTCTTTAAGAATCAAACACAACTTGTTACACAAAAACTTTTTTTTCACTTTATTTTAGCATTACTTTCTGTTCTACTTTGGTTCTTCAATTATTAAAAAAAAATTTTTTTACTGTGAGAACTGAGAACTCATATTTTATCTGCACACCTAGCTCAGCATTACGTTTTGAATGTACTGCTTCAAATCACTTCCTATTCCTAAAGCTTTCACAATCAAACCATAAATAGTTATCTGTCATTTTTGCTTGATATAAAATCACACCTGTCTAAAGGTATTTATGTTTAGTGGAAAACAGTTATGTCATTGAAGAAGAGTTATGGTAATTTCCAAAATCCTCATTTTTTTTGAGTGCCATAAATGCTTAAGTGTGTATTAAAGATTTCCAAGAAACTAGCACTGCAAAATAGAAAAATTTCCATTCAGGACAGAAATGCAAATGTACATGTTTTTGTGCAATAAGATTTTTCTTCAGTGGAAGAGTTGTAGCTAAACTGAACATATTGGCTTGCTTGTCTTTGAGCCAGCACTAAACAGAACTGTGGGAGGCACTGTGTGAGACAGAAACAACATCTTGAAGTACAAGGAGTTTGGAAGTGTTAAAGAGGAACTCCAGTGAAAATAATTTAATATAAAAAGGTGCTTAATTTTTACAATAATTATGTATACATGATTTAGTCAGAGTTTGCTCATTGTAAAATCTTTCCTCTCCCAGATTCACATTCTGACATGTATTACATGGTGACATTGTTACTGTGGGCAGATTATGTAGCTGTTCTGGCTTTAACAGACAGCTATAAACAGCCATTTCCTGTGTGTGTCATTGTTACATTGTGGCAGTTTGCCCAGAGTACCGTACGGTACCAGAGCCTCTTGTGGGAGGGGTTTCAGCACAAAATCAGTCATACAGCGCCCCCTGATGGTCTGTTTGTGAAAATCATTATATTTTTCATGTAAAAGTGGGTATCAGCTACTAATTGGGATAAAGTTCAATTCTTGGTCGGAGTTTCTCTTTAACATTTGTACCCTTATACATATATCTCACATAACAGAATTATGACCTATCACCTTTTCACACTAACCTGACTTACAATATATATATTCATGCAATTGTTCAATTGTTATAACACATTAAAATTGACAATTGCAGAAAGAACTTAGTAAAAGTTATTTTTTAATTTATTATGTTTTTACATTTTCCTCAATGATTTTACTAAAATACAATACATAATTCATATCACAAGATGTTCCTCAAAGTATTTCACACTCTAATGCTCCATAATCTACTATAACAATTATAGCATAGAAGCAATTAAAGTAGTAAGCCAATTAACTTACTTGTAGGTTTGTGGGAAGTGGGTGGAAACTGAAGTGTCTGTTGAAAACCCATGCCAAAAATAGAGAGAGCTATGCAAACTCCATATAGATAGTCTCCTGTCCAGGAACTGAGCCTGGGACTCTAGAGCTGCAAGGCTGGAATGCTAGCCACTTAGCCACCATGTTAGCAGGTAATGCCTTACATAACTATTTTGTCATGACTTTAGTTCATCTTTAAGAATCATGTGAAATAGAGTTAAATTATTTTCCATACACCTTAATAAACCCATTACTTATGTATAAATTCCAGTTCAATTCACAGCTCGTGAAGAAAATGCATGAAGTAACTATATTTCATTGCTGTATACTGCTAATTTGCTTTAATAAACCACTTTCTTTCAGATATTTCTTGCTTATTTCCTATACTTCTCTCTAGTATTTAATTTATTAAACATACAGTTTGTTAAGTTGTAATGTTGTTTTAAATAGCAAGTGTAATAAGGACCGCCAATCAGTTCCAGTGCTGAATCATGTGACTTGTATTGGAAGTTTTGTCCACTCTGTATGTGTAGAGATGGGAATGGTCACTTGTGTACTGAATTGATTGGTACTTCACATTAAATGTTCTATTTAAAGGGGCTTTGCTTCTGCCACAGTTGTAATTATGGCTGTAGGGTTTGAGAAAGGATGCATAGCTTAAAACAATGGGCTGTCACTGTGGCCATTCTTGAACATGTCCTTTTAAACAATTTTTGAATCTAGAGCTTTGTATTTATCAGTGGTGCCAGCCTGCCTCTTGGCACACTTCACATCCATAGTAAAAGTGGGCTCCCCTATACCCGTTGTTGCTTCAGTGAGCTCCTGCAGGTTTCTTTATTATACACTCTTCCACACAGTGGAATCATGGGCACATATCAGCGCATAGTCATATTGGGGTTTAAAGCTGAGCCAAAATGCCCTGATACTTTTAAACCCTTTCTTATATGGCACCCATTGGAGGTTTGCAGAAAAACATTTTTTTAAATGCTTAACCTGCCTGGCGTTCTATTAAGATCGCCAGGCAGGCTGCGGGAGGGTTTTTTTTTAATAAAAAAAAAACTATTTCATGCAGCCAACTGAAAGTTGGCTGCATGAAAGCCCACTAGAGGGCGCTCCGGAGGCGATCTTCCGATCGCCTCCGGCGCCCAGAATAAACAAGGAAGGCCGCAATGAGCGGCCTTCCTTGTTTTGCTTACATCGTCGCCATAGCGACGAGCGGAGTGACGTCATCGACGTCAGCCGACGTCCTGACGTCAGCCGCCTCCGATCCAGCCCTTAGCGCTGGCCGGAACTTTTTGTTCCGGCTACGCTGGGCTCAGGCGGCTAGGGGGGCCCTCTTTCGCCGCTGCTCGCGGCGGATCGCCGCAGAGCGGCGGCGATCAGGCAGCACACGCGGCTGGCAAAGTGCCGGCTGCGTGTGCTGCTTTTTATTTGAGCCAAATCGGCCCAGCAGGGCCTGAGCGGCAGGCTCCGGCGGTACTGGACGAGCTGAGCTCGTCCAGACCGCCCAGCAGGTTAAAGAGACTCTGTAACAACATTTTCAGCCTTATTTCTTCTATCCTACAGGTTCCTAAACCTAATCTAATGTGATCTGGCTTACTGCAGAACTTTTTAGTTGCAGAGTCAGTGTAATAAATCAACTTATCTATCTTCTGTCAGACTTGTGTTGTTCATCTGTTAGACAGGCCCCCCCTCCATGCCCCTCTATGTCCCTCTACGCCCCTCTATGCTCGCTCCTGTGTGTGTGAGTATTTAATTAGGCAGCGTCTCTGCTCTCTCAACTTGTCAGTGAGAGATGACTGTGAGGCTGCTGACCAGGAGAAAGCTGATTTTTAGTCCTGCTGCAATACTTGTGCTGTGAACAGAATGCACTGTCTCTGTGTATTGCAGCCGACTCTGGCTCTGAGGCGCTGATATGCTGATTGGCTAAGATTCAGCCAGCACAAGAGGACCTACAGCGCATGCTTAGACTTGTGCTCCTCTCGTGCACGGCTCTCGTGCACACTGACTGGAAGCAGGCACACGCTCTGCCCGACGTTCTTCCGGTTTTGGCGGCCATATTGTTTGTTTACAAAACACTTTATAAAAGTGTTATCTTATGGCCAATATAGCGTCGGGGAGCAGCGAAAATGACGCAGAGGGGGAAAGGAGATCACTACCGACAGGGTGATATGTTTATTTTAATAACTTTTCTTACAAATTCTCTTTAACAAGGACTCATAAGTATGTCTGCAATTAACACATTTTTACTACGTGTTTACTTTTTAAAACAGATCTTGACTCTAAGCCAAATGTTCAAGTAGGAATTCTTTAGAACGTTAGTTAATGTCATAATTTCTGTGAGTGCTGTATAAAGGCATGACCACTAAACACAAGGGCCCACTTTCCACTATTTTAACTAACTATGATGTGACCTTGTCATAGGATACATTAAAGGTTATAATAAATATTGTCACTGCTCAAACCACAGAAAACATTGCTACAAACCTGTTGCTGAGCAACTAATAATTGCAGAATAGTGAGGTCAATAGTAATAATTAACTTCCTATAGCAGCAAACACATCCAAGTTAAAACTAGCATGAAAACAATACAGTTTCTAAAGGAAAATAAAGTCATTTAACCAGTCGCTTCTTTCTTTCTGATACGAGATTCACTCGGCATATTTAAAATATTTTGAATATTTTAAAGCCCAAAAGGAAGCCAAATGTTAGTGTAGATGATATCATAGAGAATAGCCTCACATCACTGGGTGCCCTGTTTAAATCCCAGCCAGGGAACTATCTGCACAGAGTTTGTATGTTCTCCCCATGTCTGCATGGGTTTCCTCTTGGGACTTCGGTTTCCTCCCACATCCCAATATACAGATAAGTTAATTGGCTTCCAAAATTGGCCCTAGACTATGACGGACGGACATATGTCAAAGGTAGGGATTAGATTCCCTTAGAGGGACAGTTAGTGACATGACTATATATACTCTGTGGAAGATGTCAATGCTATATAAGTATTTAATAGTAGTAATGCATAAAAACATAATTATTTTGTAACTAAGAAATGTCCTGCTCTGATTTACACATTGTTGTTTGAGAAGTTTAGCTCACTTGTTAACCTCCTTGCTGGTTATCCCGAGCTCAGCTCGGGGTAACCTGCGTAGGAGGATTTCTCAGGCCGCTGGGCCGATTTTCAAAATTTTTTTCCTGCATGCAGCTAGCACTTTGATAGCTGCGTGCAGTTTCCGATTGCCGCCGCTCACCGCCGATTCGCCGCTACCCACCACCCCACCCCCTCCAGACCCCTTGCGCAGCCTGGCCAATCCGTGCCAGGCAGCGCTGAGGGGTGGATCGGGATTCCCTCTGACGTCCATGACGTCGGTGATGTCATCCCGCCCGTTCGCCATGGCGACCGGGGAAGCCCAGCAGGAAATCCCGTTCTGAATGGGATTTCCTACTTACTCTGATCGCCGAAGGCAATCAGAGTGGATAGGGGGATGCCGCTTGTCAGCGGCTATCATGTAGCGAGCCCTGGGCTCGCTACATGATTTTAAATTTTTTTTTTTTAAAGTGTTGTGCTGCCCCTTTGCCGCCAGAATTGTAAAGGCAAGGGGGTTAAAGAAAGATGCATACTTGTTATGTTATTATTGTGTAGCATTATTGTATTGCATTGCATTGTATTACATCTAATTATTGCAAGTAAAAATTATGTCCGATCCTGCTAGTCTTGGTCTAGCTTAACTTTATCTTGATACGCTTCAGACATTTAGATGTAAACATGCTTTTGTGCCTTATATACAGTAAATATGTACAGTAAATATGTAGCTATATAAGTTTCAGTCTTAGCTTAAGGATGGAAGATTAGATGTTCTCTATGTTCTCTTTATGAAATTTAAAGTACAGTGTAGTATTCATAGTACCTTCAATAAAAACAAGCATTCAAGCAAAATATTACTACACTTTAACCACCATTATTGCCTGGTGTTAAATTGTTATTTACTTTAGACATAATGGGATCTGCATTGTGCAGAAAATTAGACTACTATATTGTCCGTCGATAAGATATTAGCTAAGAAAGCATAGAGGTCTTGAAGGTGTTTTTAAACATGTGAGCTTAGTAGTGTGTTTTCACCTTGTTAGTTTCCCATTAATAAGTATTCCCCAGGTTTTTCTTCTTGAAAACTGACCATAGCTGTGGCTACAGAGGCTTGTGCTTTTTTTTTAATAACAATCTTTGATGTTTTGTGGTTTTCTGAATGAGTTAACACTAAATTATTGGGTTGGGTATGGCTTTTAAGGAAATATTTACCACATCTTGATATTTTGGAGAAAATTGCTCAAATTGCATTTCAATGAAGTCTGGGACTTTTCAGGGAATACTTACCACATTTTGATATTTTGGATACACTTGCTCATATGCATTTAAATACAATCTGGGGCTTTTAAAATTGACTTTAAAAGGATTCCCAGGCATTTATATTATTAATGTATGAATAACTCTTTTTTCTTTACTTCTGAATTTTTGTTAATTTGATTTACTGTTCATGTGCAAATTTGGGGCCGCATTTACTAAACCCAATGATTGCACATTACAAAGTGTATGTTTGGTGCAGGATTGGTAAAAAATTACAAAGTGCATTAACTCTGTAAAAGAAAAAAATTCTGTGGTACACTTTAATATCTATCTATCTATCTATCTATCTATCTACCTACCTACCTACCTACCTATCTATCTATATCTCTATCTATCTATCTATCTATCTATCTATCTATATACATACATACCGGGCAGCACGGTGGCTTAGTGGTTAGCGCTCTCACCTTGCATCGATGAGTCCCCGGTTCGAATCCCACCCAGGTCAACATCTACAAGGAGTTTGTATGTTCTCCTCATGTCTGAGTGGGTTTCCTCCGGGCACTCCGGTTTCCTCCCACATCCCCAAAACATACACTACGGAATATAGACATACAACTACGGTAGGGATTAGATTGGGAGCTCCTCCGAGGTACAGTTAGTGCCAAGACTATATATACTCTGTACAGCACTGTGGAAGGTGTCAGTGCTATATAAATACTAAATAATAATAATAATAATATACACAGGTCTCATATATATATATATATATATATATATATATATATATATATATATATATATCATGAAAACAGACAGTGTGGCATCCCCCCAGTGTGGGGTGGCAAAGTCTCACCCTCTGTCCCAAAGATCTTTTCTATACCATGGACAAGAAGCTTACCCCCACCTAGTGACCAGGAGAAGATGGGATTAACTTCTCCCACACCTGTAGGTGTAGACCCTTGGGGGTTCATGATAGCATCTGGTTGTATTTCTTCTTCTTCCCTAACATACCTGGAAAATGTGGTAATGATGATATGTATGGGGGCTTTGTAATTAACTACTTGTGTGTATCCCTCCTAGTTCTAGGCCCAATTTCAATTCTTGTTTTCCTTTTTAAACATGGGGCTTTAAAAAAATACTTTGAGAGTACTTTATCACTTTTCATTGTAACTCACTGTAGCAATAATAGGTTAGACCCAGCATGTTAATGAGTTCTCACTTTAAGCTTCAATATGTAATGCATTTCAGATTCAAAAGGGCTCACTGCAATTAAGTATGGCTTTATTTAATCAGTTAAATTTGATTAACAATTAAATATGATCACTAAGTTGTTTAGCTATGTAAGAGAGCAGTTACTTTACATACATGGCTTGAGTGATGGATGACACTACACATTACATTAGTGAAGTAATAATTTAAAAACTCTTACATATTTGTACATGATATGTGGAGCATTCAGAAAACAAAGAGTTTGAAAAGTACTCAATGACAAACAAATTCAGAAAGGGGCAAATATTTTTCCGGCTACCATATTTTCTGGAGAATACAGGTCTACAACATTATAACAGAGTTATAACAATTTGAACAGAGGTTTTTCTGTATTAATCAGGTTTTTTTCCACAGCAGCTGAGCAAAGCAATAGTGAATTGGTAAGGGGTGAAAATGTTCCCCTTCAGGTTAATAAATTGTCAATTCTTTAAATTATATTAAAAATAATTATTGAAGTTACAACTATGATCGGAAAGAATGTAGGAGACCTCAGTCTAATAGATAACATGAGCAAGACGAGACAATACACTCTGTACAGTGAAAGATGTTAGTGCTATATAAATGCTAAATAATAATATTGTGGAAGATTTGGATGCAATTCCAAGCCAGTGAAGGCTATAGACCACTGGGGAAGATTAAGTGGGCACATAAAAAAAAACTAATTTGGTCAATATTACTGTTAGAATAAGCAATATTGGGAAATGTGACTGAGCTTCCATTTTCCTACATTCTGCCCTCTTTTTCAGCAAGCATATACCAAACATTCATAGTATACTAATATGGGGACTGACATATTTTTTCTCTGGACATCATATGTAAAATTATATACTTTTCTTTTCATGATGGCAATAGACATATACCCGTACTTTTCTGCTACCATGTGTCTTGCATACTGATGTTCCTGTTATAGTTTTTACTGGTATGGCAAAAAGCTGGTTTTCAAAATGTCTGAGTATTTCCTTGTGTAATAATGATTGTTTCTATCAATTGAAACCCTTTTTATCCCCAAACAAAAAAAAAGTATACAAAATTCAGTTATATCACTTACAACTTTGCCATTCCAAGCACCAATTTCTTGTGAAAGTAAAAAAAAAGTCAATAGCATAAATCATTTGATGAAAATAATGCAGTAACATTTTGAAGTACGTACCTAAGGCGGAAAATCAGATGATCAAAAGTACAGAAACATTTCCTGTTCAGGAAATATCTTTTACTTGAAATCAAATAATATAAATGATTCATCACACACTGTTACAAAGAGCAAATAGATGCTGTATAATCATATTTGGGAAAACTAGTTATATGAAGCAAAGGAGGAAGATATTAACTTTTATCTTATAAATTACAAATTCTTTTATATGACATCTTGAAATATCTTCTTTAATACAAAACTTTCAGTAAAACATGAAGGTAAAGGAAGGAAAAAAAATAATCTAAGATTATATTTGGATCATTACACACAAACATAGCTTGATCAAACATGCCCCCATAAAATAACTTATGTAAGCACTAAGGGCCCTTTTCCACTACAGCGTTTGCCATTGCTTAATCGCAAAACCGCAAACCGCTAGTGATTTTACAATCGCTACGGTTTGCTTTTTAACATAGGAATCATGGTAGGTAATTTCCACTACCGCGACTTGTTTTTACTTGATCGTGCAACGATTTTTGCCACGATTTTGCTATGCAGTGCATAGCATAGCAAAATCGCGATAGCAAAATCGCAATCGCAAACGTTGGGAAATCGCCAGGAATTTTTTTCTTTTGCTGAATCGCAATCGCTAGCGTTCAGTGCGAACGCTAGCGATTGCTAGTGGAAAAGGGCCCTAAGTTTCTAAAACATCTGAATTTGCACAGGCAGTTGACACTCTAGTGTGTTTTGTGTGGCTACATTACATAGTATGCCTAGAACTCTACTGCCCAGAAAGTCTGTTATTTTTCAAAAGGAATTGGGGGGGGGGGGAGCAAGAAGTGGGGTAGTATACAATATTTATACCTAGAATTTTTAGGTTATCTAGTAAGGAGTACAACTTGGCCAGAGGTAAAAGGGGGGATAGCCTAAAATAGAGTGTATGCTTTGTTGGAAAAAGCAAGTTTTTAAGGAGTGTTTAAAAATATCAAAGGTTGGAGAGTAACAAATGTGTTGTAGAAGAGGAGGGGTGGAGCACATGAGAAACCTTGTATACGTGAATGTGAGGAGGTGATTCTAGAGTTGGACAAAAAAAGGTTGTGTGCAAATCTGAGATTGTGGTTGGGTTGGTATCTGGAAACAAGTAACTATATGTACAGGGGAGAGATTGTGGAAAACTTTGTAGGTTAGGGTTAAGAGTTTAAAAAGGAGATAGAGCGAGAAGAAAGGTGAATGTTTCGAGCAGCCAAGTTCAGTACAGATTGGAGCAGTGCCAGTCTGTTAAGTGATGGTCCACAAAGCCGTACACTACAAGAGACCTGGGGCCATATGCAATTCACTTTTTCACCTGAGTTTTCTCCTAGGAGATATTTTTTCATTTTCAATTTAAAATAACTTCCCAGCACTTTTCAACTAAAAAGTACCAAAAAGTAGTTGGAAAGGTGTTATCAAAATTATTTTGAGTATTTTGTTGCTTTCTGGTGGTTTACAGGGCATTTTATTGACAAGTTTAAAAATATGAACTTGGAGAAAACGAAGGAGGAAAAGTGAATTGCATATGGGCCCTGGGGTCATATGCAATTCACTTTTTCACCTGAGTTTTCTCCTAGGTGATATTTTTACATTTGTCATTAAAATGCCTGTACAGCCACCAGCAAGCAAGGAAAAACTCAAAATAATTTTGAGAGTACTTCGTCACCTACTTTTTGGTACTTTTTTAATTAAAAAGTGCTAGAAAGTTATTTTAAATTGACGATGAAAAATTATCTCCTAGGAGAAAACTCAGGTGATAAAGTGAATTGCATATGGGCCCAGGGCCCATATGCAATTAACTTTTTCACCTGAGTTTTCTCCTAGGAGATAATTTTTCAACTTCTTTTTAAAATAACTTTTCAGCATTTTGTAATCTAAAAAAAGTACCAAAAAGTAAAGACAAAGTATTATCAAAATTATTTTGAGTATTTTTTTGTTTACTGGTGGTTTAAAAGGGATTTTATGACAAGGTGTGAAAATGTCAACTTGGAGATAACTCAGGTGAAAAAGTGAATTGCATATGGGCCCTGGGCTCCTCCTTAGTTTTCTCCAAGTTGACATTTTTAAACTTGTCAATAAAATGCCTTTTAAGCCACCATAAAGCAAGAAAATGCTCAAAATAATTTTGATATACTTTTTCAACTTCTTTTGAGTATATTTTTAGTTGAAAAGGGCTGGAAAGTTATTTTAAATTTAAAATGAAAAATGATCTCCTAGGAGAAAACTCAGGTGAAAAAGTGAATTGCATATGGGCCCTGGGGCCATATGCAATTCACTTTTCACCTGAGTTTTCTCCTAGGTGATATTTTCACAACTTGTAAATAAAATACTTTTTAAACCACCAGCAAGCAAACAAATAACCATAATAATTTTGGCAGTACATTTTCACTTACTTTTTGGTACTTTTTCCATTTCAAAGTGTTTAAAAGTTATTTTAAACCATAGATGAAAAATGATCTCCTAGGAGAAAACGTAGGAGAAAAAGTGAATTGCATATGGCCCCAAATGAGATATTATACTGTAAGTGCATGTACTAAGATTTTTGTTGTGTCCTAAGGTAGAAAAGTTTGGATGCAAGATGTGTTTTTGAGTTGGAGATGATAGAAACTGGTTAGGAAGTAGTGAATGTGATGAATAAATGAGAGAGAGGAGTCATGCATTACCCCTAATCACCGTGCTTTCGGAACTAAAGTTATAGGGGTGTTATTAACATTTATGGTTCAGGCAGAGAGGTGGACAGAGATGGTGGAAAAATGATTAGTTCTTTCTCACTCATATTAAAGAAAACCTGTACTGAAAATAAAATTCAAAATAGGCATACACAAGTTATACTTACCTTCCATGTAGTCTACTCCTCAGTGTCTTTCTCCTGTCCTGCGTCCTTATTTGTTCACTATGATCAAGGGACTTTTCCGTCCTCCATTTTGAAAATAGCCATTACCCATAACAACTTTCTGGTCAGCACACAGTTAAACTGTAACATCGCCCACTTGAGCCATAGGGAAACATGGACATTGCCTGGTACATCAGTTTTCCTCTCAGCTATAACTGACAGCAACTGATATTTTACTGACAGCAACTGATATATTTCAGATCTGACAAAATATTGTCAGAACTGGAAGGGATTATTGTCAGAAGAAAATGGTGAGCTTCTGAGAGGAACTGATGACAAGGTAACTCTGTAATTTTCATTTGAAGTTACCTCATGTGTTTGTTTTAAATATTTTGACTCAGTACAGGTTCTCTTTAAGTTTTAAAAAGTGAGAGGTCATGAAAGAGGATATAGCAGACAAGCAGTCAGGAACACGTATGAGGAGGGAGTCTGGGGCCGGGAGGTTCAGTTGTGTATCATCTACATGTAAATGGTATTTATACCCAAGTTAGTTGATTAAGTTGCCAAGATCGTGCATGTACATGGAAAAGACAAGGATACGAAGGACAAAGCCTTAAGGCACTGATTACCTTGAGTAATAGACAGACACTTACTCCTGAACAAAAAAAACTGAAAAAAAATCAACATTTATATAAGTAATCATGTTGTCATAACTCACCAAACTCTGAATTAGAGTTGGGCCGAACCTCCGATTTTAGGTTCGCGAACCGGGTTCGTGAACTTCCGCGGAAGGTTCGGTTCGCGTTAAAGTTCGCGAACCACAATAGACTTCAATGGGGATGCGAACTTTGAAAAAAAAAATTATGCTGGCCACAAAAGTTATGGAAAAGATGTTTCAAGGGGTCTAACACCTGGAGGGGGGCATGGCGGAGTGGGATACACGCCAAAAGTCCCCGGGAAAAATCTGGATTTGACGCAAAGCAGCGTTTTAAGGGCAGAAATCATATTGAATGCTAAATGACAGGCCTAAAGTGCTTTAAAACATCTTGCATGTGTATACATCAATCAGGTAGTGTAATTAAGGTACTGCTTCACACTGACACACCAAACTGTTCACTGAACAGAACAGGTATGCAGTGGCGGGTTCACTGAACAGAACAGGTATGCAGTGGCGGGTTCACTGAACAGAACAGGTATGCAGTGGCGGGTTCACTGAACAGAACAGGTATGCAGTGGCGGGTTCACTGAACAGAACAGGTATACAGTGGCGGGTTCACTGAACAGAACAGGTATGCAGTGGCGGGTTCACTGAACAGAACAGGTATACAGTGGCGGGTTCACTGAACAGAACAGGTATGCAGTGGCGGGTTCACTGAACAGAACAGGTATGCAGTGGCGAGTTCACTGAACAGAACAGGTATGCAGTGGCAGGTTCACTGAACAGAACAGGTATGCAGTGGCGGGTTCACTGAACAGAACAGGTATACAGTGGCGGGTTCACTGAACAGAACAGGTATGCAGTGGCGGGTTCACTGAACAGAACAGGTATACAGTGGCGGGTTCACTGAACAGAACAGGTATGCAGTGGCGGGTTCACTGAACAGAACAGGTATACAGTGGCGGGTTCACTGAACAGAACAGGTATGCAGTGGCAGGTTCACTGAACAGGTATGCAGTGGTGGGTTCACAGAACAGGTATGCAGTGGTGGGTTCACAGAACAGGTATGCAGTGGTGGGTTCACAGTACAGGTATGCAGTGGTGGGTTCACAGAACAGGTATGCAGTGGTGGGTTCACAGAACAGGTATGCAGTGGTGGGTTCACAGAACAGGTATGCAGTGGTGGGTTCACAGAACAGGTATGCAGTGGTGGGTTCACAGTACAGGTATGCAGTGGTGGGTTCACAGAACAGGTATGCAGCGGTGGGTTCACAGAACAGGTATGCAGTGGTGGGTTTCTCAGAACAGGTATGCAGTGGTGGGTTCACAGAACAGGTATGCAGTGGTGGGTTCACAGAACAGGTATGCAGTGGTGGGTTCACAGAACAGGTATGCAGCCAGGAACAAGCTAAGCCTAACTAATCTTTCCCTATGAGAGAGAGTGTGCAGCAGCTCGCCCTACTCTCACTAATGCAGGCAGGCAGTGGCACACGAGTGACCGTAATGGTCGCCGCTGCCTGCCTTTTAGTAGGGGGGAGTGGCTCCAGGGGCTAGTGTAGCCTAATTGGCTACACTGTGCCTGCTGACTGTGATGTAGAGGGTCAAAGTTGACCCTCCATGGTGCATTATGGGGCGAACCGAACTTCCGCAAAGGTTCGCCTGCGGGACGCGAACGCGAACCACGGAAGTTCGCATGGAACCGTTCGCAGGCGAACCGTTCGGCCCAACTCTACTCTGAATTCAATCATTAATCTACTTTTTGGGGGGGGGGGGGGGGGGCAGCTGGAGATCTTTGAATGTGACTCTTTTTAGGGTATTTCCTTTCCTTGGGGAAAGATATGTCTTGTTCTGCTCCATGCCTGACGTTTCTTCTTCAGACATTATACAGAACGGTATCAGAACCATTTCTGTATAATGCCTGGCAAAGAAATGTAAGTTTTGAGAGCTTGTAAGGAAATCTTGTACAGTCATTAAAGGTGTTCCCTAAACAGCATATGTTGTTATGTCTTTGGATTTTCTCATTGACTAACACCGGACCACATACAACTGCAAATCCTTACTAACTTTAACAGTGTTAGGCACCATTGGCAGTGTAAATAGACATTACAATCCACATTATTAATTTTATCACAATTTGTGATGTGTAACTTGTGCTGTTAAAAAAAAATAACTGAATGCAAGAAAAAAAAACATAGAGCATTTTTTACATCCCACAGATGAAGATATGTTTAAAGGGATTCAGAGTTTGCCTTTAAATCTAGTGTGTATCCAACTGCAGCAAATCACTGCAGCAAGAAATCCAATGCTTCTCTGAAATTATGTTTAATGAAGTAAGGAAACTGAAGAACCTTAGGCATCGCTCAAATCTCTAACCACCTAAGTAGCAAGGTCAGGGAGCAACATCAATTTTATATTTAGACTGAATTTGTTGCCCTCTGAATGTGCACCCCTCTCGCAGGAAAAATAATAGTAGAAAAAAAGCATTGATTGCAAAATATGTTAAGCACAAAAGCCTTTCTATGTTCGGGGAATTGAAATCACAGACTGCTCATTGGAAATCAATCTTCACTAGACTGTGCAGGTACAGAGAGTTGCTATGGCTTTTTCATTCGATGAAAGATTTAAACATGAGCTACTTACATGGAGCATATTCATACTGAGGGAAATACAACAAATTCAGGACATCACATTGAGCCACAAATCTTGGAAGCCTTGGGACCTATATATTTATTTTATTTGTTATCTGGCAGAGTGGAACAGTTTGTTCATTTAATACACGTTTCCTGTTGATTAAAAAGCTGCACTGTGACATTGAGTGACCTCTTGCATTTGTATGATGTTCTGTGCTACACTTAATAATTTGTTTCTGCTTTCATCCACTGCTGGATGGATTATGATTGTTTGCCTGCTCACAGTATACGATGTATAGGCCTCTATCAGGTTCAAAGGGTCCCTATTTGCTTCTGTTGCAAGGATTTTCCTACCAATGTATCCCTAGCTAAAGAATTAAGAAACATGTTTATTACTTCATATGAAAAAAAAGCCTCATTATAAATATAAACCCTCCCAGTATGTTGGATGAATGTCACTTATCACACAGAGAGATACCAGTTAGCCTGTATTTAATTCAAATTTTCAGATTGTCAGAGGCACCTCGATGATGCGCAGAAGAATGTAATACATTATTAAGGCATATATTCAGGATCTTAATTATCCTGCTTTTAGCATCGGAAATACTTCCTATATGTATATATTGCTGTATATCTCTATGTAACCCCAATCTCCCAGTGATGCTCAGCCTAGGCTATGATGTCACAAATCATTCTCCTCCCAGTACCCTCTTGGAGACTAGGGGCTTGATTCACTAAGACAAATAGCATGCCTTATCAAAGTTAACATGCCTTATCAAAGTTAACACACCTTATAAGCGTAGCATAGCGAGCGCTATGAACCTGTAGGGGCTCAGGGCAGGATGAGTAGAGCTCTCCTCATTGCCAATTAGCAGGCATAAGTTCGCTATACTACACTGATAAGGCGTGTTCAGGGCCCGCCCTAGACTTTTTGCCGCCTGAGGCAAAATTAGAAAAATTTGCCGCCCCACCCCTCCCCCCAGCCGTGGGTGGGGGGGGGGGGCACCGAGCTGGAGGGGTAGCGGGCAGAAAGGGGGTATTGGGCCTAGTGGTGGGGAGGGGGGTTGGATCACACGATGGAATGCGGAAGAGGTGAGTGATTCCCCTGCCCGTTGCCTCTTAATCATATGCACGCTGGTACTTAACGCTGGAGGAGGAGCGCGGATCGGGGGACCCAGGCGAGGGAGGGGGGTCCGACCCCCCTCCCCACCGCTAGGCCCAATACCCCCTTTCTGCCCGCTACCCCTCCAGCTCGGCGGGCGGCCCCCAGCATCCATGGACAGGCGGGTGCCGCCACCCCAGATCTGCCGCCTGAGGCAAATGTTTCACCCCGCCTCATGAGCGGGCCGGCCCTGGGCGTGTTAACTTCGATAAGGCATGTTATCTCTGATAAGGAATTCTATTTGTCTTAGTGAATCAAGCTCAAGATGTGTCTACTCACTTTAACAGAGGTGCCTGGCTCTTCTACTGACCACATATGCTATTGCTTCATTGTTATTGCCTGATGAAGCGGGATCAAACCTGTGAAACGTGTTGCATATTTGGAGTTCATAAATAAAATATATTGACTGTCTTTACTACAGTCGTTGTGTGTCTACTTGGAGGAGGTAAGTCCACCACTACCTCCTCTATTTACCAAGTATTTGTTTCTTAAAGAGGTTCTTTCACGAAAAAAGTAGGCAGTTAAAAAATGTGACAGATGACAGGTTTTGGGCCAGTCCATCTTTTTAAGGGGGATTCTCAGGGCTTTCTTTGTTTTCAACAGCATTTCCTGAACAGCAGTTTAACTGCCAAAATAGCAAGATACCAGCCGGCCTCCCTAATCACTTGCACACTATTATGTCAGTTAGATTTTGCAACTGTTGTTCAGGAAATGCTGTTAAAATCAAAGAAAGCCCTGAGTATCCCCCTTAAAAAGATGGACTGGCCCAAAACCTGTCATCTGTCACATTTTTTAACTGCCTACTTTTTCCGCAAAAGAACCCCTTTAAGCTCATTTAGCTTCCTTTTATCCTTTTGGCGCCTCTGTTCTCCTGCATAATACTACTCACTTTGAGACACACAACAAGCAAACATTCCATAGGGCTGTGCCTTGCCATTATTAAAGATGTCACCACCTGTGATACATTTAACCATCTCCCGACCGCATCACGCCGATGGGCGTGGCCGCGCGGGCAGAGAGCTCTGTTGGTGTGGGGAAAAGGGGGGGGGGATCACTTGTGTGCTGTGTTGTGCAGCCCTGCAGCTTGGCCTTATAAAAGGCCTGGTCTTTAGGGGGGTTAATCACTATGGTCCTCAAGTGGTTAAACATGTAAATCAGGGTGAGGGAACGTTTTTAGAGTGGGCAAACATAGGCCAAATAATTTTAAAACAATTTTATAAAGAAAAAACAAACAAACAATTTTATTCATTAAGTTATATATAATGGCTCACTGCATTGTTTTTGGTTGGTTTATGTATGGCTATGGTTGCATCTTTTAGTAATCTACACAATGGTTTGAAATGATTGAAAAGCAAGCATGATTGCAAGCATTTGTCAGACTTTTTTTATAATTTAATTTTGGCAGGAATTTCCCCAACACTTTTCAGATTTCCTACTGCTCTCTAATGTTCCCCATTTTACAAAATTACTCCATGGTAATTTAACAATGTGGAAGTGTATCACAGGGTACTGATGCGTGCAAAAGGATTTTTTTTGTAGGTAAACAGTGCCATTTTAACTAGATTAGACATGTTACAGTATAACCAAACCTCAACAATCTTAAAGAGGAACTCCGGGGACATATAGTGGAATGTAAAACATTATTCAGGATTAGAGATGGGCCGAACGGTTCGCTGGCGAACGGTTCCAGGTGAACTTTGGGTGATTTGCCTTCGTAAGTGAAGGTGAATTTTCCCAGAAGTTCGATTCGCCCCATAATGCTCCATTAGGGTCAACTTTGGCCCTCTACATCACAGTCAGCAGGCATATTGTAGCCAATCAGGCTACACTCAGTCCTGGAGCCACTCCCCCCTTTATATAATGCAGGATCCGCCGGCCATTACACTCACTCGTGTGCCTGCTATAGTGAGAGTAGGGCAAGGTGCTGCAGACTGTTTCTCCTAGGGAAAGATTAGTTAGGCTCTTGGCTTGTTAGCTTGCTCCTGGCTGATTCTTATTGCTATAATAGCACCCCACAACAGCTCTTTTGAGAGCTAATCCTGTTCTTGTGATTTTTTTTTCTGGGTGTCACTGACACTTGTGTTGCATTATAGACAGCCTTGATAATTCATACTGTGTTTGTGCCAGCCCAGGCCCAGCACAATCAGACAGTGAGTCAGTGACTAGTGACACGGACTACCTGTGTCAGTCAGCTGCACATTGTGTAATCCCCATTATTACTGCACTTGTGTTGCGGCGACAGCTTTTGTAACTAATACTGTGGGCAGTGTCACTGCCAGCCAGGCCCACCACATTCAGTGATTAACTGTATCAGCTGCACATTGTGTAATACCCATTATTACTGCACTTGTGTTGCGGCAACAGCTTTTGTAATTCATACTGTGTGCAGTGTCACTGCCAGGCAGCCATGCCCACCACAATCAGTGACTAACTGTAACAGCTGCACATTGTGTAATACCCATTATTACTGCACTTGTGTTGCGGCGACAGCTTTTGTAATTCATACTGTGTGCAGTGTCACTGCCAGGCAGCCAGGCCCACTACATTCAGTGACTACCTGTGTCAGTCAGCTGCACATTGTGTAATACTCAGTATTACTGCACTGGTGTTGCGGCGACAGCTTTTGTAATTTATACTGTGTGCAGTGTCACTGACAGGCAGCCAGGCCCACCACATTCAGTGGCTAACTGTATCAGCTGCACATTGTGTAATACCCATTATTACTGCACTTGTGTTGCGGCGACAGCTTTTGTAATTCATACTGTGTGCAGTGTCACTGCCAGGCAGCCAGGCCCACCACATTCAGTGACTACCTGTATCAGCTGCACATAGTGTAATACTCATTATTACTGCACTTGTGTTGTGGCGACAGCTTTTGTAATTCATATTGTGTGCAGTGTCACAGCCAGGCAGCCAGGCCCACTACATTCAGTGACTAACTGTATCAGCTGCACATTGTGTAATACCCATTATTACAGCACTTGTGTTGTGGCGACAGCTTTTGTAATTTATACTGAGTGCAGTGTCACTGCCAGGCAGCCAGGTCCACCACATTCAGTGACTAACTGTATCGGAGTTAGTCATATAGGAGATAGGACATATTTTTGGTAGATTGTAATCGAGCCCTAATAGAATGAAAACCCCTTGTATAGATTCTAGAGACAAGGCTGTAAACACTCTGGTCAGCACCTCAATATTACAGTGTGGAGCCAGTGTGCTGCTTTGGATGCAAAATATGTATGATACGATTACCATATGTAGAATCACATCTAACTGCCAAAGACTGGATAAGTTCTATAGCAACAAATCTGACATTCTCTTTCTATCTATAGTGACTGCTCTCTTGTTAGTCAAACACTATGGAACTCATTTACTACGGAAATGATTATCTCCAAAGCTTATATTTACTTCAAATTAAATGGGAAAAAAAGCCTTTAATTTTAAAGGTCAAATAAATCCTGGCAACAAACTCACTACCATGGTTTAATCACTCCATATGGGCTTAATTAAGCAGGTCTGCCATGCTAATGTATCTTCTCACTTTGAGTTTGGGTCAACAATAGAGTTGCTGTTTTGAACGTCTGTTCCGGCAGTCCTCCCGAGTCTCATTCATTATCATTAGAATGTGCTCCAAAACTAATAATAGTGAATGTGATCCATGGCAGCTGAAAGTAGACCTTGAAATGGCCACTATGTTGCATTCCCAAATTCACCATAAGGAAGAACATCTGCACTGTTGCACTACTCTGCAGCTGTCTTATTAGAGGAGCGGTAATTGCATGTACAACCTGCTTTATTAATTGACACGCATTGCTAAACACATACTTCCCATTGTGTGCATATATATTCAGGGATGTCAGGTAGTTAAACTGACACTTCACATTGATTGATTGATTGATTGATTGATTGATCTTAAAAAAGTTTTTTAAAAAAAGTTGTATTGATTTATTTTACTTTATTTTGTTAATGCACTATTTTCTATTATTGCAAAGTGACTCTAGACTGGACCCTATTCATAGGGGTATACTAAATGCCTTGTATTGTTCCCAACATGCTTTTATTTCCTTTGAAACACTGATCACATAATTGCTATATAGGGAGTTCATAGAAGGAATAGATCAGCTGATGTTGCCCATAGATTGAGTGTCAGGAGCTCAAGGCAGCTGTACACTACTGTACATCAGTTGTCAGTCTGTAAGCACTACTTCACTGTAGGGGAATAAAGGGTAGAAGGTGTAGTAAAGCTGTGTACACACATGGGATAAATGTCACTTGACATGGTCTCTTCTGATTGTTGTGAGTGACATTTCTTCCCTGATCAGAGTACAGATGAGCTATTCAGCTCTCTGCTGGGAATCCCTTTCAGGATGAGGACATGCAAGAGATGCATAGCCAACTACAATAGCAGTTGGCTGTTTAATTGGAAATGTAAATGTCCTGTCAACTGCTGCACAATATAGTAAGATAGGTATATTAAGAACGACATTTTATAAATACTCAATAAAAACAAAGTGAGAATTGTTTGACATCTCTGAATAGTTCCATAAGCTGGAAAGTCAGCTTTTTGCAATAGTGGTCCAAAAAGCTCTATGTTCTTAGAAAGTATAAGCTTTCCTAAACCATATCTATACATTTTAAGTAGTAGTAGTACAGTTTTAAAGTGGACCTAAAGTCTTCGTATGTCTCTAAAAACCAAATGAGTCTCTTAAGTTCCCAATGTGCTCTGAAGTCACCTCCTGTCTCTGCCTTCACCCACATCCCCGAGGCCAGTTTCTTATATCCTGCAGAGCTTCACCAGACATTAATGTTCTATAATCTTCTATATAATCCTGTGTGCTGCATGTGTTTCAGCATAAGTTCTTTTGTGCAGAAGGACTTCGTTATTTGGAGCCATAAATCAGCATGTGTTACAAATGGCCGTGATAACATATGGGGCAGGAGAAGGCAATCTGTGTGAACTTTGAGAGCTAAGAATATCCCTCAAACACAGGCAGAACTCAGGAGTATATAGAACAGTGCTGACCAACTAGCAGCCCACAAGCTGGATGTGGCCCACAAGCCACACTCGCTTTCCTGGACTATTTCTTGTGTCATTTGCACTTGGCTCTGCCCCCGTAGCCAGGACATTGATACTCTGCCCCCTCCAGCCGAAAAAATCTGTTGCTAGCCACACCCATTCCCATGAAGTTGGACAGCACTGATATAGAACATTAATGTCAAATAAAGCTCTGTAGGCTATCTGAGACTTCAGACAGTGGTTTTTCACTCATGTGGACAGGACTTCAGGCAGAATTGGGTGCAGACCGAGACAGGGTGTGACCTTAGAGTACATTAGCAAACTTTATGTGCACTTTAACAAGCTGTATTACACAAACATGTGTGTCATTCTCTGGTGACCATTCTGGAGCTCTGCAAGCGTTGTACTGTAAAATTTCTTAGTGCTGCTCGCAATTCCGATTCAAATTACGATGAGATGATTACTCAATTAATATATGTAAAAAGAGAAACTGAGAGCCCTGTATAGTGTAGTAAGTTTAAACAAGATGAGGTTATGAAATAGAGTACAAGATATACTCACAAACCAGGTTTACCTCCAGGCAACCACTGTATGGGCAGGTGAGGAGATTAAACCAGTCCTCACTCAGGAATAAAAAGTCGCTCTCTGTAGATAGGAAAAAGGGGTATCCCACTCCACCAAGGTTGGATGCTAATTACTATGTAGAACGGACCAGAGGTGCCAACAGAATAAAATCAAGCAGTAAAATGTTAAAACATGCTTAGGAGGTAGTGGTGGACTTACCTCCTGCAAGCAGACACATGAAACTGTCTATTCAAACAAAAATGTATTTATTGGCATACTCCAGGGGGATTGCAACTCAATTAATATGTATCCCCCAACATGCATTTTTTTCCTTCCTGTGTAACGAATGAGCCATTGCAGTAAAACTAGAGAATCGATAAAGGTGGAAATATTGCATGAACTTTAACTTTATGCTTTAGTACACTTTAAGAACCAATGGCATGAGATGGAGCTGAGAGCTTTGGGAAGCCTTTTACACCAGACCATAGGTATAGAAGCTGCATAATGAAGTTGAGGCACAGACTAACCAGCAAGCTCATGGTGACCCAGAACTCATTGGAGTGTGTAAGGGACTACAATGGTCCTAAAAGCCCCCTTACTAAGATGTTAAGAAAAACATAAGTTTGCTTTCCTAAAACAGAAAGAATTTGCGATAATTCAGGTGGGAGTGAGCTTGAGATGTTTCCCAGAGCAACACTGCTGAATATATGCAAATTAACCATTGTGCCCTTAGAAGCTAAACACACCTCCAGAACCGCTGGAATGCAATGATGTGTCAGCTTGTTAATTTGTACAGAGCCATAATAATCCAACATGCATGCAGACTGTTTCAGATTGTTTGATCCTCATCAGTGCATGGCATGGATTAATTTGGCTCTATGGAGTAGGGCTTGTGAATCCGAGAGGCACAGACTAACCAGCAAGCTCATGGTGACCCAGAACTCATTGGAGTGTGTAAGGGACTACAATGGTCCTAAAAGCCCCCTTACTAAGATGTTAAGAAAAACAAAAGTTTGCTTTCCTAAAACAGAAAGAATTTGAATAATGAAGTTGAAAGATATTTATTGGCATTCAGTTACAAAAAGACGAGTAGTGATGGTTTATGTCATATAAATATTGCTACTAAAGCAAGCTTACCTTTTAAAGGTCACAGATAACTACACCTTACCAGGGATTTGGGGGCTCCATACACCAGTTTGTCTACCAGAAATTAACTCAAACTAAGGCTAAAATACAGGCCACAGAGGGCTGTGAAGACAGTGCAGAATGTTTTAATGGTCCAATAAAGAATGTGGGTGACATATGTTTAGAAAATGTTATCATTGCATATGGTTAAGATTGAAAGATATGGTAAATGTATTCTAAGCAAATCCAGGTTGTTTTGCTGTTTACAGAAGCAGAATAATCTTTTGCCATGCCTTTTTGAAAATCCATAAAAATGTGGTTTATTTTCAGATTTTCAAGTCCATTGACTTTAAGCTCTGGTTATCATTAATGCATTGTTTTTTTATTGACTTGCTTATATATTTGGCATTATTATATTCAGCATGAAATTGCTTCAGTGAGACATGGTCCATCTGTAAAATCAATCATGTTGCAGATTAAATCAGGTTGTCCGAATACGTTCTCTGTGTTTCAGTGTGAATATATTTAATTTACGTATGTCTAGCATGACTATGAAGTGTGTGTATATTGAAGAATGAACAATGAATATGCTGAATTGTATTACAGTGCTAAAAGAGTGACATTGATTGTATATCTAAGTTATTTTTTAGTTTCAGATGCGCTCCGCTAACAGTTCAGAGAGAGAGATAATTTTGTGCCAGCTCAACCAAAATAAAAGGGCTCACATACATGAAACTGGTTATAAAGAAATTCACGTTCTTCATATATCATGTTTTCCCACTGAAGTACCCACATACTACTTTGCACAGTACATATATTTTTCACCCTGCATCATCAATTAATCTATCAATTTCAGCAGCTTATCTCTTTCCCAAAGCATTGTATTGCCAAGCGATTTCAGACCATATGAAGAAATCTAAAGGATCTTTGCATTAAATTCAGGGCTGTGCAGTCAAGGAGTCGGAGTTGAAAATTTTTTGGTTACCTGGAAGCGGAGTCGGTGGTTTCATAAACTAAGGAGTGAGAGTTGGATGATTTTTGCACCAATTCTACAGCCCTGGTAAGAATTAGACCAAGGAGTTGGAACAATTTTGGGTATCTGGAGTTGGAGTTGATAGTTTCATAAATTGAGGAGTTGTAATCAGATGACTTTTGTACCCACTCCACATCCCTGTATTAACTACATCAGGACCATCGTCTTACACCCCCCTAGTGACCAGGCTATTTTTTACAAATTGGTGCTCTGCAGCTTTAATGGCTCACTGCTTAGCCACACAACCAAGCACACAAATTAACCATCCCCCCTTTTCCGCCCACCAACAGAGCTTTCTGTTGGTGGGCTCCTTTTCTGCTGCTGGATTTGTTTTTTGTTAATGTTTTTGTTATTAAATTTGTAATACAAATGTGCATTTTTTTTATATATCCGCCCTCCCTCCCTCCCCCCCTGCCAGACAATAACAGGGATCAGCTCTCATAGGCATCAGCCCGTGGCTCTCTGAGACTCTCTGAACCTCTCCATCGGACAGCCAAGTGTCATGGCTGTCCCCAGTACAGCGATGCCATGGATCACAGCCCTGTACAATGTAAATAGAAAGCGGTTTTATGATCTAACAGTCTACTAGCAGCGATCGCCACTGGTAGACTGATGATGGAGTGGTGCACGCATTCCCCTGCAAAACCCCACCCCAGGACTTGACCCCTTTCGATGTTAGGCGGTCCTTGGGCTGCCACCCTCCTGATGCCGATCTGCATTCGGCAGTTGGGAGGGGGTTAAATAAGGGATGTCACACACCAGTCCTCAAGGGCCAAGGTCCTCACATTTTTTTGGCACAGCTCAAATTATTTGAATCAGGAAAGGTGTGTGTCATGAAATAAAACATGAGAATTTTCCATACATTAGTGAATCAACACCATTCAGGGCTGCCAACCTAATTTTTTATTTTTCCTGGGCAAAAGGCAAAAAAGAAACCTGGACACCCACATTTTTAGACAGACAGGGGGTGGAGCCAGAAGTAGGCCTTTTATGGTACTCGCTGCAGACTGCTTTAAGATCCTATTTCACTCTTCATGAGCCTAGGTCTGCAGTAGACAACACTACAGTTTAGAGAGATGCAATGCTCTATTTTATTATTATTATTATTATTATTATTATTTAGTATTTATACAGCACCGACATCTCCCACAGTGCTGTACAGTGTATATTGTCCTGTCACTTTACTGTTTCTCAGAGGGGCTCACAATCTAATCCCTACCACACCTACTAATACCTACCCTACATACTAATCCCTACCATAGTCATATGTCTAAGTATGTATCATGTAGTGCATGTATATGTAGTCTAGGGCCAATTTAGGGGAAGCCAATTAACTTATCTGTATGTTTTCTGGGATGTGAGTGGAGACCGGAGTACCTGGGAGAACCCCACGCAATCACGGGGAGAACATACAAACTCCTTGCTAACTCCTTGCTTTGTCCATAGTCCATAGTCAAAGAAACACATACATCGGAGTCAAATTTATTGAGCTGATATTTATTTTATTTCTGTATATTTTTTGTCTGAAAATGAGCAAACAAAAATAACACAGTGAAGTATTGGATTATGTATTGAGTAGAAATACATTTGTAACTGATTCCTTTTAAAATGTCTTTGTATTTCAAAAATCATCAATAGAACAAGTTTTAAATACTGTCCCTAGCCAGTTGGTCTCAGCCATCTCAGCCATCCGAATGAGTCTGGAGATAAACAGAGAAACATGTTTAAGGGTAAAAGAGCTATCTTTAAAAACAAAATAATCAATAGTCCATTTCCAAGGGGACCTACTTCTTGTTAACACAACAGGAGGTGTAAAAAAGCTTCTGCAACTCTATTTAATCTCGCTCAATGAAGCGATTTTAGTTGCGCAAAAATGACATATTCATCAGAGCAGCATCACAGAGACAGCCTGTAGTTTTGAGATTGAAGCTCTTTGTCAAGCTGAGTAGCTGAATAAAATGAGAAAAATATTCTTCCAAAAATATTATTAAAACAGGACTATTAACCAATCATTCAAGTGCAAGCAAGTGACCGATCAGTGGCTAACATGTCACACATGGACCTGCTGGGGAATTACAACACTTTGGAGACTCCAACCCAAAGTTAAAGTAATATCAAATATACAATACTGTGATTATATGCACTACTTATCTGTCCAGTGAAAGACGCTCTCATCTGTTGCCACAGATGCCAATCATGCTTGGTTAGGACTCCACACTGGAATAAAGCTGTCTGTCTTGGTCACTCAATACATCAATCAGGTGCCTGGGTGCCATCATCAAATCCCAGTTCCCCTTACACAACTAAGAAGGCAAGGCCACCAGTCAACAACTCTGGCTCATGTTAGAATATCCGCTCACATCAACCGCCATACGCTGAACAGTGGCCAATTAATGTGTGTCTCACAGCCTGGCCTGGCTGTTGTACTGGAAACAGGTAAAAACAATTTAAAATTAAAAAAAGGGCAACCCAACAATAATCAAGTTCTAATGGGGTATACTAAATCATTTCATATCACCACCTACATATTACCAAAGTCACACAAAAAAAAACTATGTATGAGCATCAATTTGACCTCAGTAGTAGCCAAACTGTGTGAAGGCATTTTAATATCAAGATGCTTGAATACAGAACAAGGGATCCAAGAGATCATAATCTCTAATGGGACCTCCCCCCCCTCTTATGGGATGCCCCTCACACACATGCACACACCTAGTAAATTGTGTAGCATGTAGGGTAGCACAGAAAGAGGAAGTGTACCAAAAGCTTCAGCTACTCACTACACCACCAGGACTGTATAAAGCAGAAAAAAATAGATCAGCACCAACAAAAGCTCTTTTAATGTGAACTAGCTGGTGAAAAGACCTACATTGTGCAAAGTAGGAGTGCATGCACCATCTGTGTTTTCATGCCATCCCACCACAAGCCCCATCCTGCCACATTCGTACGCCATCCAATCAGCGCCACAGCCTATTGTGTTGGTCAATCAAGTAAAGAGGGGCAAAAGGGGGCATGTCCCATGCATACAGACACACATACATACTGCATATGGCTTGGAAATTATTATATAATCAAGTTAAAGTGACATAAATGTCACTCCAGCATTACAGCCATATCCTGCTGTTTTAGGCTGCAAGCTCTTTATCAAGCTGATTAGCTGAATAAAAGGAAATAATAAATACAATTCTCCTTGGCTACAAGGTGAGAGACATCAACATGTCAGTTATGAAACACAATAAATAGCCAGCACGTCTCTTCAAACTGGGTTGAAGTTTTATTTCAATGTTTTGAGGACATGCAAGACCACTTTCATGTCACTGTCATGAAAGAAATCAATTCAAAGTTGTGTTGCTATTTCTTTAGTGTACAGGCATCAGAATGCCTACAGAGCAGATACCTATGCAGGAAGGAGATGCTTGGATTAGGTTTTCTGAAAAAAAAAGAAAAAAAAGATGGTGACAACTACAGGGCAGGGACACGGGGATGCGAAAAATGAAGCAGATCATGCAGTGTTTCATGTGGAACCAGCAGTAGGCAAAAAATACATTTCCTGGATATATTAGGATTTTTTTGTTTTATGAGTTGCCTAGCAGCTACTTCAGCTTCCTTTATTACATGATTACTATGGTAGTAGTAATGTATAACTATTTATATAGCCGTGTATCAGATTTTTATGTTACTTGTATATATTAATTTTTTCTATGCACTGTCTGTTCCATAAATATGCTATTGATATGGTCTTTCATCATTAATCTACGTTAACCTGTTTGAACTGGTGATGTTACGCTCATAGTATAAAATTAAATGTAGAGAAACTATAACTTACTTACCAATGGTAATAGAATTTGGAACCCACCAAAGCTGGAGAGTTTATAATCATAGATATAGAATCCTATTCAAAGTTTGATGGGTGACATATCTCGTGTCATGATAAATGGCTAATTATTAATTGCAATGTGCATACAAACTGTGATAAATTTAACTTGTCTCATTAAAAGTGATGCCCATCCATTCATTAGAGTCTCTTCTTGTGATGGCAGAATAACAATAATTCATGTTTAACAATTGAAGATCCATAAATGTGGCATGTTGACATTTATAAATGTTTACTAATGAATAATGAATTTAATACCACTTTACGGGTTTAATTTAAAGAAAACTATGGAGGTTTTATTCATTATTGTTCAGGAATAATTTTAAGTTCAACATAATATATGCATTATTTTTATTAAACTAACCCATATTGACATGGCAACTAGAAATTCTTCTTCCGATTTCTGTTTTATTCAATACATTTGCATAACAACCCACAAAGAAAGCCATAACATCAGGCACTGTAATACAGGGCCAGATTTACCAAAGCATTACTGACAGTTTTTCTTCAAACTGTTCTAACCAGCAAAGGAACTGTTGTGCATGATAATAAGAAACGTCTTAAATCCTGCTTAGTAGTGGTAGTTTACCATGGATTTCTAGAGCTGCACTACAGTTATTAAAAATGCAAATCCATCCCTAAACTGCTGCAGATTAAGAAGTGCTTAAAGAGGAACTGTCGTGAAAAATTTTAAAATTTAAAACACATACAAATAAGAAGTACATTTCTTCCAGAGTAAAATGAGCCATATATTACTTTTCATCTATGTTGCTGTCACTTACAGTAGGTAGTAGAAATCTGACATTACCGACAGGTTCTGGGTTAGTCCATATCTTCATGGGGGATTCTCAGCATGGCCTTTATTCTTTATAGAGACATTCCCTGAAAAAGATTTATACAAAGATGCCAGCCAGCCTCCCTGCTCGCTGCACACTTTTTGGGCAGTTGGACAGAGCAACTGCTATTCACTAAGTGCTTTTAAAAATAAAGAAAACCTTGAGAACCCCCCATGATTTGTGAAGTACTCCTCTCCCCTGCTGCCAGGTGTCCTGTGAAGCTGTTCTGTGCTTAACCCTTCCAGTGCTGGGCATTGATGCAGTACAACAGATGTATTGGTTACCTCAGGAATAGTAATTTCCCTCACACACTGCACTGCCTGAGAGACCTTCCTAACTCCTCCAATTCCTAACCGTTTAAGAAGGAATCTGCCCTATTTAGTGATTACTTAGGATGTCTGAGACAATTCTGCATTGATTTCTAAAAACCTACTAATATTTTGTCTCAAACACTTTTGATAAATGTCCCACATAGTTCCCAAATTTGTCAGCAAGGTAGACCAATCAATATTCAATAGCATGTAAATTTGGTCAGCACCCTAAAATAAAAAATAGTAGCTGTTACAGCTTTTTATGTCCCAGCTTCCAAACAGTTGGGATGCTGTGTACAATGTAAAAACTAGAATGTTGTGGTCTGTAAATCATTTATATTTGTATTTAACTGAAAATAAAGCAAAGACAACAGAGAAAATTAGAAAATACTTAGTTAAATGTGTGAGATCTGCAGGAAACACTTGCTATAGTATTAATCATGAAATAGTGGAATATAAACTCTAAAAATAAAAACGCCCTCCAATGTCTCCAGGACACAAAGGGTTTTAGTCTCACAGTTCTATAGTTCATAAATCTCTACAGGACTCCACTCGCAGGAGTAGTAAACTGTCCATCCAACTTTGTTCCAGGACAATCACATCCGCATGCAAAAAAGAAAAGACAGTACATAGCTTAAACCTGCAACTAATGATTGTTCTATGACAGGACCCACCACCAGAGTAGTCAGGGCGTGTGGGTACCAGAGACCACATCAGATCAGCACCAGTGCCAGGACCCCCCTCTGTGTCCGCACTCACCGCACTAGCCTCCCAAGTCTCCGGAGGTAGGATTTAACAGCAGGAGGGGGAAACAGCCAATCACGCCTTTCCAATGCGCTCTAGCTCAGCACACACTGCAACTAAGAGACACTGATATAGCGTAACTCCGTTATTTAATAAAAGGTGTTAAAAACAATTGCACTCACAAGCGTCAGTGAATCAGAAGCACATAGCATAACAGTCAGGGTCCCCGGGAAAACACTCAGCTGCTGCTGTATCAGATCCTCTTTCACTCGCTCTTTCTCGCTCTTTCTAGAACAACCATTAGTTGAAGGTTTACGCTATGTACTGTCTTTTCTTTTATTGCATGCGGATGTGATTGTCCTGGAACAAAGTTGGATGGACAGTTTACTACTCCTGCGAGTGGAGGTTTATGAACTACAGAACTGTGAGACTGAAACCCTCTGTGTCCTGGAGACATATGAGCGCGTTTTTATTTTTAGATTTTATATTTATGTCCGCACATTGACATATTTTAAACGCGAACCATGGAGTGCAGTGCCTTTACTAAAGCACATATTTTGTGAATTTGTAAATAGTGGAATATGTAGTATACCATCGCCATTGAGCTGGGCTCAGGGTGAACCGAATGACAGCTCAGCTTGCTGTTGTTAAAATTCCTGGCAGAGTTAAATACTAATCCCCCTCCATAGTGAGTCAAAGCAACTCAGAAGAAGTAATTTAGGTTCCGGCAAGCACCAGAATAACCCTTTCACAGGGCGTCCACCATAGCACTGTGCGCCAAAACGACCTACTTCAGAAACATTGTCCCATATTTGCATAAGGATTTTAGGATAGGTTCAACTGTTCAACATTTTGGGACTTCCTTTGTCATATTTTTCATCTCATAATGTTCCAACTGTTTTCAATGTGTAATGGTCTAGACTGAAGAAAATCTAGTTAACACCTGGGCTCTTGCACTACAGAAACAGTAGCAATAGACCTCTAGCTCAACTGCAAAGTTATTCACCAGGGAGTCAACCAGTGTGCACTAGGATCCAGCGTGGTGTCAGCAACAGTCACATCAAAGAAAGGATAACTGGGTCTCCACCTGGATTTTGTGCAAATACTTGTTTTATTCACATCATAGCAAAGAAACACAATGTTTCCGCCTCACGGCCTTTATCAACTGTTAACAACCAACTGACAAACCACCAATATATGGAAAAACTAAAACACACCCCCCAATGGGGCAGGTACCAGCTTAATTGTTTCAAGGAGAGGTTTGCATATACAAAAAATAGCAGCTTAAAGGTACAGTGACCCTAAGAGGATCAACTAGAAACATTTAAAGGTACAGTGTCCTATGCTCTTGCACTACAGAGCCATGCTGCTGTCATACATGCAGAGTGCTGGTTAGCATTGATTTTCCTGAAAAAAAAAACATTGTTTGGATGTCAGTATATTCATCTGCCTGTATATATTTTTCAGAATGAATGGTACCTTGTTAGCTGTTAAAACTATATGTAGATAGATGTCCGCTAAAGAAGGTTTGTATGAGTGATGCAGATATCATAGACTATGAATGCAATTTGCTGTGTACAGCATCTTTGTGTACAACATCTTGCAAATATTTTTTTCTGATTGGGAGTTTAGCTCAATAGAATAGACTGTGTAGGTATGGCTCTCATACTACATGGAAGGGGGTAAAATTGGTCTGTGATCTTTCATTTTCCAAAGACTTTTATCTGATGTGTGTACCCACCTTAAGGGGGTAAGGACTAAAAACAATAAGTCAGACTAGATGGTAGGCTGTATATAAGATGCTATGGTGCACCATACTGGCTACTACATGATGATATCATGGCATGGCTGGCTTCGGTATTTTAGAGCAGCCTTTGTACTTGCTTGAAGAGGTGATATTTGGGATTGCATTTGAAGATGGCACAGTTGGGTGACTCTCAAACAAATTGAAGAGATCCAGAGAGGACAAACTCATAAACCAGTATATGTAAAGTATATTGCTCACTATTTTGTATGCATTCAAGATACCCTGCTACAGAATTACAATTTTGTTGGATGTGATGACTCAGCATGCATGCCAAATACAGGTCCAGACAGAATACGCAGCAATGCAATAATTCAGATGTTGTAACATAATTTTTAAATCTAGTAGTCTTAGTTATTAATAATATTATAGCATACAACATCTTGAGTGTTAGGACTGTTTACATATCAACGCGCAGGGATATTCTTGTGTATACAAAATCTTGCTTGAGGCCTAAGCAGCTGGGAACTGTGTTACAGAGTTTTATGTTCGTATGTGGATTGTGATGCAAATTAACTGAATAAATGGTATATTTAATAAATGCCCACTGCTGTCTTCCTGGTGTTGTGAAATTCTTATACTACTGCCTGTTTGGGCTGATTACAGTTGTCATAAGTGTGTAGTATGCATTCCTCCTTAAAGGACAACTGAAGTGAGAAGAATAGGAAGGCTTCCATATTTATTTCCTTTTAAACAAAACCAGTTGCCTGGCAACCTTGTTGATCTATTTGGCTGCAGTAGTGTCTGAATAACACCCGTAACAAGCATGCACCTAATCTTGTCAGATCTGTCAATAATGTCAGAAACACCTGATCTGCATATGCTTTTTTCAGGATATGTGGCTAAAAAGTATTAAGACAGAGGAACAGCAGGATAGCCAGGCAACTGGTATTAATTAAAAGGGAAAATACATGGCAGCCTCCATATCCCTCTCGCTTCAGGAGTCCTTTAAAGGAGGAATTTTAATTCCAATCAGTAGTGGATTCCCCACTTTATCACAAGAAAGCTTTACCTTTTCTTGAATAGATCAACAGAGACATTTGTGTGGCTGATATTATGGTGTAGTAATTTTTTTAACTTCGCACTGTGCAATGTATTGATGTATTTTTCCCCATACTACTATCTTTCGGTAGGGTTCTTCTTTAAGAGGAGGGTTCATTGTTTGCATTAACACTTTCTTTCTAATGTTTTTTTTTCCATTTCAAGCAAGAATGCAGCCATTGTATTTGATTTGCAAAATATGCAACACTGCCTGCATATAGAGGCACTCTCTGTAAATGAGATGGGAGTGTGTCTATCTATCTAACATGGCAATGGAAGTGGTACAATGAATGTTTTTTAGCTCCTGTAAGTCACTTCGCAAAAAACATAAGCTTACTGTTATTTAAATGCCATCATTACTGCTTGCACTACTATAATTAATAAGCTGCTATACTCCAATCAGGCAGTAACATATTTCTAATTGCCATTTAGATGGATATATCACTAAAACTCATTAGATTTCTATGCTAGAATAATAATTATTGGTAAACCAATCTACTGAGCAGAGATAATTAAAAATGTATTGTCACACATCACTATGGTCAATATCGTAAGCCCAGCATTGCATGACTTTTGAAAAGTGCTGGTAATGTCCTTTTCTTTTTTACTATAAGAAGAATCATGTTAGTTTAAATAGCAATCCTTGGTTATAATGAAATAACAGATATGGGCATTATTTTGATATTGAAGCATGTCTAATATGTTAAACTTTTGTTTTGTGAATAATACGCTGTGAGATATATAGTTTTACCTAAGAGAATGATGATGCCAGGGATAAAAGTGTACATTAAATCAAAGGAGGACCAAAATATGATTTCTCTCAATCCTATCATATGCTGTAAGGATGTAGCAAATGTTCTACAGAAGATAAGGTCATATTGGAGGGCAGTAGTACAGCAATGGTTTGATCATATTCTAAAACTATATCTTATGATCTTTCAGTAAAGTTAATAAAAGTCGTGAAAAGAGGAACTTGAATTTTAGCACACATTAGATGACATGTATGATTTGTATATGTTTTTCAGGACAAATAGGGAAACATAACATGTTCATGTTTTTCTGTAGTGTGAGTAAGTGGATAAAATATTTAAGCTTAAAACAAAAACGCAAAAAAAAGAAGAAAAATAAGGAAAAAATGTTTTGTACTGTGTTAGGTGAAAGAAATACGTGGGTAGAAAAATGATGCATTTTAATGACTAACTAAAAAAATTCCACAATGCGAGCTTTCAGAGATCATTTCTCCCCTTTTGGATGTATCTACAAATAAGAGCTGAAATTGTGGAGTGTATAAAATACACACATTCTGATCTAAGATGTTCTATACAAAAATAACAAAAGCATTATGATTTAAATGCAGTCCCAAACTTACATGAAGTTTTTTTCCTAAACATTTTTAGAAGCAATTTCAGAACAGAGAAGTCATTTCAAAGTAGATTACATAAGTATGCAGTTTTTTGAATGCTGATTTTTTTTTTTTTGAGAAAATGGATACATGAGGGTCATCCAGAAAGTATGAGCCATTTACTTTCATCTGCCATAAAAGGTATTCTTTCAATGTAATTTAACTTGCATCTGTCAGGTTACCGTATATACTTGCATATAAGCCGAGGTAACCACTTTTCCCTCTGAAGCCAGGAAAAAGTGATTGGCTTGGATATAAGCCCCCTCCACAGTAGCCAGATGTGCCCCTAGTACAAGTTATCCTCCCTACCCATAGCCAGATGTGCCCCAAGGGTGATACAGCTGTGTCTCAATTCCACACTAGATGGCATCATAGATATTAGACACAGTGATTGCCACACAGGAAGAATACACGACCATTGCACTGCTGACGCACAGCTCACTCTGCTCCACAAGCCAGGCTGACACAGGTAGTCCTGAGCAGCACACTCTGCACATCATGTTGTGGGGGATTGGGGGCATGGACACAGCAGGGAGCCAGTACCAAAACGTGCCAGTAACAAAACCTGCTCCACCATCTGTTCTGCTCCAGTGACTTGCATATAAGCCGAGGGGGTAACTTTTCAGCACATTTTTGTGCTGATAAATTAGGCTTATATGCGAGTGTATACAGTAATCCCTTTTATCCCTGCACCACTTGTCACATAACTGCTGAATGTGAGTAACTGCTCAGCAGCAATAACATGAAGCCCCTCCAACTCATTTCCTTCCAATTCATAGGCGAGGAGTATGATGCTACTACAATAAAGGGATTGAAACCCTTGTAAAAAGATATGATACATTCTTAAATAAAGCAGGTGATTATGTGGAGGAATAATCATCAAAAGATTCAATGTTTCTAAAATAAAATAAACAAAATGTTTAATAATAGATTAAATGAGAACCGCTGTTACTTTCTGGATGATCCTCATACTTGTTTTGTAGATTTTTGGCAACCAGGAGGAAAGAACTAAAACCTAGGCATCCATTAAAAGAATACTGACTGACATAAAGAGAACCTGTATTCACATTAAGCAATATATACTGGGTAATTGCAACATAGCTGTATCCCCCACACTAAACTGAAGCAAAATCAAATTTGGTTCATCATCAGTAAAATTAATTGCTTTTGTAAATGGTTCCCTTTGATGTAATTTATCCATAGCACTATCATATATACTTGTCAAGTTCATTACTGTGACAGAATTAATGTTGCATGCTGCTATAATAAATACTCAACACTTCAGTCAGTCAGATATTTTTATTAGAATGGTAGAAAAACTCTAAAGCTTATGAAAGCATATTTGTAACAAATCTGGGAAATTAAAATTGTGTGCCTAATGAAAACAAAGATATAATTAGAAGTTGCCTGAAGTAAAAATGGCATTCAAAATGATTAGTGGATCAAGAGACACTGGTTACTAAAGTAATATGGAGTTTTGACTTTTCCATCATCAAGCCGACCTTAAACCAACCCCTCCCTCTTTTTGAGCCTCCCTGGTTTTCTAAGTGTGTTTGAATGTTTCACAGACCAGTAGGGAACCTCAGAAGCTCACATTTTCTTCATATTTTCTTTTCCAATTTTTACCAGGATTCTGACTGTGTATTTTGGTCATATGATAACTTCCTATTGCACTATTCTATTAGGAGCTGCCCTAAAGAATCAGTCCTCCCTACTCTATGCAAACATAGCAGTCATAAGCAAGAGGAGCCATAATGACACATAGTAGAACATAATGCATAAACAGAATATCCATTTTACTTTATTCTGATGCTAATTTTTTTGGGGTAACCCCACCCTGCCAGTGATGTTTAGTTTAGGCGATAATGTCCCAAGCCTTCTGCCTCTGAATAGTGAGGAAGATCAGGTGACTTTTGTTCCTGTTCAGAGGATAACAAATTCCCCAGTAATGTACCTTGCTAGCATTAAAGATACCAGTGTCGGATAAATATGAAATATAGATGTGGATGAACTTTTTTTTTAAATAAATATTTAGGTACTAGTAGATGCACCAACCCATTTCAGATAATTCCTCAAAGAGAGCATGCTGTTCAAGTTATGGTTATAAATGTGCATTTGTAAAATACCGTATATACTCGCAAGCAAGCCGAATTTTGGACCCACAAAAAGTGGGTCAAAAGTTGGGGGGTCAGCTTGCTTGCGAGTGATGTGCCTGAGGGTCATCGTCCCCACTCCCCCCACGGCCGCTGCTATTACCTTAGCTCCGCGGCTTCCTATTCCCCTGTCCTGCTCTTAATTCGCAGCAGCTCGCCCCACGGTGGCTGCTGCGTGATGACGGAGGAAGTGCAGAGAGAGGTTCCCATAGTAACCAGGAAGCCACTCTCTGCGACTTCCTCCGTCATCACACTGCAGCTGCCGTGGGGTGAGCTTCTGTGAATTAAGAGCAGGGCAGGGGAATAGGAAGCCGCGGAGCTAAGGTAATAGCAGCTGCCTCGGGGGGAGCGGGGGGCGCTAAACTAGCTATACTGGGCACTTTACAAGCTATACTGGGCATGATACTAGCTATCCTGGGCACGATACTAGCTATCCTGGGCACGATACTAGCTATCCTGGGCATAATACTAGCTATCCTGGGCACGATACTAGATATTCTGGGCACGATACTAGCTATCCTGAGCACTATACTGGGCACGATACTAGCTATCCTGGGCACTATAGTGGGCATGATACTAGCTATCCTGGGCACAATACTAGCTATCCTGGGCACTATACTAGCTATCCTGGGCACTATACTAGCTATACTGGGCACTTTACAAGCTATAATGGGCATGATACTAGCTATCCTGGGCACGATACTAGCTATCCTGGGCACTATACTAGCTATCCTGGGCACTATACTGGGCATGATACTAGCTATCCTGGGCACGATACTAGCTATCCTGGGCACTATAGTGGGCACGATACTAGCTATCCTGGGCACGATACTAGCTATCCTGGGCACGATACTAGCTATCCTGGGCACTATACTGGGCATGATACTAGCTATCCTGGGCACGATACTAGCTATCCTGGGCACTATAGTGGGCATGATACTAGCTATCCTGGGCACGATACTAGCTATCCTGGGCACTATACTAGCTATCCTGGGCACTATACTAGCTATACTGGGCACTTTACAAGCTATACTGGACATGATACTAGCTATCCTGGGCACTATACTAGCTATCCTTGGCACTATACTAGCTATCCTGGGCACTATACTAGCTATCCTGGGCACTATACTAGCTATCCTGGGCACTTTACAAGCTATACTGGGCACTATACTAGCTATCCTGGGCACTATACTAGCTATCCTGGGCACTATACTAGCTATCCTGGTCACTATACTAGCTATCCTGGGCACGATACTAGCTATACTGGGCACTTTACTAGCTATACTGAGGCACTACCTTCCCAAACTGGGCACTATACTAGCTATACTGGGACACACTGGGGGGGATCATGCGGCCAGCATTTCCTACCCCCCGGCTTATATGAGGGTCAATCATTTTTTCCTGTTTTTTTCTGGCAAAAGTTGGGGGGTCGGCTTATATGCGGGTCTGCTTGCTTGCGAGTATATACGGTAATACCTTTCTCTCATCCATTAATACTTATTATTTCTTATAACAAAAGTTTTTATTAAATGAATTATGAAAAATCCATAGATTAAAAAGCTGCTCACCTGTGCCGAGTCCTGTACCATGCAAGAGTTATCTTTCATTATTGTTGCATTGTCCTTAATTTGTTACTAGAGTTGTAAGGAATGTGAAATCCTATTTCTCAATGGAGATTAATGTATGTGACTATTCTATAAATTACAGCACAGCTGCTATGATTTCCCATGTGTCTTTTGGCTCATTCAAAGCACATTTCATGCATAAAATAAATATACTGTGGAAGGAGAACGTAAGATGTATTGTCATCAAAATGTACACAACACCTATTTATATATAAATGGCTTTTCCATCTTTAGCTAAAGTAATTGCATCCACTCCACCCATTTTCATGTAAGTGGAACCGTTCCATGTAAATCAGTCAAACAGAATGAAATGTGTTACTGTATAGTTCGTTTTACTGAAGTCTGTTCAGTGCATAAAGGCAATACATGCAGAGGTTTTATTTTGTAAAGTCCCAGTGGTGAGTGCAACTTCTCTTTCTCTATTGGACATTTGTCTTGTTGCTTTGCTACTATGAAGGGCTGCTCTACTGTGCTGTACATTTATTTATTTATTGTATTTATAAAGCGCCAACATATATTACGCAGTGCTGTACATGCAGAACAGTTGAGAATGGCATGCAATGCAGGGAACAGTAAATTCGGGCGCCTGAGGCTAGTGGACAAATCGGGCGCCGCCATTCACTCCTATAATAAATATCGTTTAATGGGCGCCCGATAGGAAAAAAGGGCGCCGGAGAAAAATAACGTTTTAAAAGCGGCGCCCGGAGACTTAATGTTTTATTACTGTTTCTCATGATTACACATTATTAAATGATTTATACATTTTTAAATTTTATTTTAAAACGAAAAACAGTACAATATTTTTTTAAAACATTATTTTTAAACGAAAAACAGTACTTTTTTTTTTTTTTTTTTTAACATTATTTTTAAACGAAAAAACTAACAGGAGGGTCTTAGGTTTAGGCACCAACAGGGGGGTCTTAGGTTTAGGCACCAACAGGGGGTTCTTAGGTTTAGGCACCAACAGGGGGTCTTAGGTTTAGGCACCAAAAGGGGGGTCTTAGGTTTAGGCACCAACAGGGGGGTCTTAGGTTTAGGCACCAACAGGGGGTCTTAGGTTTAGGCACCAACAGGGGGGTCTTAGGTTTAGGCACCAACAGGGGGGTCTTAGGTTTAGGCACTAACAGGGGGGTCTTAGGTTTAGGCACCAACAGGGGGGTCTTAGGTTTAGGCACTAACAGGGGGGTCTAGGGGTTAGGGGTAGGTACAGGGAGGGTTACTTAGGCACCAACAGGGGGGGTCTTAGGTTTAGGCATCAACAGGGGGGTCTAGGGGTTAGGGGTAGGTACAGGGAGGGTTACTTAGTAATTTTTTTTTTTAAACGTTATTATACGTTTCACTATTTAAACGCAAGATTAACGTTTTTACAATTGCCAATTTAATGCACATTATTTAATGATTTATAACTTTATAAAACATTAATTTTAAACGAAATACAGTACAATACATTTTTAAACGTTATCAATACTTATCGTTAAAAACCCGGCGCCCTTTTTTCCCAGCGCCCCTTTTTAACGTACGCTGCAATGCATCCTGTTTAAAAGGGCACAGTAGCCACAGTTTTGATAGCAGCAACAAGTGAGGGACACCAATGAATAAGGTTAGGTAGTGATGAAGTAGGATCTTCAATGTTAGGTGCCAATGTGGGGATACTTATTGTTCGGCATTGAGGAGGGGTTAAGGTTAGGCACCACCAAGGTTTTTTGGAGTTTAGGCACCATCAGTGGGGTCTTAGGGTTAGGCATTGGTAAAGGGGTCTTAGAGTAAGCCATCATCAGGGGGGTCTTAGGGTTAGGCATCACCAGAGGGGTCTTAGGGTTAGGCATCAGTAGAGAAGTAGAGGGCTCTGTGAGAGAGTAGGGTTAGGTCAGGTCATAGTAGAATATTGGTAAATATTACCAAAGTTTTACTATATGAATGAAGTAGTAGAATATCATTTTACCAATATTCTACTGCTAGCTATTCCCTGTGCCCTTTTCAGTATAGGCCTTTATTAAAGATACTTGTTTCACTTGTTAGATTTGACGATAGGCCATTGGTGCATGCTCTTACCGATACTCTGATACTTTGCTCTGCACTGCTTTCAGTGTGAACAAGTTATCATTGTGGATCATGAATTGTATTTTATATGCAGGTTGACAAGATAATAAAGTTGAAATAATGTATGCCATCCATCCTAATTATGAAGTGAAGGGAGTGCTTATTTATCAAGAAAAGCAGAATTTTACTTTAGGTGTTCCAGCAAACTAGTTTGAATGAAATAGCGCTTTGTAAGTGGTAGAAAAATACAACCCTTGGCTGGGTCATATCTTAACACAGCGGGGTTGCTGAACAGTAGAAAACTTATAGCTGTTCTACAGCACTCATATGTGTGCACTTATAGTGAGAGCTTATATTAAACAAATGCAAGTCATTCAATGTCATGACTGTACAGTGTCTTGTATTTCTTATGTATATTTGTTCCCCATTATTTGTTTGTATTATGTACAGCGCTACGGAAGATGCTGGTGCTATATAAATAAAAAATAATAATAATAATAATAATTCTGGCTTAATGACATTAAAGTGCTCTTTGTCAGTCTCTGCATGTGATTGCAATTGACTAACCTTTCAGTAGTCAGCACTATATTATGATATGACCGATCTACTTGATGTAAACATTGCAACCTAATAGTAAAGTTAAGAAAAAATTGTACTTTATCCTCCACTATTCCTTATTCTTTATAAATCAGCCCATTGTAACTGACCAGTTTCTGTGGAATAAGTACCGTTTTATGCATACTGCCAATGATTGATGTGAGTTTAATGAAAGCAGCTATGCAAGTGAGGCTTAAGATGTAACTTATAGTACAAGTTTATTGACACAGGTACAAGGCTGAGAGAGGTAAAGGGGCTATTTTCTTGAAGGAATAAACTGTAAACAACATGATTAAATAGTTCCACTGTGACAGATGCAGTGCCAAATATATCGAGTGAAGGTTCAACAACTCATTTGAATTCAAGGCTTTCCAGCATACTGTACGTTATCCAGTGAAAGATAACAAATCAGAACATGCAGACGCAACAGAGGAACATGACACGATGATGGATGTCTGATAATCCACCAGATAAAAATAACATTGTTTGTTACACATGCTCACATTCTCATTTTACAGCAACAGCATTAGACTTTAACCAGTGTCCGCAATCCTCTGTGTCCTTTATTAATGTACAAAAAAAAAAAAAAAACCAACAAAAAAAAAACAAAACAAGATTTGACATATATTTAGTAATGGGTGGTTCATTTGAATCACTTAAAAGATCTAAAAAGTATATGTAATATCTTAGTGATGAGAGTGGTCAAATGGTACCTTTAGTTTTAAAGGAGGCTTCTGGGACAAAAAAAAATCCTGTCCTGAGATTTTGATCACATGATAAGAAATACTAGTAAATAAGCATTTTTTTTTCAGGCAGTGTGCCTGTTTTGCTGCCTTAATTGTGTTATCTCCACTACCAAAATGAATTGTTCTTCCCTAAAGTTATCTCAAAGTTAATTTGGGGGTGTTAGGCTGTGAGTTCCTTTCATGCATAAATCTTTAAAATGAAATTCAAAACAATGTAGTCAATGTTCACAGTGTAAAATGTGTAATGTAATGTGTCACAGCTACATAAACCAGCAATATAAACCCAAAATATAATTACAACAACTGCTGAAGCATATGTAGAATAAACTTACTTGGACCACTCCTTGTGTTCATTTTATATGCAAAAACATCAGCTCACATAAAACATCTGAGAATATATAATTACATTTGAAAACTTGTATGAAGTCCTTCAGTTACAACAATTAAGAGCCATTATTTAGTTAATCAATACCCAAGAAAAGAGTTGTAGTTGTCCAGTATCCAATAATCAATAACTTAGGAAGAGATAGAGGCTGTCCAGTCCCGAGTAAAGTGGGACAGCCTTGTATGTCAAATATTTTACCTGCTTTCTTTTTCTCAAAGCAGTTATATCTGTTTTGTCAGTGACACATGAGAATAAGTCTGTGACAATGTTATTGCATTAGTGCCTAAGGTTTCAGTATCTTTTGTTTCTGATTGTCACACTACATCCACAATTAATGAGTCTGTAATTCAAGGTTCTAGCAAAGCTGTCATCGCTGTCACTCAGAAAACTGGCTAACACAGTTTAATTTGCTGGTTTAATTCCCACAGGGCTATTTGAAAGGTCGTGTTGACCAATTGAGTGAGAAATAAACTTAGCCTTTAGGGCACATCATTTTCAAAAGTAGTCCTTTTTTGCCTTATCTTTTATTTCACCTGATCCCCAAGTAAACAAAATGGAAAGGAATATAGATCTGCTTTATGAATTGTTTGACCATCTTTGACAGGTGATCTCCCCTGGTGGAACCACCATTTCCCATCAACTTTAATTTGCTCTTTCTCTACTTCTCGCTCTTGGTATTTCTCTCCAGTGAAATATCAAGAGCGGGACTCAATTATAATGGTAGATGAAACGATTCAGTTTCAGGTGTCTTTGTTTATACAATGGTACAATATAGATTAAAAAGTAGTGACACAATTGTTATATTATGTCAATACTCGTTTTTTTTCCAGAAAAATTGTTTATTTAATTTGTAAAGACTTTACATACAAGTGTACTTACAAAGAACATTTACCCTAACTGTTTTACCAGTCTCACTAACAACCATTCTGTGGCATAACTAAGGAGCTTGGGGCCCTTGTAGGAGTTTTACATGGGACCCCAAGCACTCTAATGATATGGAGCCCCAAAACCTATCAAGGGCAGCTATAATGCCAGAGAGGTGTAATCAGAGGAAGGAAATAGTCTGTTAAGGATTACTACTATTCAATACACACATAGAGTTGCTGATTGCCAGCCTAGCACCAATGAAAAGCTAAAACATGGATGAATGAGGGCCCCTCTAATCCAAGGGCCCTGGTGCAGTCATAACCTCTGCATCCCCTATTGCTACACCACTGCAACCACTCAATGGCCCTTAATACCAGATTACAGATCCGTTTGTATCAGCACTGGTGTCACATCCAATTTGGAAATGGATGTAACAGTGGAAATTGATCCTTGAATATTGTACATGAATATTGTTTATGTATGCATATATTGGTTTATTTTTAATTTGGAAATATACTTTTATTACAAACTAAAGACCAGTAACAGTACTGGACCCAAATCCTCAGGACACATACAAACTGATTTACTTCTGGGCTAGAACTCATTGGAAAACACATTACGCTGAAAGTTTTCAGTGTTTGCCTGAATCCTAGTACTGAGATGAGAAACCTTCTTAGTGTGTGGGTGTGTGCAACTCCTGTAAGGCCCCTTTTACACTTAATCAGTTGCTCTCAGTTATAACTGAAAGAAAACTGATTTTCAAAGTAATGCCCATGTTTTCCTATGGCTCCTTTTACACTTAACGCATTTTAACTGAAATCTTCTTCCCAATGCACTGCTATGGAAAAGACGTGTACCAACGCGTACTAACGCATACTAACGCACACTAACGCATACCAACTGATTAAGTGCAAAAGGGCCCTAACACAGCTGTCAATTTCAGTGACCTTCTTCATGATCCAATATGATCCGGTCAAGATTTGTTTACACATGTTTTGCAAACTGAAAACTTTTTTCTTTAATAAATATAGTCTGGATTTTCTGGATTACTTATGATTTCTTATGATCGCTTATTAGATTAGGTCCCTGGTTCAGCAATTAGGCTGCTGCTTTACTCACATAGGAAGAAAATACATTGGAAGCCTTAGTTATGATACATTTAAGCCCTTTACTGATCAAACAAATAAGAATCTAATTTCTGGGTTTCTGTTCTTTTTTTTTACAGATTATTTACCAGGTCACCAAAATGTTACTGTGCAAACATTACATTGTTGTGAATGTCCATTTATTACAATCCAGTAATTTTTTGCCAGTATTTCTGATGTGTTGTTGAGCAATCATTGCGATTTAGCCTTAAGGTGGCCACTAACGGTCCAATTTCTAGCGAAAAATCGTTTGAGCGATCAGAAATTCTGATCGGATTGGTTGTAAATAATCTCCATTGGTGGACACAATCGATTATGAACGAGTGAAAAAAATGTTGTCCGAATTAATTTTTGTCGAACCAAAATTTATATTTTCTTATTGGTTGTGATAGATAGGAAGCAAAGATTGGTTCGTTGATGGTGTAGTGAGCGATGTATTACAATATTTCACTTCCGATCAGAATTTCTGATCGCTTGAACGATTTTAGAAGTTGGACCGTTAGTGGCCAGCTTTAGTTGCCTTTCTAAAAATTGTTTTGTTTTGTTGATTTACTAAACAAATGCAAATTTTACATCAAACAGCCAATCTAGTAAAAAGAATCTTTTTTTTACATAATTAGATGACTGAAATAGGCACAGCTATGTAAGTGTACAAGTTCTAAAATATTTGTGATTTAACAAAGTGTCTTGCTTCTAAACCAAATTATTATTATTTATTAACAACTTAAGTACCAGCGGTCTCTTCCCCCTTAACCTCCCTGGCGGTAAGCCCGTGCTGAGCACGGGCTATGCCGCCGGGAGGCACCGCTCAGGCCCCGCTGGGCCGATTTGCATAATTTTTTTTTTGCTACACGCAGCTAGCACTTTGCTAGCTGCGTGTAGCATCTGATCGCCGCCGCTACCCGCCGATCCGCCGCAATTCCTCTCGCCGCGGCCGCCCCCCCCCCCCCAGACCCCGTGCGCTGCCTGGCCAATCAGTGCCAGGCAGCGCTATGGGGCAGATCGGAGTCCCCTCTGAAGTCACGACGTCGATGACGTCGGTGACGTCATCCCGCCCGTCGCCATGGCGACGGGGGAAGCCCTCCAGGAGATCCCGTTCTTTGAACGGGATCTCCTGATCTCCGATCGCCGGAGGCGATCGGAGGGGCTGGGGGGATGCCGCTGAGCAGCGGCTATCATGTAGCGAGACTTTGTCTCGCTACATGAAAAAAAAAATAAAAAAATAAAAAAAAAAGATTTGCTGCCCCCTGGCGGATTTTTTGCAAACCGCCAGGGGGGTTAAAGACCAGAGACCACTGGTACCAGGACCTTGGAATAACAAAGAATCGCTGCACATACCCGCCACAGTCGCCGTCCACACCACATGCCAGGAACCTCAGGCCACCCACTCTGCTGTCTCTATGACGGCAGAGCTCTGTGAGCTGGTCAGAAGCCACTTTCATTGGCTGCTGACTGTGTCTATCAATGTAAGCCAAGAGGAGTTGCTTACACTGATAGACAGGATCAGGAGCCAATGAAATCGGCCCCTGACCATCTCACAGGGCTCTGCCATTATAGAGATACAGCAGAGCAAGTGAGCTAAGACAGGGAGACAGCAGCAAGAGTGATGGGTGGCAGCGGTGAGCTTAACAAATTTCACCTGTAAAGACTAGAGTAACTTATTTGTTGAGTCAGAGCAATCCAGGGTAATTAGATATGGGGAGGAGAAACAATTTTACATTAACTAGCATAAATAAAAAAATAGCATAGTGCTGTAATTTGGTTCTAATAAACATCAAAATATCTTACTATAGTTCTAGATTTTTTTTTGAATGATTGATTGTCATCGGTGTAAACGTTTGCAGAAGTATGAGTCTAATGCTTTCAGGTGCGGTAATTCAGGAACTTCCATGATGATATCAAGATTAGAGAAAGTATGTGCTTAAAGGGACACTGTAACAAAAAATGTCATTGTGTTTTCTACCATCCTACAGGTTCCTAAACCTATTATAATGTGCTCTGGCTTACTGCAGCACTTTCTACTATCACCATCTCTGTAATAAATCAGCTTATCTTTCCCCTGTCAGACTTGTCTTCCTGTGTCTGGAAGGCTGCCAACTCTTCAGTGTGATCTGCTATGCAATCCCCCCTCTATGCACACTCCCCTGTGTGTGTGTGTTATTTACATTAGCCAGCTTTTCTCTGCTCTCTTATCTTTACAAGCTGGATAAATCTGTTCACATACTGATGAGTCACATACTGCAGAATTACAGACAACCGGGCAGAGCTGTCTGCAAGAAGAAACAATCAGCTTGTAACTCTTCAGTGAGCTGCAGAGGGAAAGAAACACACATATGATCTCTTGAGATTCAAAAGGAAGGCTGTATACAGCCTGATTGTGTATGGATGTATTTTCTATGTGTGGACAATGCATACTGTACATCAACCTACTTCCTGTTTTGGTGGCCATTTTGTTTGTTTACAAACAAACTTTTTAAAACTGTTTTTGACTACTTTTAATGCGGCGGAGAGCGGCGAAATTGTGACAGAGGGGAATAGGAGATGTCCCCTAACACACTGGTATGTTTACTTTTGTGTGATTTTAACAATACAGATTCTCTTTAAATATGTCACTTTTGTGCATACTAACCTATAGGGACACTGAAACAGGAAACTTAACTCTTCTTCCCTCGGAGAATGATTTTGGGTGTTTTGCCTTCCTCTGGTTTAACAGGGATATGTGAGGGAGCAGGCTGGTGTTGTACTTTGTTCTGTGGTTGAACTCGATGGGTGTATGTCTTTTTTCAACCTAAATAACTACAAAACTATATGTAACTATGTAACTATGTTTAACATTTCCAAGCTGGTGTTGTGGTCTTATAAACCTTCCCACCCAGAATACACTATTGAGGCTCTTTTTGGGGGATTCCTATGGTATTATTGGCCCACCTGGCTACAGATAGTGAAGTTGATCCCCTATAAGAACTCAAGTCATTTGGGATCTAACAGTAACCCCAGCACTGGCTATCTGATATTGAAACATCAGGTTTTATGTAAGCTAACCTTTAAAGTGGAAATCTATTTTTCTTTATGTACCTTTTTTTCTGTGCATGTTTGTACTTATATGGTGTGTGTGTATGTGTGTTGAAAAGAGTAGAGAAAGCTTTGTAGACTTTTATCAATGTTTTATTGCTGTCACTGCTATCTGTAAGGAGATTTCTCTTAATTCTCTGTTATGGTGACACAAAGGGCTTTGTGGTTTCTATTTCCCTTCTTTGAGAAGAGTTTATTCAGTACAATACTTTGGAGAACTGGATAAAGGAGAATGGCAAAACAGAAAACCTGTTTTGAGATCCCCAATTTAGTCACATAGCAAACTTGTAAGACAAGTCATGTACTCCAATAAATGAACCTTAGTTTGAGTTTCACAACACTTATAAATCACGGAAGCTTGAAAAATGAAAAAAAAAATATAATTTCATGTTCAGAGCTTTTGGGACTACCAATTTGCTATGAAGCATTTTTTTCACTTCCATGTACTGTAAGGAGAAGACTATAACTAGCATATGTGAATGTAAATGTTCATACTTGTATGTCCTAGAACACAGGTTTCTGCTGGAGAATCCACCTAACCACAGTGACAAGGCCAGATGCTTACTGCTTCACGTTGCATCGCGTTAACCGGAAGTCTCATGTTTTCCTGTGGGACTTCTGGGTGACACGACGTGATGTGATGTGGCATTCTTCGAGAATAGGTGAACATGTGCAGTATACAATTGCTAATATTACTATTGGATGGGAAACTGGTGAGCACAACAGAATGTTATCAATGGTGGCAAATATTGAGCGTCTTGTCAACATAATCTGCTGCTGAAATTTGACCATATTTAGAGCTTCTGATATTATGCTGTCATAGTAGCTTTAAATCAAATCACACGGGTCTTGCTGAAAGCATTCTGTGAGCTTTGGAAAATGCACAGCACACAGAGACAATGGACATTCACACTGAGATATTGGACATCTTGAATGACATCTATGCTTATTGTGTTTATATCAACCACTTGTGAAAATATGTGTAGTTTGATTCAGCATTCAGCAATTTGCAAATGCAGACCTGTGAAAACAGTTGTTTCGCTTGGCTCACGTCAGTTTGATTTTCTGCTACCTCAATGATTTACACAGGAGACCTGCAACATTTTCATTCTCATGCTGGACACTTATGACCAACTATCCACAAACTGTTTTGTGTATAGGAAGAGGCTGCAACACAGACTGAAGCTAATTTATCAAGACAAGTGTAAGGAAACTGGAGCAAAAGTGGAGTAGAGGCTCAGAATGGCCAGTCAGCTTCTATAAATTAAATAAAACAAGGTTTGTGTTTAATTGCTACTGAAAACTGCTCCACTTTTACTAATTTGTTATGCGTACTTTGATAAAATAGCTCCATCCACTTTATTTTGGAAAAAACTTCAAAATGTAAAATACATTTTTAAAGAAGCACAAGAAATGTGCCATTAATTACTTTTCTCCTATATTGCTGTTGCTTACAGTAGACAGTAAAAATCTGACAGATTTGACAGACTAGTCCATCCCATCATGGTGGATTCTTGGTATCTCCTTTATTCTATATAAGGATGCCTGTCCGCCTCCCTACTTACCTGCACACCATTTTGGAAGTTGTACTAAGCTACTCCCATTCAGTAATTGTTTTTTTTAAAATAAACACAATCCTAAGAATTCCCCGTGATGAGATTGATAAGTCCAAAATCTGTCAGATCTGTAAGCCTTTACTGCCTACTGTACGTGAAATATGAAAAATGTAATTTTTTTGTGCATATTTTCTGGCACAAATGCATGTCTGATACATATGTATACACATGCATTTTAAATTGTACAACTTTGGGGATAGTAGTCTGTTAAACACTACATTGTAATCTTGAAGAGTTTCTGTAACTACACATTCCGGATTGTTGTGGATGTGTGTGTATGTATATATATATATGTATACAGGGCCGCCATCAGAATTTTCTGGGCCCCATACTTGGCAAACCTACAGGGCCCCCTCACGCCAAATAATTTGATAGGTAGATTGTGTGGAGGCAGAGCAACGGTATGTGGGGTAGAGTCAAAGCAACTTGCCTGTCGCCCATAACAACCTCCCCCTGCATTGATGCATGTTCACCAATCACGCAGCAGGGAAGAGGGAGATGTCCACACAACTCCTGTTATGCCACGGTAGAATTGCCAGCAGAGGCTCAAGTGGCACTGCCACTGTTTGGGCCCCAGACTCTTTCTGGGCCCCATTCTACTGTCCCTCTTGTACCCCCTTGATGGCTGCCCTGTATGTGTATATATATGTATATATATATATATATATATATATATATATATATATAATTTATTTATTTTTTACTCAGTATGGTGTACACACAAATATAGTAGTTCCTTTGCATCTTTACACTGGAATAGAGTCATGACATTTGCAAGACAATTTAAGTTATGTGAAGCTGAAATTGATTTTACGCTTTTTAATATATATTCACTGAAGACAGCAAACAAGACCTCCGTGCAGAAGGCTCCGATGAACAGTATTTTAAAGAAGGAATTACACCAGCAACAATCAGTCTTATGTCATGGTTGATAAACTTTGAAAATGAGAAGCATTTTCCTTCATTTCCTTTTTATATTGTATAAAAATAAATATATGTGAGGGTGGTGTCCTGGAATCTACTTGGTGTTTAAGTATAAACAAATAAACAGAACCAGCCACCATTAAATTGTGACTGTATACTGTTTAATTATTTTTGTGAATAGCTTGTGTTTCACACTTGATTATAATTACTTTAAAGATGGCTGGGAAGTGTACTGGTTAAGGGCACTGCCTTTGACATGGGAGATCAGAGTTTGAATCCTAGCTAGGTCAAGTAACTATTCAGTAAGGAGTTCAAGGCAAGACTCCCTAACACTGCAGGGTGGCCTCTTGAGCGCGTCCCAGTGGCTGCAGCTCTTGAGCGCTTTGAGTCCGACAGGAGAAAAGCGCTATACAAATGTTCGGATTATTATTAAAGATCACACAAACACGTTATATTGACCCTTTCATTTAAAATGTATTTCCAGTAACAAAGAACTGAACAGTTATGCGTTCCAAGTGGCCATGCTGAAATGTATTGGCCTATCATTAGAGACTTTTTTAATCATATTGTTTAATTGTCTCCAGTCACTACAATAAATTGTATCTTTTAATTTCATTAATTATATCCTTACATTTGAATGCATAAATGTCAGTATAAAGTTTCAGATTTGGGTTTTCTAAGCCTTATTTTGAAACAAGTCACAGTAATGCTCCCTAAATTCACCTCCTTTTACCTTTTATCCAGTCCCTTTATTCCTTATCACTTCTAAGCTTTTAAGTTGTGTATAAAGATGTGCACACAGGAAAACAGGTAGAAGGATGATAGTTATTTGTTTCAAGTAAACCTGTGATTAAATAAAAAGTAAAATGCATACATACTTTCTCTAGCTTTTAGCCTGATCACTCTCTCACTGCTGTCCTCAGCCTTCTGGATCCTTCATTATTGCTCCTGGTAACTTCGGGAGTCTGGTTTACTGCGCATGCGTGGCCTGCGCCAACTGACCTCGACTGGCTGAAGTTAGCGGGAGCAATAATGGAGGATCCAGGAGGTTGGGGATGGCGGCAAGGGGGCTAGAGGAAGCCCCAGGTATGTACAGTATATTTTTTTCTCTTTATTTTATCTCAGGTACACTTTAGTTTTAACACTCATATATGCAGCCTTGTAAGCGTGTAAGCTTCCTGATCTCATAGTGTAACAGCTCTACAGTGTCAATTATGACAACAATTAAAAAAAAACTCATAGCCGGGTCTGGCCAGTGGCCACAAGCTAAGAGATATATATTTTTTTTTTAGTAATATCATTTATAGAAAGTTCAATGGAATATTTAAAGTGTTACATATATACTTATATGATTTGAGTCCTATGGGAGAAAAGTGCTATAGAAATGATGTGTTTGTTAAATAATTTTTTCTTATTGCAAGCAAATACCATTTTTCTGCACAATTTTCATTTTTCTATGAAAATCATCTTTATACTAGGAGCGTGAAAGGAAACATGAATAAATGAGTGTAATGATCATAGTTTTCCTTCCATTTTCCATTTTTCTTCCTTCTACTTCCATTGAAGTGTTACATATATACTTATATAATTAGATTCCTGCAAATAATTCTTTATTTCAAGCAAATACCATTTTTTCTGCACAATTTTCATTTTTCTATGAAAATTATCTTTATACTAGGAATTTGAATGGAAACATGAATGGATGAGTGCAATAATCATAGTTTTCCTTCCATTTGTGTGGACAAGAGCATTCAGTACGTATCAAGAAAACATGATAAGTTAGACTCACAAAGTTATCCTCGTTGGTATTTATACATTTAGTTAATCTTTGGTCTATGTAGTTGAGATGTTTAATATCTGCTATTGTTAATTAAGATAATTTGAATCATTGTTATCCTAAAGGGAAGTGCTTAAATAGAAATTAACCTTTCGCAAGTAGGCGAAGAACACACTGCCAATTAGTAAGTCATCTCTGATTACATCAGAGCTAGAGCTTATTATTGTACCAGAGAACAAGCTGGCCAAAGTCTAGCAGTGAATTAAATAGAAAACACTGTTTTGTGGAAATGCATACATATCATCATTAAAGTTCTTAATTTGGAAGAATAAACAGATTTTAACTCCTGGGTCTGCAATACAGAGATCTCATGTGCTTAACTGTATTTTCCTTAATGATCTGTCTCCTAAAACAATATTAAAGTAAAAAATGTCTGCTCTCCAGAATAATTTCATAAACAGTACCTGAACCTAAGGTTCCTAGATTTTTTTGGCTGAAAAACTTTCTGGCAAGGATTACGTTTTTATGCTATTTTGTACTTTATCAGAGTGGTAAGGCTTTCATGTTCCATGCAAATATGCAGTGTTGCTCAAGCATGCCTCTGTTTTATTTAAGAGCAGCTAAGAAAAAAAGATAAAATGCTTTTCATTCACTGGGATCAGCAGGTGTGGGACCTGGGGAGAGGAAAGATATCAGAGGTATAAGTCTGGTTCATTTTGGTCAGGGTACACTAAGGGCCATAGTGGGTATCAGCAAAATCATATAGCTTATTCCATTTGAATGGTGGGTAGTCATCATATAGTAAGGGAGAGAGTCTAAATTGCAATTGTCTTTCCTTTTCTAAGTTGCACTGCAAAACTTGCAGAGCGTTTAGGATGGAGGGAATATTTTCTGAAGCCCATTCTGCTAGTAGGGCTGGAAGTGCAGAGCATATAAGTTGGGAAGTGAACTTTCTGCAGCAAACAGGAGATATCTTTAAGCCATTAAAAAAACAGCCATTAGAAAGGTTAGAACATAAATGTGTATGATAGCGATTAATTTGGAGATGCTGTACCAGAAGGGGCCAATTTTGGGACATTCCCATAAAATGTGGAATAGGGTGTCTAATATTAGAGTTACAATTCTTCCTACAATCAGGAGAGCAATCTGTGAATAAGTTAGCTAGGTGTTGGGGAGATAGGTACCATTTGTTAAAAAAAATCTTTTTGGAGGTTTCAGAATGTGACACACACTTGGAGTGATGTCTAAGAGTGTTGTGAGCTTTGATTAATTTGGCTGTTGTCAGTGGTGTGGCTATTTCTGTAGAGCTGAAGGTAGATTATTTGTCTAGGGAGGAGGATTGACCAGTTAGAAGAAAACTGTACCAGTCAGAGATGTCTCCTTTTAGTGGTACTGGGCTAGAGAGGAGGTTCACTATAGATCGGTGTAGGTAGCAATTGGTGAGATGGCAGGATGAGATCCAGTGGGACCACCTGAAGGTTTTCGAGCTTATTCTCATCTGTTAGGTCAATTAACCACTTGAGGACCACAGTCTTTCTACCCTTTAAAGACCAGAGCCTTTTTTTCCATTCAGACCACTGCAGATTTAACGGTTTATTGCCATACAACCTACTATCTAAATGAATTTTCCCTCCTTTTCTTGTCACTAATACAGCTTTCTTTTGGTGCTATTTGATTGCTGCTGCGATTTTTAGTTTTTATTATATTCATCAAAAAAGACATGAATTTTGTCAAAAAATGTTTTTTTTTTTTACTTTCTGTGATAAAATTTGTCAAAGTAAAATTTCGGTATACATTTTTGTTCAAATTTATTGTGCTACATGTCTTTGGTAAAAAAAACAAACATTCAGTGTATATTTATTGGTTTGGGTAAAAGTTATAGCGTTTAAAAACTATGGTGCACAAAGTGAATTTTCCAATTTTGAAGCATCTCCGACTTTTCTGAGCACCTGTCATGTTTCATGAGGTGCTAAAATTCCAGGATAGTATAAATACCCCCCAAATGACCCCATTTTGGAAAGAAGACATCCCAAAGTATTCACTGAGAGGCATAGTGAGTTCATAGAAGATTTTATTTTTTTTGTCACAAGTTAGCGGAAAATGACACTTTGAGACAAAAAAAAAAAGTTTCCATTTCTGCTAACTTGTGACAAAAAAAATGAAATCTGCCACGGACTCACCATGCCCCTCTCTGAATACCTTGACGTGTCTGCTTTCCAAAATGGGGTCATTTGTGGGGTGTGTTTACTGTCCTGGCATTTTGGGGGGTGCTAAATTGTAAGCACCCCTGTAAAGCCTAAAGGTGCTCATTGGACTTTGGGCCCCTTAGCGCAGTTAGGCTGCAAAAAAGTGCCACACATGTGGTATTGCCGTACTCAGGAGAAGTAGTATAATGTGTTTTGGGGTGTATTTTTACACATACCCATGCTGGGTGGGAGAAATATCTCTGTAAATGACAATCTTTTGATTTTTTGTACACACAATTGTTCATTTACAGAGAGATTTCTCCCACCCAGCATGGGTATGTGTAAAAATACACCCCAAAACACATTATACTACTTCTCCTGAGTACAGCGATACCACATGTGTGTCACTTTTTTGCACCCTAACTGCGCTAAGGGGCCCAAAGTCCAATGAGCACCTTTAGGATTTCACAGGTCGTTTTGAGACATTTGGTTTCAAGACTACTCCTCACGGTTTAGGGCCCCTAAAATGCCAGGGCAGTTTAGGAACCCCACAAGTGACCCCATTTTAGAAAGACAACACCACAAGGTATTCTGTTAAGAGTATGGTGAGTTCATAGAAGATTTATTTTTTGTCACAAGTTAGCGGAAATTGACACTTTGTGGAAAAAAAACAATAAAAATCAATTTCCGCTAACTTGTGACAAAAAATAAAATCTTCTATGAACTCGCCATACCCCTAACGGAATACCTTGGGGTATCTTCTTTCCAAAATGCGGTCACTTGTGGGGTTCCTATACTGCCCTGGCATTTTAGGGGCCCTAAACCGTGAGGAGTAGTCTTGAAACCAAATGTCTCAAAACGACCTGTGAAATTATAAAGGTACTCATTGGACTTTGGGCCCCTTAGCGCAGTTAGGGTGCAAAAAGTGCCACACATGTGGTACCGCCGTACTCAGGAGAAGTAGTATAATGTGTTTTGTGGTGTATTTTTACTTATACCCATGCTGGGTGGGAGAAATATCTCTGTAAATGACAATTTTTTGATTTTTTTACACACAATTGTTTGTTTACAGAGATATTTCTCCCACTCAGCATGGGTATGTGTAAAAATACACCCCAAAACACATTATACTACTTCTCCTGAGTATGGCCATACCACATGTGTGGCACTTTTTTGCACCCTAACTGCGCTAAGGGGCCCAACATCCTATGAGTACCTTTAGGATTTCACAGGTCATTTTGAGGCATTTGGTTTTTAGACTACTCCTCACGGTTTAGGGCCCCTAAAATGCCAGGGCAGTATAGGAACCCCACAAGTGACCCCATTTTAGAAAGAAGACACCCCAAGGTATTCCGTTAGGAGTATGGTGAGTTCATAGAAGATTTTATTTTTTGTCACAAGTTAGCAGAAATTGATTTTTTTTTCACAAAGTGTCATTTTCCACTAACTTGTGACAAAAAAATAAAAACTTCTATGAACTCACCATACTACTAACAGAATACCTTGGGGTGTCTTCTTTCTAAAATGGGGTCACTTGTGGGGTTCCTACACTGCCCTGGCATTTTAGGGGCCCTAAACCGTGAGGAGTAGTCTAGAAACCAAATGCCTCAAAATGACCTGTGAATAGGACATTGGGCCCCTTAGTGCACCTAGACTGCAAAAAAGTGTCACACGTGGTATTGCCGTACTAAGAAGAAGTAGTATAATGTGTTTTGGGGTGGATTTTTACACATACCTATGCTAGGTGGGAGAAATATCTCTGGAAATGGACAATTGTGTGTAAAAAATCAAAACATTGTCATTTACAGAGATATTTCTCCCACCCAGCATGGGTATGTGTAAAAATACACCCCAAAACACATTATACTACTTCTCCTGAGTACGGCGATACCACATGTGTGACACTTTTTTGCAGCCTTGGTGCGCTAAGGGGCCCAACGTCCTATTCACGGGACATTTTGAGGCATTTGGTTTCTAGACTACTCACAGTTTAGGGCCCCTAAAATGCCAGGGCAGTATAGGAACCCCACAAGTGACCCCATTTTAGAAAGAAGACACCCCAAGGTATTCCATTAGGTGTATGGTGAGTTCATATAAGATTTTATTTTTTGTCACAAGTTAGAGGAAAATGACACTTTGTGAAAAAAAAAACAATAAAAATCAATTTCCGCTAACTTTTAACAAAAAATAATATCTTCTATGAAATCGTCATACACCTAACGGAATACTTTGAGGTGTCTTTTTTTCTAAAATGGGGTCACTTGTGGGGTTCCTATACTGCCCTGGCATTTTAGGGGCCCAAAACCGTGAGGAGTAGTCTGGAAACCAAATGCCTCAAAATGACTGTTCAGGGGTATAAGCAACCTTCAAATTTTGATGACAGGTGGTCTATGAGGGGGCGAATTTTGTGGAATCAGTCATAAGCAGGGTGGCCTCTTAGATGACAGGTTGTATTTGGCCTGATCTGATGGATAGGAGTGCTAGGGGGTGACAGGAGGTGATTGATGGGTGTCTCAGGTGGTGATTAGAGGGGAAAATAGATGCAATCAATGCACTGGGGAGGTGATCGGAAGGGAGTCTGAGGGGGATCTGAGGGTTTGGCCGAGTGATCAGGAGCCCACACGGGGCAAATTAGGGCCTGATCTGATGGGTAGGTGTGCTAGGGGGTGACAGGTGGTGACAGGAGGTGATTGATGGGTGTCTCAAGGTGTGATTAGAGGGGGGAATAGATGCAAGCAATGCACTGGCGAGGTGATCAGGGCTGGGGTCTGAGGGCAATCTGAGTGTGTGGGTGGGTGATTGGGTGCCCGCAAGGGGCAGATTAGGGTCTGATCTGATGGGTAACAGTGCCAGGTGGTGATAGGGGGTGATTAATGGGTAATTAGTGGGTGTTAAGAGGAGAGAACAGATGTAAACAATGCACTTGGGAGGTGATCTGACGTCGGATCTGCGGGCGATCTATTGGTGTGGGTGGGTGATCAGATTGCCCGCAAGGGGCAGGTTAGGGGCTGATTAATGGGTGGCAGTGACAGGGGGTGATTGATGGGTGATTGACAGGTGATCAGTGGGTTATTACAGGGAAGAACAGATGTAAATAAAGCACTGGCGAATTGATAAGGGGGGGTCTGAGGGCAATCTGAGCATGTGGGGGGGGTGATTGAATGCCCGCAAGGGTCAGATTAGGTTCTGATCTGATGGGTAACAGTGACAGGTGGTGATAGGGGGTGATTGATGGGTGATTGATGGGTAATTAGTGGGTGTTTAGAGGAGAGAACAGATGTAAACAATGCACTTGGGAGGTGATCCGACGGCGGGTCTGTGGGCGATCTGATGGTGTGGGTGGGTGATCAGATTGCCCGCAATGGTCAGGTTAGGGGCTGATTGATGGGTGGCAGTGACAGGGGGTGAGTGATGGGTGATTGACAGGTGATTGACAGGTGATCAGTGGGTTATTACAGGGGGGGTAGATGCATACAGTACACAGGGAGGGGGGGACTGGGGGGAGTCTGTGGAGAATCTGAGGGGTGGGGGGTGATCAGGGGCCCCCAGGGGGCAGTTTAGGGCATAAAAAATAGCGTTGACAGATAGTGACAGGGAGTGATTGATGGGTGATTAGGGGGGGTGATTAGGTGCAAACAGCGGTCTGGGGGGTGGACGGGGGGGGGGGGTCTGAGGGGTGCTGTGGGCGATCAGGGGGCAGGGGGGGGGGCAGATCAGTGTGTTTTGGTGCAGACTAGGGTGGCTGCAGACTGCCCTGGTGGTCCCTCGGACAGTGGGACCACCAGGGCAGGAGGCAGCCTGTATAATACGCTTTGTATACATAACAAAGCATATTATATGCTTTGCATGCGGCGATCGTGCGGTTAACAACCCGCCGGTGCTTCCGAATGGCCGGCGGGTTGTTGTCACGGGTGGGCGGAGCCAGTTGCCGGGGGAAGCGCGCGTCACCAGTGACGCGATCGCTCCCCGCACATGCCAAAAGGACGCAATGTCGATGGGCATATTGCGGTCCTTTCGGCGTCCACTTTCCCGCCGCCCATCGGCTGTGGGCGGTCGGCAAGTGGTTAAGGTAGAGATACCCAAATTGAACCACATCTGACAGTGTAAATCAGGGATCACTTCAGATATTTCTGAGACTGGAACATCTATTTTGATAGCGTCAGCTATGGGTTGAGTTTAGGTTGTCAACAATGACCATACCTGGATTGTTTCTTATAATATTGGGACTTTTGGTTTAGGTATATGTACTCCTTTAGCACTTAGAATTAGTAGATTCTTGAGAGAGCTGGATTTGGGCATGGTGCTTTCTAGGGATACCCATTGCTTGGGGGGAGTTTGCTTCCACTGGAATTTAGACATTTGTAAGTGGCATGCTTGGTGATACTTTTGCAAGTTATGAAGACCGATTCACCCTTGAGCAAAATAAATTGTAAAAATGCAAAAGAAAATGTTTTGTAAACTTAGGAAAATTACAGTTTAAAAACAATGTTTTCTTTGCATTCATAAAATTGATTATCTCAAACACGGCAAGGCCTTCTTAAAAATGTATTTTTTGACTTGTTCCCAATTTTCCCCTTAACATACATATCAAGCTGGGTGACAATATCCTGTATAGTAAAATAAATTAAGATTTTTCCTGAAATTTCGCATAACAATGTTGCATCATAATTGCGATTTACAATTTAAAATCATGATTATGTGAAATTCGTGCTCATATATGAGATAAGTAGTGTTGCGCTTAAGAAATGTTACTAAATGTGTTTCAGATATTTTAGCTAAATATTATCAAACTAATCCAGGCAATTATTTTCTCTGTCACTAAAAACTGTAGATCTCATGTATGAAGTACATGATCATGGTCCATTTCCTTTCCTAGCAACCAATCAGTTTCTTACTGACATGTTTCAACATTTTTACTCTGGTGTTTTCATTTAACTGCCATTGTTAACATATGTCTGTTATTTTAATTCATCCCTGCTATTAAGTGCAATGTCTGTGCAGTCCAACTTGATTTCCATTTCAATATGCCTTGAAGATGATCAGAGAAAAGCAATTTGCAGTTTATGCTTGTCTTTCTTGAGCTTGTGCTCATCATCTAGATTACATGAAATCCTTTTATCTACAACATTAAAAAGGCATACAAAAATTAAGACAGACAAAAATGACTAAACAATCATCCACAAAAAAAAAAAAAAAAACTTTACTCAACATAAACTGTTTGTTTTTATTCAGGAGAACATGTATAATTTCAATACTCAAGGGATCCACTGCTGTATGTGCTAAAATAATATACTAGCATATGTGCGCTTATATAAAATGCCTGTGTAAAGAAGCAGGGATGAGTTTGAATTTTCACCAGTAATTTTTGCATTGAAACCAGCATTTGTGTTTGCGTCTATATATTTGTAAAAATGAGAACTTTGAAAATGTGCTTTCTCGTGCCATTAATTACAATGCATTTTGTAAAAAAATGTTTTGTATGTTTACCCAATTGCCCATATGATTTTTGCACATAATCTCATCTGTGCAAACTTGAAAGAAAGGGGAAAACCGAGAGCCCAATATGGTGTAGTATGTTAATGAGGTGATGTCTGATGCAAACACACACATTATGGTTATACTCACAAGGACGGGTCGCCTCCAAGGCAACCACTGGATAAGCAGGCGGGGAATTGTAACCTGACCCCGCTCAGGGTTAAGAAGTCGCTCTCTGTAGATAGAAGGAAATGGGAATACACCCCTCCACCAAGGGTGGACTAAACAATTATGTGGTATAACAACAGAGGCTACAAGTAGAGTAAAATTAGTTAAAATTGTTAAAAAGGGGGAAGTGGGTGGACTCACCTCCCTTCTGAAAAAATGGCCAGACAACGGGCAGGTTTTTCTGGCAGAGGTGCTATATCTGGCTCTTGACCCGACTTTACTCCCTCCAAAAATTGTTTGCCTGAAGAAGCGGGACTGTTACCCGTGAAACGCGTTGCACTTTTGGAGCTCATAATAAATGTTACTTTAAACTTGAAGTAACCTGCCCGTTGTCTGGCCATTTTTTTCAGAAGGGAGGTGAGTCCACCCACTTCCCCCTTTTTAACAATTTTAACTAATTTTACTCTACTTGGCGCCTCTGTTGTTATACCACATAATCATCTGTGCAAACGTGTGTTTTCATGTGCCCATAAAGTTCAGTGCATTTAGCAAAAGCTAGTTATCTCACATCCACATATTTTCACTAAAATTCTTACCTGTGCGGCAATATGACGTTTTCTCAAAAGTAAAATGGACACTATACAGGAATAATGAATGGCATATTTATGTAGTAGTTTTTTCTTCTTCATAATGCAAAGTAGAGCCCAGTGGAGTATCTCTGGGTATGAGTTTGTACATAAAAGCAGAGTAAAAATTGTTCGCTATATTTTTAAAAACAGCTCTAAACAAAAAAAAAAGCTGAAAAAGAAAATCAGTACTTTAACAATAGGAAAAGTAAAAACATGAGCATGAATGAAATCAAATAAAAAAATAAATGTGTACAGAACATACTGTATAAGCAGTAAGTCTGGACCAAGCTCAATTTCATACAATCATGCCCTGGAATTAGAAATAGTAGATACACATACTGTACATATGTGCACACACACACACACACACACACACACACACACACACACCACACACCACACACACACACACACACACACACACACACACATACACACCACACACACACACACACACACACACCACACACACACACACACACACACACACACACACACACACACACACACACACACACACACACACACACACACACACACACACAATGGATTTGACCAATCAAAAATTTGAAACAGCTCCATGGTGGTCACAGAGTACTTGGTGGTGCTGGTTGAGGCTCATTTAACGCTTCACTTATGCATTAGCTATCTGGTCATGTAATTCCCAGTATGGATTCTCTACAATTACTGGCAATATAATTAAAGAGTACCTAAATTATACATTTCATTTTTCTTTAAACTTACTAAGTTGCCAAGATGTATAAAATCACACATGATAAAGTGTGATTTTCTTACCCCCAGGGTCCGTATTCCACATATGGTCTTGAAATTCCCACCCCAGTATGAAATTGGGCTCTGGCATTTTTTTTCTTCCAAACCATAGGTGCAAAGGATGCTGGGGGATTGATGTCATAACTCCACCCCTCATGTCCATGTGATCTAATCTAGCCAGGCAGACAGACATTTGATTAAGACTGATAGCAAACAGACATGCAAAGACAGGCTTCAGCAGTTCTCCTGTGTCTCCTCTCTGTTACACACTGTGAAAAGAGTAGAGAGTTTCTAGAGCAATTCATGTTAATATGTTGTCATTTAAACTTTCTGATAGGTGTCTGTTTAGCACATCTCTGCTCTGGTAAAATAGTTGTTTTTTGCTATTATACTTGACTTGGTATATACAGAATATACTGTTAAAATGCATCCGATGCTACATTGGACTTGCTAATCTTCTGTCAGAATTTGAAATTGAAAATTGTTTACTTTCATGTTAAGAATTAGTTGCTTAGCAGAAAGAAAAAAAAACGTTTTTTTTTTCAAAATTATCCTTGTGTACTTTTTTTTCTTAGAAATAACTTTTCAATAGTTTATAAGAAAAGATCTGAAGAGAAGTCACAAAAGCCTTTTCTTTGAATAAATACCAAAAGGTCAAGGTCACAGTATTCCAGTGTGATAAAAAGTTGAACATCCATTGAACATGGTTCTTCGTGTTTATAGTAAAGAAACTCTAAAGTTTATCCTGATAAACAAGCAGTGGGCAACAATCAATCTCTGTGTCAGTTCATCTGTGAAATGGCTTGAACCTTGACTATTGTTAGAACTACCTTTATGGGTATTAAGTTCATATCACTTTTATGGATCTATGCTCGCATCATTAACACCTGCCTCAGCGCATTATGGCAATAGTCCTCAGAGACCCGACTTACTTTACTTTATTTCTATAGCCTTTACTGTCTATTTGGTTGATTGATCATTGTAAGCTTCCGACCTGATTTTGCTTTTTGCAGAGTTTCAGGCAATTTGTCAGCATAAAACAGAAAGACCTAATCAAGGTGTTAAAAATTGAATGTAAGACAAAAACTATTAATCGGTAAAGAACAAAAAAAAGCATTACACATGAAAAAAGCTTATTTTATTTAATGAGAGCAATATTTTTTAAAAGCATTTGGCTGTGGACAGTTTAGGTGTGTTTTGCTTCAAGTAAAACTTTATGTCAGTTAAATAGGGATGAGCTTAAATTTTACATAATAGTAATTTGATAGTGAAATTCACGGAAACTCACGGCAGAATTGCTGTAGTAGAAAATTGCAGAAACAGTACAATCATGATTTTGAGCATGTTTCTCAGTGGAAAGCAACCCTAAGGTCGGATTCACACTATAAGCGCTTTTCTGAGTGCTTTTTGTTTGATTAGCGCTTTTTAAACATTTCTCCCATTCACTTTCATTAAAATTTTTAAAAAGCGCTCGGCGCTGTGCATTTTTCATCCGCTTTTCTATGTACTTGGTCCACAATGCACACAAAAATGCTGCAGGCAGTGCATTGTAAAAAAGCTTTCAGTTATAAAGCATAGATGTAAACTGACCCATAGGGAAAAACATAAAATTCATTCACATGCACTGCCCATCAGTTGTTTGTTGCATTATAGCTGACAGCAACTGAGTCATTGTAAACCAGCCCTTAACTGAGTACTAGCAATAAACAGTTATCTTTATAAATCATAAGAAGTGTAGTCTTATACCCAACAGACAATTGGTACAGAAGACAGTTACCATACTGCACTGGGGCTACAATGTCATTGTGTTTTTCAAAATATTTTAAAAATTATTTTACAGATACCAAAATCTTTTCTGGTTTGTCATCATGAAATTTGGAAAAATTATTGAAAAGGTTGTGGCAGAAATGCAGACCTAGATTTGTAGAGCTCATCTATAATCTCTTAAATTAAGAATATCTAGACATCAGAGTTCCTACAACCAACTAAGGATATGAGTGGAGAATTTTTTAGACATGGAATCCGTCGGTTAAACAAAGGGGGCTTAACACTGCACAGCAGGTTTGAGAATCAGATTTCTGACAGAAAAAGTTATTAAATACATTCACTGCATGATACATATATAGACATATTACAAAGGTAGGGATTATTCTGTGAGCCTCTCTGAGGGACAGGTAAGAGGCATGACAATATACTCTGTACAGCACTGTGGAAGATATCCGCACTTTATAAATATTAAATAATTAAAATAAAAATAATACTTTACGATTGTAAACACCCCACCATACAGACAATAAGGTTGTGATTAAACTATTGTGGGCTGCATTTATAAACCACATGTGATTGTAATTGAATTATAATTCCAAGACTGAAACTGGACTTGCAGTAACTGGATTCTGAGTTGCTTAAACTAGATCGGGGGTTGATTCATTAAAGGGCTTCTCTTGTGTATCTCAAAAAAAAAAGTGACACTTACCTGAGGCTTGTATCGGCCCACTGCAGCTGTTATGTCCCGTGTTGTCCTCCTACAATCCTCCGTTCCCTGCCACCGGCACCGGTCTAATGATTCGTCTAACTAGATGAATAGAACCGGCCTGGCCGCGCATGTCATAGGAAGCTTACAGCGCAGGCGCAGTACAATAAAACTTTGTACTGTGCCTTCGCAGTAAGCTCCCGATGAAGCATGTGGGAGCGACCATGCGTGCAGCCACGGCCGGCCAGCTGCAGTTCTATTCATCTAGTTAGACAAATAATTAGACTGGTGCCGGTGGCGGGGAATGGAAGATCGTAGGAGGTTGGCGCGGAACATAACAGCAGCAGGGGGCCGATAGAAGCCCCAGGTAGGTGTCAGTTTTTGTTTATTTAGGTATGCAAGAGAACCCCTTTAACCACGTGAAGACCCAGCCTTTACCCCCCCCCCCCCCCCCTTAAGGACCAGCGTGTTTTTTTATGATCTGTGCTGGGTGGGCTCTGCAGCCCCCAGCACAGATCAGATTGCAGACAGAGCGATCAGATCACCCCCCCTTTTTCCCCCCTATGGGGATGATGTGCAGGGGGGTCTGATCGCTCCTGCCTGCCTGGGTGTTGCAGGGGGGGTACCTCAAAGCTCCCCTCCGCGGCGAAATTCCCCCCCTCCCTCTCCTCCCTCTCCCCCCTGGTGATTGGCGCTGCACAGGACGCTATCCATCCTGTGCAGCTTGTGACAGGCTGTCCTCTGTCACATGGCGGCGATCCCCAGCTGCTGATTGGCCCGGGGATCACCGATCTGCCTTACCGCGCTGCTGTAGCAGCAGCGCCGTTCAATGTAAACAAAGGAGACAAAAGTCTCCTGCGTTTACATTTAGTCTGCGAGCTGCGATCAGCGGCTCACAGGCTATTCACGGAAACCCGCTCCGTGATCTAACAGGAAACGGACGCTCGCACGACCGACCTTTCCTGATTAATTAGGGAGGCACCTGGCGACGCAGATGTGCATCACTGGTCCTCCAGCTACCACTTTGCCACCGCACGGTATGAGTGTGCGGTCGTAGCAGCACAGCTTAATGACAGCAGCGCTGCTGCTGTAGCAGCACAGCTTAATGACAGCAGTGTAAGGTAATAATCACCAGTACACGCTATGCTGCCATAGCGTGCACTGCTAAATTGCACTCTGCTCCAATAGTTTAACGAGTGCTTCATTAAACTTAACGAGCGCTCCACTGAACTCACCCTGAGCCCCGGTGGGCTGAGTGGCTTCAAAGGACAAGATTCCTGCACTTTGATTGGCTCAGTAGGCTGCCTGTCACTTGGCAGCATAGCGTGTGCTGGAGATTATTACCTCGCGCTGCTTAAAGGGAACCTAAACTGAGAAGGATATGGATTTTTCCTTTTAAAATAATACCAGTTGCCTGAATCACCTGCTGATCCTATGTCTCTAATACTTTTAGCCACAGCACCTGAACAAGCATGCAGATCAGGTGCTCTGACTGAAGTCAGACTGGATTAGCTGCATGCTTGTTTCAGGGTGTGATTTAGCCACTATTGCAGCCACAGAGATCAGCTGGACTGCCAGGCAACTGGTACTGTTTAACAGGAAAGATCCATATCACTCTCAGTTAAGGTTTACTTTAATGAATCAACCCCATTGTGAGTTGTAGAAACTGGAATGTGACTTGGTTTCACACTTAGCAATGGGGAACTTTGTTTCTGGAATTTTATTGCTTCTAACACATCATTTGTAAGGTATGTTGAGGTTTTGAACAATTTCTTGATGCAATCCATGGTGATGAATAAATAAAGATGCCCACACATGCAAATTCTTTCTATGTATTTTGGTACAGCCATTTGAAGCTCCGGATATTCAGAATATCCCAGTAGGAGGTTACCACTGTCTGTCTGATGGGATGGATGCATTGCATCATCCTTTGTGGTGGTTGCAGCAGAAAGAACTTTGAGAGATTTCAAATGACAATTTCCTAGTCCCTTAGCGAGTTAAATCAGGACCCTAGTATTGTTGTTATTATTATTATTATTATTATTATTCTGCAATACATTAACCACTTCACCACTGAGGGGTTTTACCCCCTGAGCACCAGAGCAATTTTCACCTTTCAGCGCTCCTTCCATTCATTCATCTATAACTTTATCATTACTTATCGCAATGAAATGAACTATATCTTGTTTTTTCCGCCACCAATTAGGCTTTCTTTAGGTGGGACATTATGCCAAGAATTATTTTTTTCTAAATGTGTTTTAATGGGAAAATAGGAAAAATGTGGGGAAAAAAATAATTATTTTTCAGTTTTCGGCCATTATAGTTTTTAAATAATGCATGCTACTGTAATTAAAACCCATGAAACGTATTTGCCCTTTTGTCCCGGTTATAAAACCATTTAAATTATGTCCCTATCACAATGTTTGGCGCCAATATTTTATTTGGAAATAAAGGTGCATTTTTTTCAGTTTTGCGTCCATCCCTAATTACAAGCCCATAGTTTATAAAGTAACAGTGTTATACCCTCTTGACATAAATATTTAAAAAGTTCAGTCCCAAGGTAACTATTTATGTTTTTTTTTTATATTGTAAATTTTTTAATTTTTTTTTAATTACAAAAAAAAAAAAAATAGGGAGTGTGGGAGGTAATGAGTTAATTTTATGTGTAAAAGTCATTTATTTGTATGTGAAAAATGTGTAGGGTGTAGTTTACTATTTGGCCACAAGATGGCCACAGTAACTTTTTGTTTTAATGCGACCTCCAAGCTTCCTTCCGGAAGCTTGGAGGAAGTAGAAGGAGGCTGGACACGTGAGTTTTTTTCTCACAATGATCGCGCTGCCCATAGGAGAGCAGCTGATCATTGCGGGGCTTAGATCAACGAACGGGAATGGATTTTCCCGTTCATTGATCTCTGGGCGAGCGGGCGGCGGCGTGTTTACTAGCGGCGGGCGGCGTGTTTACGAGCGGGAGCGCGGGCAGCGTCGGGAACGCGGAAAGTACGTGTTTCTCCGTCCCTGGTTTTTAAAGGATGGAAAAAGGGGCGGAGAAATACGTACGCACGGGGGTAAAGTGGTTAAAGACTGCAGTGAATGTCATGCCACACTCACAGTTTCTGGGATGGGGTGGCCCTACCTACCAGTATAGTTTTCACTTGTGTGAGAAACGTGAAATGCTCAGATGAAGCCCATCCAAACAGAGACCATATATCCTTCCTGCAAATAGTATATGCTTCGTGCAAGTAGTATGTTTGCTAGAATTGCAACCTGGGACTCTTCTTAGCACTGCAGGGCAAGAACACTTGACACTTATTCACATGTCACTGTAGTGCCAATTACTGTCACATATTTGAATCTAGACATCATTTCTACCAGTGTATATATATTATTGTAGTACACTATTATTTTAATCAACGGAAATATTTATTGGACAAGAAGTTAGTTATACAAATATTTATGCAGATGGTTAAAAAATACAAATAGCAATATGATAATTATATTATTCTTACTTAGTCATTATTTTGAGTGCATCGGCATTTGCTTTTAATTGTTTGGCATAAAAGCTGGGGAATAGGCTATCCATTATTTTTATGGACGCAAATGCTTCATTTCCAGCACTAAGGTTCCAAAAGTTTTCTTGAGGCATATCAACCAAATGTTCTTTCTAACTGCAAATATTATTCAAATGCATATTTTGAACTTAGATTTAATTGATGGGTTTAATAACGTAATAAGGAAAAACTAGCAAAGAATAACCTTTAATATTCACAATATTAGAAATCAAGATCCTTATACTTGAAAACTGACTGCTTTTTTGCTTCGGATTCCAAGTAAGTGCAGAACATCATAACAAATAACAGTTTTATCTCTCTGACTTTCATAATGGAAACAAGTTGGAATATTCATGATGTTGCTAGAGTTTAGTACGCAGAATGTTCCTTTCTTTCTTTGCATAGGCATTGAGATTGTCAAGGACATTGCCACATCAGTACTATGAATTATCAAAATAGAAGTCATTCAGAGTTGCAAAACCCACAGAAAAATAGATGTATCTATTATAGGATGGCACATCATCAGCTCAGTATATTACAACTCAATATTCCAAAGCTGCACTAAACTTATTCACACATTATGCATGGAATGAAATGATTCTGAAACCTTTCTTTTGTTTGCCATTTTATTACAAATATTCATTTTACTCTATGCAGCACTCACCCATCCCCCTTTTCAGCGGCTTGAGATTCCATTATATGCAACTGATTCTGCAGATACTGCCTTTACTATGTTTTGCAGCAGATAATGCGTCTACCACTTTTTGATAGCAGGCAGCTCCGCCCAAAAGTTCATCGTGGCCAGACAACCTGATCATTATATTGATTGCTCTAGTTAGAAAAGTTTATTGATGTAACAAGTTGATGACATGGAAGGACACTAAAGGTGGCCATACATCAGGCAGCTTGGCGGCCGATCGTCCATCCGATTCGATTATTATAATTGGAATCGGATGAAAATCAGAGCCGCCAAGTGCATGCCTGCCTGACAATGCAACCAATTTTTGGCCAAAATTGGTTGGATTAATCATTCGGACATGCTGCTAGATGTAGGGCTGACTTGCTTGTTTGGGTTTGCGGTGATAATGGCAAGCAATATCAGGATGAGTGGCGAAACCCCGGGGCTGTTTCCTCCTAATGTTTAATGTCGCCTCCGGTGTCAGGTGTAAGCTATACATTACCTGTCCGCGGCCTCCGCTAGCTCCAGCCTTCCTCTATTCTCTATACACATGCGTCATATTATTGCCGAGTAATGTGGGCATGTGTGTGACGTCTGATGTCACACACAAGCCCTTACTAGGCAACCACATGGAGCATGTGTGTATGGAGAACAGAGGAAGCCTGGAGCAAGTAGAAGCTGTGGACAGGTAATGTATAGCTTGCACTGGGCACTGGGATGACATTAAACATTAGGATGGACAGCATCTGGCAGCCATATGCGACATCACAAGGTTGATTCCTGATCAATTTTAGCATGAAATTGATCGGGAATCAGCCTGTGGTGTATGGGTTGCCAACAGATCTCTCTCTAATCAGATTTGATTAGCGAGAGATTTGTCTCTTGGTCGAATCTTCCCATCATCACTAGATGTATGGCTACCTTAATGCATTAAGTTTTGTACATCTGAAGCAACACTTTGCCGGATGTTGCTTGGTAAAAATAGTGCCCATAGTTGCACAAACAAATTTGCATTAACCCACATGAATTATACATACACTAGCAATCAAGATGAGATCTAAAGAGCAGTGGTACCACAACAACTAAAATTAATACAGTTCAAATCCAACTAAAATAGCTAGTAAAAAAAAAATGTACCAACTGTCACCAGTTAACCTCTGCACACTAATGGTCTATTTGTTTAATGGGCAGTTGTAACACATGTATCACTATTCCTTGTAGTTTTCCTTACCCTTAGAAAGCACAGTGCCACCTTTATTGTAACCTACAATTTCTATAAAAGAGTATTTTTTTCACTCGTTGTTATGGTTTACTCGTGAACCTCCTAGTTTTAGTCATTTTATTTTTGGCTTTTAACAGTGGAATCATAATGAATAGTCTTAACAGTCGCCTCTGCTATACCATACATCATCTAAACATATGGAAGTGTCTACCTCAGCTGCTTCCCTTCGAACATTTGTATAATGCAAATAAATGTAGAGTAAATCATAGAAGTGCAGTATATGCATTTTTGTTTAGGAAGTCTCCTGATCAACAAATAACAAAGGATCACAATAAGACTACTGGCAGTTTTTAGAACCATGTATGTCAGTCATTCTACAATCACTTTAATACTGGACCTAATCAGTGCACAAAATTGAGTCATCATTGATAGTGATAAAATCAAAAACTATTCATTAAATGGTTTGATAAATTTATGCAAACACTTAAAAAATATTTCCAATTAATATGTCAGTGTTCATCATAGGGTTGGGGGGGGTAGGTAGAGAAAAGGACGGGAAGAGAATTGAGAGTCCAATCTGGTGTAGTATTGAGAGTAACATTTGGGATATCAAAGAGAAGATCTAAAGCTATTATACTCACAAAATTAGGTTGCAAGTTCGGCAACCATTTAATGCGTGTGGGGGGGGAGGTACCGTCCCTGCTCGGCCTTTTCTGCCGGTGGTCGCAGCTCCTTCGAAAAAGACCACTTGCAAAGTGGTAACCCCAAGCTGGGGGAGAGTCATCTGCAGGATGGTGAAGGAGGCGCCCGTGGTGTGAATATACTGTGTGTCTTATTGCGGAGTAATATTGTACATATGACTGCTGCTCTTTACTTTAGGCACAACATTCGACCTGAGGAACGTTTTTTTTTCCACGAAACGCGTTGTCTATTAAAAGTGCAGAATAGGGGGCGTGTCTGCTGCTTAGACAAGCTGGACGCATAACTCCAGAGCTCCGTGATTCCCAGCAATTAAAAGCTACTAGAAAGCATTCCAATCCTCACCCCCCTACTCTCCAGATGCCGGAGGAACAGATGGAACAGGAGACATCCTTCAAGAGGAAGATGGGGAAGCCGAAGCTGCAAAAAATCCCTGAGATGTTTGGAGGGAGACAGGCCAGAACAACAGGCAAAGATGGCGCAGGCTCCAGCGTGCCCACAGCCCTCCCTCTGCAACATTCTGAGAAACATTCCTCTGCACAAGATGACTCATCACTTCTACAAGCAGTCCCCGGGGGTGAGTCATCCTCCAACACAGCCTCTCCAGCCTCTCTCAGCCCAGTCAAATCACGACAGAAGATATCCCCAGCAGAAGATCAGGTAGGAACTGCAGCCATCACTGCACCTCACATGCCAGCAGCTATACTGTCTCAGTCTCTCCCCCCACAAGAGGATGCATTAGCAGCCTTTCCTGTCACAGATCAAAACCCCACACAGGCTTACATGAAAGAGCTGATTCTCACACTAAAAGCCTCCTTGTCTTCAGAGTTTAATGCAGTCACTAATCACTTGCAGCAATCAGTAAGCCTGCTGGGTGACAGGATTGCAGATGTGGAAACTAATGTGATTCTATTGAACACTGAACATAATAAGATGGTAGACTGTATGGAAGACACACAGAGTGAGATAGCCTGGCTGAAAGCAAAAGCAGCTGACCTAGAAGACAGGAACCGCAGGTCTAACTTGAAGTTTAGAGGCATTGATGAATCGATCTCACAGCCACAGCTTAAGCAATACGTGCAGACCATAATACGTACTGTCTTTCCACAATGCACAGAGCTAGAGATGGCAATAGAACGCATCCACAGGCTCCCCAAACCCTCCTTCCTGCCTGAAAATATACCGAGAGATATCATCTGTAAATTTCTCTTCTATCCCACAAAAGAAGCTCTCCTCCAATATCTGAAACAGAATGGAGCACTTCCTGAGCCATACAAAGGTATCAGTCTATTTGCTGACCTCTCTCAGGCCACACTAACCAAACGCAAGTCTCTTTTGCCAGTAACCAAAGCCTTACGTGATCATAACATACCCTACAACTGGGGCTTCCCCATCAAGCTAATTATCAAAAAGGCAGGTACCCAATACATCGTATCGAATGTCGCAGAAGGCGCCAAACTGCTAGCGTCCTGGAATATAAAACTAGCAGAAATCGCAACCAGACCCAGGAAACGCGCCCAATCAACAAAAATCCAGCAGGATTGGAAACTAGTATCGTGAAGGGATTCACGAGCCACCACGCTAAATCTCTCTTCTAAATGAAGACAAGCTTTCTCCCACTGAGGATAATACCTCACACTCACCCCTCGTTTGGGGCAGTGCCTGGTAGCCTGACTTACTGGTTTATTTTACCTGTTTTGTTATTGCAGTTGCATAGCCAATTTTCAGCACCCATGCTCAGCCTCAACACTCGACAGACCTGCTACCCCCCCCCCTCTCTACCTCCTTCGAGTCAAAATAGACCGCTATGGCCACCCAGTGACCTTACCAGCTCACCTCAAACATCAATGTCACACACATTTTCTTCCACTCTTCTCATCACAATGCTTATCTGCACATCATTTAATGTGAAAGGCTTAAATATCCCGGTCAAAAGACACTCCTTGTGGAAGGAAGCATCTCGTTTAAAATCAGACATCTTGTTCATTCAAGAGACCCATTTCCAAGAAGGGAAAGCCCCCATCTTTCACAATAATGGCTTTCCACAAATCTATTGCAGTAATAATCCCAAAAAGAAGTGTGGAGTCCTAATAGCTTTCCACAAAGATCTAGATGTAAAAGTCACCAGCCAGGAGAAAGACTCACAAGGCAGATACATTCTTCTCAATTGCATAATTAATGGATCCTCCTACACTCTCCTTAACCTTTATGCCCCGAATCAAGGTCAGATGAAATTTCTACGTCAACTTCTCTCCAGAATAACTAACTCAAAACCTCTGGGCCTTATCATAGGAGGGGACTTTAACTGTATATATGATAACAAGATGGACTCTTCCAGCAAACAAAAATCCTCGCCGCAGTTGGCAAAATTATTAAACAAATTAGATCTATACGACCCCTGGAGAGCTACCCATGGAAATGAAAAAGACTTTACCTTCTTTTTCCCAAGTTCACAAGTCTTACTCGAGAATTGACTTCTTCCTCACTGACAGATACTCCCTACAAAAGATTAAAGATGCAAAGATCCACAGCATTACATGGTCAGACCATGCCCCGGTCTCCATCACCATCACTGGCCCAAATTTAAGAAATGCGAGACCCCCCTGGAGACTAAATATTTCTCTTCTATCTTCAGAGGAGAACAAACAAATAATTGCTGATCAGATTAATGAATACTTTAAACTGAATTCTGGGGAGGAAGTTGGAGAGGCTACAATTTGGTTAGCCCATAAAGCAGTTTTAAGAGGCTGTCTAATTAAAATAGGAGCCCGAACCAAAAAAATCAAACAACAAGAAGTCAACGATATTCTAAAAGCCATCCAGTCCCTGGAACTTACACATAAGCAAGACCCCTCCCTAACTACTGCCCGATCCCTATTTGATCTAAGACAAAAGTTAAAGATAGTATTAACAGAGGAATACGACTTCAATCTAGCTAGACTCAGACTTAACCACTACCACCAGAATAACAAAGCCAGCCCGCTGCTGGCCAAAATCATTAAAAACAAACAATCTAAAGAAAAAATTCCCAAACTTATACACCCATTCACAAAAATCCCCTTAACCAACCCACAAGATATTGCTGACGCCTTTAGTGACTTTTACAAAGCCCTTTATAACCTAAAGGATGATAAAGCTACACCCCAACCAACATCGGCACTGATCAAAGACTTCCTGTCACTAATTAAGCTACCTAAAATATCAGAAGAACAACAATCCATCTTAAATGGGAAGATAACAGTCTCGGAGGTCTTAAACACCATCCTTAAATCCAAACCCAATAAGGCCCCGGGCCCGGATGGCTTTCCAAATGAATACTATAAAACTTTCGCCCATATATTTTCCCCCAAATTAGCCTCCCTATTTAACTCCTTCCAATCGTCAGGACAGATCCCCCCTGAGTACACCAAAGCCATAATCACAGTCATCCCCAAACCGGGCAAAGATCAAACCAGTCCCTCCAACTTCCGACCCATTTCATTATTGAACTGCGACCTCAAGTTTTATGCGAAGATCCTAGCCAATAGGCTATTTAACATTTTACCTACGGTTATTGCTTTGGATCAAGTGGGTTTTACGGGGGGATGCCAAGCTTCGGATGGAACCAGAAGAATCATTAATATACTTCACTCCTTGGATTTGTGTCGAAGGCCTTCTCTGCTTCTGGCTTTGGATGCAGAGAAGGACTTTGACAGAGTCCATTGGGACTTCCTGGGTGAAGTTCTTCTAAAATTTGGAATTCAAGGCTCCTTCCACCAAGCTACCATGGCCCTCTATAAAACTCCATCGGCATCAGTAAACGTCTCTGGCTTCATATCCAAACAATTTGCTATATCTAATGGCACCAGACAGGGCTGTCCCCTATCTCCCTTAATATTTGTGCTAATTATGGAGACCCTGGCAGAAGCTATTCACTCGAATCCAAAGATAACAGGAGTCCAGATAGGCCAAATGTCCCCGAAAATCAGTCTCTTTGCAGACGATGTCCTCCTATCAATCTCCAACCCAATAGAATCGCTACGGCATATCTCCAACACCCTAAATGACTTCTCCAAAGTATCCCTATATAAAGTTAATGAAACTAAATCTTCTCTCTTAGGTATTAACATATCCAGAACATTAAAAGAAAAAATAACACGGGAATTCCCCTTCCCCTGGGCCAAAAAAAGCATTTCTTACTTAGGAATAAAAATACCGTCCACTACAAAGGAGCTTTATGAAGTAAATTTCCCACCTCTATTATCAGGAATTCAAACAGAACTGTCAAAACTGACCCCTACGGATCTATCCATATCCGGGAAAATAGCGACATACAAAATGGCAATATTCCCAAAAATTTTATATTACTTCAGAACTCTCCCAGTACCCCTTCCCGCACAGTTCTTCCAAAAATTAAATAAAATAATTAGTCAATACCTATGGAAAGGCACAAAACACAGGCTTGCATTCAAAATTATAACTGCAAACCCCTCAGAAGGAGGCTTTGGGCTCCCCAACCCCCTCCTGTATCATCATGCCTCAATTTTAGACATGTCCCAATTTTGGACCAAAAACTCTCAAGATAAATACTGGGCACAGTTGGAAAAATCCCTAATCAAAGAAGATCCAATTGACTTACTATATTTAACATGGGCCAACCTACCACCATATAAAACCTCACACCCAATCATCCACCAAACCTTAACCTCATGGGAACTCTTCAAAAGTCTCTCCCCATTAGATCTCAATACGGTGAAATCCCCCCTTCCCATGTCAGCAATAAAGTCACATATTCCTTTGATTAATCTCAATAGCTGGATACAGGTATCAATAATATTGAAGACATAATGACTGGGAAAAGACTGGAACCTTTTGAATTCCTGAAGTGGAAGTACAAATTATCAGACAAGGACTACTTCACATACCTCCAACTTAACCATTTATCAACCTCTCACACTCTACCCAACGAATCATTGCCTCAAGCAGTATGGGACTTTTTGTTTAAACCCAAATCCTCACCCAAGGGGGGGATATCTTTTTGGTACAATCTACTAAACACCCCAACACACTCTCCCATCCTGAAATATCTTAAAATATGGGAATACGACCTAAAAGAAGTGATCCCTATAACAGACCTCAAAAGAGCACTAAGCAATCTAAAAAAATACTCTAAATGTGTCACCCACACAGAAACCACCAAAAAATTCTATGCAAATGGTATCTTACACCCAGAATCTTAGCCAAGATGTCCCCACAACACTCCCCAAATTGTTGGAGAGAGTGTTCACAAACGGGCACACTTTCCCATGTACTATGGGATTGCCCCAAACTCACCACATACTGGTCAGCCATCTTCAAAATAATATCCTCCATCACCAAAACACAAGTACTCCCCTCACCAATCCTAGCTTTATTTCTTCTCAACATAGATAATTTTCAGCCACATCTCAGATTAGGAATAACGCACATCCTATGTGCAGCTAGACATCTACTCCTTACGAACTGGAACACAATTGACACACCTTCCATCACTCAGGTAGTCCACCTAACAGAATATAACCTCAGAATGGAATACCTGTTAAGATCCAGAGACAATCAAAATGTATGGCAACACACATGGTCCTTTGACTGGAACTTAAACCCATAAGGTCACCCTCTAACAATATGTAAGTACACAGTTAATACTAGAATTCCCTTCCACAGAATAGGCTGGTCACAAGGGCAGTCATGGAGATCCTAAACTAATGATAAACCCTCGACCCCCCCCCCAATCTCCTTTCCGCTTGACTTAGCAGGTCCTACTATCAGGCCAGACTAGATCTACTTGAACCTCTTCAAGTCTGAGATCTAGCTCTAGACCTCTGTAAATTCATTGACTATTCGGCACGGGCTGTAATCCTTGGCCCTACGCATCTATTAAGGCACTATGCACTCTCTACTAGTTGTGTTGATGTTATTAGTTTGGCATATTCCCACTTTACGTGGGTGATTGTTGTTTCTTTATAAATATATTAAAATTAGAGCTTCAAGTACTAACTCAGTTGAAAGTGCTTATTCCACCTGATTTAGAACTGTCCTATAATACATTATTTCTGAGTTGCTATACAGTAAATAGCTGTTTTGTTCTCCAATTCATTGTTCAACTAAAGAATTATTGAAAATGAATGATACTCATTACCTTTATTTTGGATTTGTAAACTGTGAAAAAAATTCAATAAAAATCAATTGAAAAAAAAAAAAAGTGCAGAATAAAGTATTTGTTCTTTTATAACCTAGTGGATGGACTACTTTTTTAAGGTAGGACCATACATCACTTTTTATATGTACAATATTACTCCGCAATAAGACACACAGCATATTCACACCACGGGCCCCTCCTCCACCATCGGTGTTCATCATGTTTCCTTTCACACAGAGATCTTGCCGCAGGTGGTTGTCATTTCATCAGTCAACAAGTGTCTTATGCACAGCCCTTACAAATAAAGAAGCCCTGCCTCTCTAGGGGTAAACTAATGATGGTTACGCGACTCCTAAAATAAAATAGCAAATGTTCTCTAGTATTTGTTATGCAGACATTACACAATTTTATGTGCTTGACTCTAAGATCAGTTTGAATTTTAGAATTGATGTCATTATACACACACACACACACACACACACACACACACACACACACACACACACACACACACACACACACACACACACACACACACACACACACACACACACACACACACACACACACACACACACATACACACACACACAGTAAAATCCCTTTATAGTAAACGCCAAGGGATCGGGAAAAGTAGTTTACTATATCAGAAGTTTAGTACACTCTATTGGAATCAGTTATACATTATTACATTACATATTTATGCAGACACATTTGCTGGGACCTGAGGACTGAGTTTACTATACCCAAGGACTGAGTTTATTATACCCAGACGTTTACTATATCAGAGTTTACTATAAGAAGATTTTACTGTGTATGTATGTATATACTGTACACACACACACACACACACACACACACACACACACACACACACACACACACACACACACACACACACACACACACACACACACCTCTTATGTAAGCAGTGACTTGTTTAGTTTAATGTAGGAATAATAGGTCAGTTCATCATCAACACAGCTTATGATCTTTCATGAGATAATGAGAACATCTTGTTATGTTTTTTTATGGCATTATTCATCAACCCATGAGACATATTGCTGAATAAGCTCCACAGGCTAACAGAAGAGCACACCATAATTACCCAAGATAAATGGAAACTTTTGTTGAATTTAATGCATCCTATTTTGAACATCAAACTTTTAAGCAAAGATAAGCTGTTACAGGTGTAGTTACTCTTTTCAGGTTCATATGATTGATCAGCATTTCCATCTAAAACAATATTTACCCAAGCATGACTTTAAGATGCTATACCATCTGGATGAATGTCAGTGCAGATCGAGAAGTTTGTAATTAAAGCTGACCTGTGAGGATAGAACCGTGAACGCTGCCTTAGCTGAATTGGCTTTTAAATTGCTCTCATTCTGATCTGTATTCCTTGCCTGACCATAAATGAGCATGCAGGACAATCCTCTCTAAATTTCTGTCCTGAATACTGGTGCCAACTTAATAGTTGGTAACACATAAACCATAAAAAGACCAAGAGGTCCAAAAACTGCGCCAAACTTGATGGTTTCAGTGCAGATTAATTTATGCAATCCATCAAAGACATAAAGACACTTAAAACCAACAAAACAATATGTGGTGGGGTAATCATAGGGTCATGTTTCAATATGTCATCATTAAAATAGGTTGGCGTGCGATAAGTCATGCTGTTTACCCTCTGAGGAGATCTTCTATGCAATAAACCTCCCTGGGTAAGATAAATCAAGGAAACAAAGAGTATAGTGCATTAAGAGAAGTGTTTGTGCATGTGCAGGGACAGTATGTCGTTGCAAAAAAACATGTTTAATTAAAAAAAAGTGCTGAATGACAAATGGAAGAAAGTGTGAAGAAGGGATGTACAGAGCAATGAAAGTTTATAGTCAAATGAGACCTGCAAGTAGTAAAGGGCAGAAAAAGACTGCATGCAACATATTGCAGAGTTCCTGCAAGAGCGTGCAAAAGCATGGGTGAATCAGTGCAACCAGGAAACACTGAGATGCCCTGAGTAGGTGCAGAAAAGAAAGAGAATGAGTGCAAGGGAGGAAAGGCCCGAACTGAATCTAGCAATATGAGCTGACTGAGGAGGGGTGACAACTGGACACTGGACACCCACTGCAATGCATAATGCTGTTAGGACAGCTTCATCAGAGGTGTATTTATGTTGATACTATCACATAGTTTGGTGCAGTACTTGGACCTCTTGGTCTTTTTCTGGTTTGTGCTTCATACAGTTTTTTTCTGCATGAAGTATTATACTTCATTGCATCTTGTCAGTATTATACAATAAAGTACATGATAGTGCATGTCTGTTTTTTTTGTGTGTGTGTGAATAACTTAGTAGTTGGAGCAAGGATTTAGATGGCAATTCCAATGTCTGGAGTCATAAAATGAAGTGGTAGTTTCCATGGGGTTAATTCATACACCTCATCTTATGAGTTATCTTTATCTCTTAATACAATGATTTATCTCTGCAAAGCTGTCTAAACTCATTATTTATCTCTCCTTATCTTAACCTAAGATTTACTGCCTCTGGCTCCTAAATCATGAAGCATCGGTGAAATAGAAGCACTCTTGCAGCTCACATCAATTTTACCAGTGTTTATACAAGCAATGTAATGGGCAGTGCTCAAATAGCGCAACTCCTTTTATGTAGACAACATGCTCAAACAGCGTAACATGCATTATAGAAGCAACACGCGCCTTGTGTGCATAATGGGATTGCGCTGTTTGTGCAACAGCTGTTACATTACTTAAATGCTGGTAAAATTGATAAGGTCTGTGTGTGCATGTCAATTTCACCAGCATTTCTTGAAACAGGGCCGTAATCTGTCTTAACCTAAGATTTGTATCTCTGCATCTACAATGCCAAAGCCTGGAATCACCTCCATTAATATTTTAGTTCTTCTTAGCAAAATAACCTCTGTGCTCCCTTACGGTGTATAAATGTGCATAAGCTGTGATTCCAGTTTAAACATTTGATAAAGAAGTCTCTGGCGTATTTTTGAAAGATTGATTTTTCATTGCATTGAAATAATAAATAAAAGATATAATAATCCTTCAAACATTTTGCTCTGTTAAACGGTACAGTATTCAACTGCTAGCAAAAGCACCAGAAACTTATTTTCCACCTTGGTCAGATTCTTCTGTTATAATGTGATTCTTAGATCTTTTTCTGTTTCTAGGGTCTTGCATGGGTGACTCTCATGACAGTGAGAGGCATAAATAGAGGCCCAGGTTCAACTTCACCATATTCACTAAGCCTCATTAACCACTTGTCACAGTTTCTGTCGGTGGTATCTGGTATGGTGCCTTATCTACCAATTGGTTATAGATTTAATTCTATTATAAGTTATATGACTGTAGCCAAGTTAATGTACATGTAGCATCACAAGAATGGTGGAGTACTACATGTAATAGTTTTTTAATTTACACTAATAGTATTTTTTTAAGAAGAAGAATTAGCTGTCAGGAGCTTCTATTCGTCATGTCCAATCACTCTTAGCAGGAAAGTTTGCAGGTGCCCAAACCATAAAATGATTAAAAACAATTTAAAAGGACAATAATATCTCACATTACCGTTTTACCAATAATGCTGGATATTAGACAATGCTGTTTATTCTACCGCTACTTCTACAGTATATTCTACACAGTACTTCTACAGTGGTTGTCTATGTACTGTAGTAACTTAATTTGGTTAGCATAATACAGATTGCTCACCATCCGGTCAAATCATTTTTAATACTTTTTTGTTGTTGGCTATTTCTATTCATCGGTGACTGTTCTACACTAATCACTATCAGATATTGTTATGACCTCTGTCAATTTCTCCACCCGATTCCTGCTGTTTTAAGTGCTATTTAGTTAGAAAATCTTTGGTTCTCTTTTTAAGTTTTGCTATTTCCATGATGAACTCTTCCGTAAATTAAAGCACCCTTCTCTCCCTACACTTCAGTGTTCACATTGTAAATGTCATTGTGATCTGAAAGCTTTTTGGTAGACTGTCATATTCTTCCCTTGAATTATTGGAAGGAAAGGACAGTGGTCCTGTCAATTAAATATACTACCACTGCCTTCCCATGATTTATCTTTCTGGAAAGGGAGGAACCGTGGCACTGTGGTTTTCTTTGTCATTGCAGTTTAGGGAAAGTTTGACTATGTTATTGCTTCCTTTTTTTTTTTTTGAAGCCTTAACATATAACATATATGCTGCAGATAAATAAATTAGTAAACAATGGAATGTGACAAAAAAAATGTATATAAAAATGCATATCGCAAGGATCCTGCAATATAGGGCTTATTTTCATAGGAGCTGCGCCATTTCCGATTCGGCCGTGACTCCCATTCTGCAAAGCCGCAGCCCAAATCGCTAAACTATGCCATGCATGGCTATAGAGATTTGGCTGCCTGCTGCAAAAATCTGCAGCATGCCATCCAAATTTGCTCTGCAGTGCTATCTGGATGGCAAGTCACTAGTTAGATAGGCAGTATTTACCCGCCCCTGTCACATGCGGGAAGTGCTGCAGATCCAGCCCTGATTCAGGTGTAGTGAAATAGGGCCTTAATTACAATGGGATTAAACATATAAAGTACATAGTAGGAGAGGTAGGAAGAATGTATAAATCTTTCAAAATATGAAAGCCCTTATTCAATTTACTTTCCATTAAAGTTTACCAGAGTCATCCTTCCAACCACAGATCCAGTTATTGGACCCCCCAAAGCTCGCAGCCATTCTCCTGTACAAGATGAAGCAGAGCCACACTGTGCAGGCACAGGATAACTTGCACCTGCCCATTAGTAAGGAGCTGCCCGTGGGCCTTGGCAGAAAAAGCTAACTCATTTAGCTGCAGCACGGTGGCATAGATAGTGGTTAGCGCTCTCACCTTTCAGTGCTGGGTCCCCAGTTCAAATCCCAGCCAGTTCAACATCTGCAAGATGTTTGTATGTTCTCCACGTGTCTGTGTGTGTTTCCTCCAGGCACCATGGTTTCCTCCAACACCCCAAAAACATACGGTTAAGTTAATTGGCTCCCCCCTAAATTGGCCCTAGACTATGATACATGCACTACACAATACATACATAGACTTATGACTATGGTAGGGACTAGATTGTGAGCCTCTCTGAGGGACAGTTAGTGACAAGACAATAAATACCCTGTACAGCACTGCGTAATATGTCGGCGCAATATAAATACTTAAATAAATAAAATAAATGCTAGTGTGCAGATGCAAAGCCATCTACGTCTGCTGTGTGCAGCCAAACCCCTTTGAAAAGTCCTTGTTGATGGGCTTCCGGAGTACTAGCACTAGAACAATGAGGTGGAGGGGGACAGTGGAAGACTCTGGGGGATCCAGAAGCTTCCCTCTACCTAGAAAATGACCTATTTTGGGCACTTAAATAAGTTTTACAAAGCAATTTTATTTTTGGTGATGAGACATATGTGTTTATTTTACTTTTTTCACGTTGGTTGTAATTCAGTATTGAAGAACAAGCTGCTGTCTGCTTCTCTGAAAATAGTTTCCTCAATTTATTTCTGTCACACCAGTTGTGAAGGCTCTGTCACTCTACTCCAGCAGCAAACTTCAACTCTGAAGGGAACAAAGGGTGGAAAATCTTTTGCAGTTGCATTGTGATCTATAAAACATGTTAGTTATTGTAGCCCAAAGGATAATTGCATTGGAAGAGATAAGATCTATAGCAGTGGAAACGTAAAGAGGTCCTGTACTACAAAGAAGAGTTTTGAAACTGAGGCAGATATCCAGTATCATAAAAGTGTCATCAGGACATTGCAAAAGAGTATTTGTACATAATACCTAGAAACTCAATTTATTACACCTCAGACATCCTAAGAAAAACCCTTTATTAGGGGAAAAAGCTGAATGTGGATTGGTTTCCTGTCTTCAAACCATTACATTTCTGTCCAGTCCATTGCAAATATACTTATATTCTAGCGACACTTCCAAGACAGTAAATACTACTACATATAATACAACATACTATATATATATATACAGTATATATATATATATATATATATACTAAAGACCTGCTCATGGAAATTTAAAGTATATAAAACATGGGCAAAAATTACTGCATTCAATTTAAAGAGAAACTGTGACCCAGGATTGCACTTTGTCCCTATCAGTAGCTAATACCCCATTTCCCATGAGAAATCTTTACCTTTTCTCATTCTCAGGGACCATCAGGGGGTATGGCTGATATTGTGGTGAAACCCCTCCCTCAGTGTGATGTCAGGACCATGGTGCTGACATCACACTGTGGGAGCCTTTTTACATTGTGGGAAATAACAGCTGTTTCCAACTGCCAAAAAAGCAAGCAGCAGCTACTTCCACTGACATCACATGTCAGCAGTAAAAATGTCAGCATATGATAAATGTCAGAATGTAAATCAGGATCAGGGAGAGGAACGATTTTACAATGGGCAAACACTGACTAAATCATTTATACATAATTATTGTAAAAATTAAGCACTTTTGTTCATCACATTATGTTCACTGTTCTTTAAATTATTTGTTGTTGGAATTGCAAATGTTTTATCAATGGAAAACATTTTATATGCTAAAAAACCCAGATAGTTTTTTGTTTGCTTCTCATATAGCTGGTACTGTTCAGCGTGCAAATTTTCTAGTGTCTCTGCCACTTCATAACAATACAGTATTTTAGCAGGTCAAATTTCAAAATGTTAGTTGTTTTGTGCCTTAAAGGAATACTATCGATACCCAAGTGTTCTAAAATGACAGTGTGCAAATAATGTCTAAGTAGCTGTGCAAACATTTTCCTACTTGTCATGGTAAATATCAGTGGCAAAAACTGTAATTTATTGAGGGTAGGATTTAGCTATATTGGGACAAATCAATTGCAGAAGGGGTGTCTGCTTTAATGTACAGCCAGAGTTGCATATCAGACTACTGAAAGCAAATATCAAACATCAAACTCTGAAAGCAAAAACAGTGACATTTCCTCTGCTCTCTTCAGACACTTCAGTCAGAAACAGAGCTCCCAACAGCTGCAGCTCCTGTGTCCTGTCTCTCTCTGTCACACACAGAGCTACACATAGAGTTAACTGATCAAGTGTGAGGGGAATTTCCCCTCTCCTCATGGCTCAGTCAGCCGTCAGTTTTGGTGTCAGTAAACTTTGAATGTATTTTGCTAACAGTAAACAAAGAAGTTGCTACTAAAATGTATACACCAGTACTTAGCAGCACTTCCCAAACAATTCCTGTGTCAATTGAAAAAAATATGTGAATCGATAGTATTCCTTTAAGCAATCAATCTCTTTAGTGCCTTCAACATCTGTTTTATTTCATTATTTACTATTTTGTTTTACTTTCCCTCAAGTTTTTTTTTCATCTTACTTAGTGACCAAAAAGGACTCCCATACATTTCCACCTTGAAATAGATGCAGCTTCCAATAGTGTAAAAAATACCAGTTTATTGCTGTAATACTAAAATTGCATTTACATAAATCTATGAAAGATGAGTGTGTACAATACGGGTTCTCCCCTGCTTACCAGAAAGCCACCATTAGAGCCATGTTTATGGGTTGGTATTGTGCCCTTGCTCACTCCACTCTCTGTTGATTTGTGTGTCCTCTCCATCAGGTCAATCCCTGTAGAATATCATCTTTGCTTGCTGATAGAGCCTTACTCTATGTTCATTCCATTCTTGCCTTTAAAGAGACATTGGAACTAGTGTTTATTCTCTTTGCCAATTGAAGCTCAGTTTATAAAATCCTGCCATACTGTATCCATTTGTGCTTTCAGCTAGATGATCCAGTAGGCTGGATCTACCTTGTCAACAGTTCAGTTTGGACAAGAAGAGCTCTGCAACTCTCCTAGCAAGCATTTCCCCCCACACTGTGGACAGCCATCCATATCAAGCTGGTAAAAGACACTGATATGTTGTTTCTCTGCCCAGTACCAGCTGCTATGGCTGGGGAACAGGGCTAGTATTGTGCCACTAGAAAACCTTAAGCTGTTTTTCCCCTCTGAGCCAATGATATCAATCACCTTAGAAAGCCATTGTACTGCAGTAACTGACCCAAAAGGTTCAGGCAACAGCTTTATTGAATTGGTGCTGACTGTTATCGTACCAATTTACACTTGAGACAAATCGGATGCTTACATACGGTAATGGATTAAACCTAAATTCAGGCTGTAGTTAGCTGCAGGAAAACCTTCCTAAATTATGCACTGGCTATAGGCTATCATACTTACTGAATTTTAATTCATCAGGCCCTTTATCTCCTTTCTGCCCCTTTGTTTTGTGACTGTGAAGTATTCCGTATAAATGAATGTAGTTGCTGAGTTGTTTAAACACTAGTGATTAATTGCTGAATTGCTGAACAGCTGAATGATTGCTGCTTTTTTGGAGGGTGACAGCAATGCTAGTCACTGTCATTCTCCATTGGAGAGCATTAGCAGCTGCTTGTTACTGAAAAGTATTGATTTGTAGCTACAACAAGGTAACCCTAAAACATTGTTTTTTGTTATTATTATTATATAGCGTGCCATCATATCCTGTGATACAGTTAGACAGGGTTCACACTTGAAAATGGGAGTGATTTGTTATTTTCTGGAATTGCGAGTGCCACACTTCTAATATATGTCAATTTTTTTTATGTATTCATGTGCAATTTGCAGTTTTCCCAATTTATGTTGTGTACAATGTACGATTCATGTTTCAATGCAAGTCAAAAGCAACACAGAAAAATCCAGAACATTGTGCGTGAATTTAAAGTTAATTAGATATAAATTGACTTCATTGGTATGCATAAAAAACACAAAACGAAAAATTGAATACAGATACAAATAAAAAAATTCATTAATAAGCACAAAAGTTCCTACAAACCCCCCTCCCAGAAAAAAAACCTGCAGTCATACTGTCCTGTGGAAGCTGTTTGCATATAAAATGCTTTAATACAACATTGGGCCTAATGTAGGAAGCAGTGGTAAAAGTGCAGTGCATAGGTACATAGCAATTTTACTAGTACTCACAGGAGTAGGCAGTGTGTATTACTGGAGTTTAGGATGCATTGCTATGGTAACTCCTGGTGCACATGAAGTGTTCTGTGCTGTTAGAACTGGTATGATTGCTGTGCTTCCTATGCATGCTAATTGTACCACTGGTTCGTGCATCAGACACATAGTTTTTTAGGTGTTTTTATTCCTCCTAAATGCCCGTTTTAACAACATTTTTGTACTGTTTTGTAGACAGACGTGTGATGCATAACTGGTGCAGTAAAGACTACATTGACATTAAAGCGTACCTGAGCCAAAGCTCGGGTTCAAAATCTGATACTTAGCATACATACTCGCATATAAGCCAAATTTTTGAGCACAAAAACATGCTCAAAAGTCCCCCCTCCCCCGGCTTATATGCAAGTCAGTGTCCCCTGTGTGCCCACCCGACTAGTCACTGAGGAGTGTAAGGGATCGTGCAATAATACCACACTTATGTACTGCATCCCCGGCTGGCTTTTACATCCCTGCACACCCGCGGCAACAGTGTGTAATCCAGCATTACATCTGACCTATGTCCTCGATAAATTGTAACAGAGAGAGAGAGAGACATCGACACTGCTCTACGGACGCACAGTTTAAAACGAAGTTGCTGCTTCCTTCAGGGCTCCCCACTGTGTCCATTTCCGTGGTAGCTCAGAAGCAGCGCGTGTATAAGAGTTACGTGCAGCTCTGGGTATTCCCTTGTCTCTCTGCCCTGCTCGCTTTTTCTCAAGGTACCACTAGATGGCGTCATATGGGACACAGCAAATGGGACAGAGAGGTAAGGGAATTCCCAGAGCTGCACGTGACTCTGATACATGCGCTGCTTCTGAGCTAGCACTGAAATGGATGCAGCAGAGAGCCGTGGAGGAAATGGCAACTTCATTTTGAACTCTGCTACAACTTATCAGGGGACACAGGTCAGTTGTAGTGCTGGGTTACACTCTATGTTGCTGCGGGAGTGCAGCGTCATAAGAGAGGGGGGGGGGAGCAGCACATGAGTGTGGGATCATTGCACAATCCCTTACACAAGTCAGTCCCCTTGTGCTGGTGGTTACACGTCATTCCAGCCTGCCAGTCAGTCCAGTCAACATGTTGTCCCTATCCTGCTAGCCAGACAGTCCAGTCTACTCTTGTTATTGTTGTCCTTTCCATACCAGCCTACCAGTCCAGCCATACCAGCCTGCCAGTCCAGCCATACCAGCCTGCCAGTCCACCTGTTGTCCTCCCTAACCTTCCAGCCTGCCATTCCAGTCTGAACTTGTTTTCCATGTCCCTGTCATGCCAGCCTGCCAGTACAGATGTGTTGTCCTTATCCCTATCCTGCTAGCCAGACACTCATTTTAATCATATGAAGGGTTGAAATGGTACTGAACTCAGGAATTCCTTTCTGTTTATACTGTGGAGGGGGCTATACTGGGGGAGGGAGCTTATATGCGAGTCAATCACTTTTTCCATTTTTTTAAAGGAAAAGTGGTACCTCGACTTATAAGTGGATCGGCTTATATGCGAGCATATACAGTACTATTTAGAGAGGCAAGCCTCAGCATTCAAATGTGGCCTCCCTGGGTTGTAACAAGCCCCAGTTGCTGAGCGCAGTCCCCTCATTGCTGAGAGTGGCCCACCTTTACATTGTGGCCGCGCAGCTCCTCTTCCTGGTTTAAGTGTGTGCAATGGCCACGCGAGCCCGCCCGCGCATGTGCAGTACCATTGCATGCACATGAACCAGGAAGAGAAGCTTTGCGGCCCCATTGTCATTAGCGACAATGCATTATAATCAACCCAGATACTTGGACTACACCATATATACATATTATTTCCAAAACACCTGTCCAAAGTTTAGTATAACAGGCTGTTATCTTTCTCATCTATGTTAAAGTGGCTAGGAAAATCTGTCCTTTAACGCATGAAAGTGGACCTCCAGACTGAAGTACAAAACCTGTAGCCTTGTTGTAAGAAAAAGTTACATAGTAAATAGCTGGAAGTTTTTCTCCGTGGAAAGATGGGAGGCCGGTCCAGACACCGGAAATGAAATGATGTGGGGTCTTTGGGGCGGTTTTGCAGGACATCAAATATAACTTTTTCTTACAGCAAGGCTGCAGGTTTTTGTACTTCAGCCTGGAGGGCTAATTTAATGTTTTATGGGACAAAGCCTCGCATCTATATGGACAGCGTATCACATCTATGAGAACTGTTGCATGTCCAAACAACAATAGGCTGTATGTAGTGTTGTGCAGTGGTCAGATAAAGTGTGCTGATATAGCTGTGTAATACAATACTTACCATCATTTGTAAAAGTTAAAATACAACAAAATTAATCTCAGCATTCATATGCTATGTCATGGGCAATGTGCTATCATTTGCACTAATGGAGATAAATATTTATAAGGGTTACTAGACTCCAGATTATCCTCCTGTGCACATGCAGTAACCCTTATAAATAAATATAGCCAATGTATAATTAGCATTGATTCATGACAAGAACTGAAAACAAAAATGCTGCTGTTTGCCATAGTCTGTGAAAGAAAGATTACTTACATATGACCTGTAGCCTAAGTTGAGAATTGTGTTCTCTGGGCATTTCTCTCTTACAAATCTCTTCCAGTCTTTAATGTGTGCTTGACTGGCTCCAAATGTCAAGGTGTTTCACAACATTTTCAAATAACTATGCCTGTCTGTCTTGTTAATATTAAATGCCTCATTTGCTTTTCATTCCCTCCTTTCAGATGGATGACAAAAATATACTTTTGAAAAGAAAATTACATTTCTAAAAGTGTTAGTTTATAAAGAAATAATGTACCTATATATTTTCAAAGATAAAATATGGTTGTTGTTCTTTTTTCATTATCGACTAAAGAAAAGTGGATTCATGTATTTTTAGATTTTACAGATGAGTTTTCATTTATAGGTAATATAAATCTGTTTGGATCTTGGCATATTTTCATTATCCTTAGCCAGAGTAATGTCACTGATGACATGTGATGTCTTATGTATTATTATGTAATGTGTTTAGGGATGCTCATTCGGATTCCGCGGAAATGCAATTTCCGAAATTCCGATCGGAAATTGCATTTCTGCATCGGAATGCAGAAATCGGTAATGCAATTGCAATAGGCGGATTTCCGCCTGAAATCGTGGAAATCGCGGAGATTCCACCCGACTTTAACATTGATTTTCTCAAAAACCATAAGGTCTTTTTGAAAACTTTTTGCATCTTGTTCACAAGATTCAGTTTAATAAACTCTGAAAAGTTGGTGTTTCTAGGACTTAAGCGGGCTTTGCTATTAACCGCTAAAGTCGGCAGATTTTTATTGTAATGTAAAATGCAGAAAATCTGCATCTGCCTATTTTCTGCATTTTACATTACAGTAAAAATCTGCCGACTTTAGTGGTTAATAGCAAAGCCCCCATAATTCCTATAAACACCAAATTTTCAGGGTTTATTAAACAAAATCTTCTGAACAAGATACAAAAAAAGTTTTCAAAAAGACCTTATAGTTTCTGAGAAAATCGATGTTAAAGTCGGGCGGAATTTCCACGATTTCCAGTGGAAATTCCGCATTGGAATGCGGAAATTGGTAGCGGAAAGCGGAATCGGTAGTTGGCAATGGTGGAATGCGGATTTACCGCGGAATCGGAAATTGGCATTCCGACCATCCCTAAATGTGTTCATCATTCTTGTTGGTAGTTCATGCAATAAAATGTATAATCTGCATGTGAAGAGTTCACAAGCCAGGTCAGGGAAACACAGACTAATGTAAACAAAGCCCAATGGATGAATACGTAAAAAGGGTTTTTTGCAGATCCCTTACTTATTCACTAGGCAATGATGAGATAACATAGAGTAATGCAAGGGAAATATTTGAAGTTCTTCCAATAAAACCACCAAACACATGTCTGACAGACACACACTCTAAATGAGCAAAATGGAGGCTCATTGGGATATAATATCCCCCAATCCAATCTCATCCGCTATCCCCCAATTCCCCAATTCCTCAGTCCCCCAATCTACTATCCAGCAGTGGCTGGATAGTATGATGATTAAGGGCCCTGCCTCTGACATAGGGGACCTGGGTTCAAATCATGGCTCTTCTTATTCAGTAAACCAGCACCTAAGGAGTTTTGGGGCAAGAATCCCTAACGCTGCTACTGCCTACTTTGTCCTCTGTAGTGGCTGCATCTCAAGCACTTTGAGCCCGACAAGAGAAAAGCGCTATACAAATATTGGAATAATTACTATCCTCATAAATTATGGATAAATCCCTGTGTCCTGGATAGGGTAGGATGATCCAAAGTCAACAAGGATGGCTGGTGATGGGTTATCTGCCCTTGCACATCCCTAGAACAAAAATCTACACACCTGCTTTCAATAAATTGTAATCTTTCATTCACTCTAATCTTCTTGTTTAATCTTCATTCTGAATGTGGTTTTTGTACGCCAGTTACCATACACATCTGGCTTCATCTCTCATTGATTATATAAGCGCTAAAGTGTTTGGGTAGAGTTGCACTTAAAGGGGTTCTCTGGTATGTTTAAAAATGTTAAAACTGACACTTACCTGGGGCTTCTGTCGGCCCCCTGAAGCTGTAATGTCCCGCACTGTCCTCCTCCGATGCTCCATTCCCCGCTGCCAGGTAACCTGCTAATTATTCGTCTAACTAGACGAATAGAACTGTGGCTGCGTGGCCATGGCTGCGTGCTCCCTCCCACGCACATCATCGGGAGCTTGCAGTACAAGAAAACTTCATACTGCGCTTACGCAGTAAGTTCCTGATGACACGAGCAGAAGCGAGCATGCGCACAGACACAGTTCTATTCAACTAGCTAGACGAATAATTAGCAGGTTTCCGGCGGTGGGGAACAGAGCATCTGAGGAGGATGGCTCGGGAAATTACAGCTTCAGGGGGCCGATAGAAGCCCCAGGTAAGTGTCAGTTTTAGCTTTTTTAAACATACCAGAGGAGCCCTTTAAAGGAAAGTCCAAAAATAACACCATACACATCATACACATTGGAACAAATTGCTATGTTTAAAAAAACTGTAACTACTGCAGAAAACAGTAGAATTCTTAATTAGTCATTTTGTCAGTTAAAGATTTAATACAGCTCAATAAACACCTGTCATCTTTCATAATTGCAAGTGGAATTAATGAAAGGATTAAAAAAAATCATTATCCCTTTGTCAGGCTTTTGAAAAACACTCCTGTTTGATTCCATTTTTCACATGCAAGGTGTTCCTGTCCCACATTTAACGCAGGCTTGTTTTTAGTAATCGAGTTCTAGTACTGCCAGGTTTGTGCTGTTTTAGGTTTCCTATTATTCAAACTGAAAAGGTCACCATGGTATGCCATTTCTGCTAGGGTTTCAATATAAACAACACAGCATAATGTAATGTTAATTTTGGGTGAATAATTACGCAAACCATTAATTGGCTGCTGAAATCAAAATGAGCAATAGTTTGGCAAGCGGGTTAGCACGCTAATTATAGTTAAAATTCTAATCTATACATTCATCAATAAGCTGTGTCTAATAATAACACAGAGCAGCAGGTCACCTTGAGGGTTAGACACAAAAAGGAGAAGAATAGAAATACAATAGAGAGACTGATCATTTTACAATGGATGTTTTAGAAACATACAACAAAGGCAGAAAGACATTTAGCTCTCATTTTTGTAAACCCCTTTTGTTGTATTTTAGTACTTACAGCATTGCTATTTAGCATATCTACCTATGGCTATTTACATGTAGTAGGCATTAATGTGAATAGCAGCACACACAGCTTAATTTAACAATTTGTGTATTGCACATTTCTTATTATTTTGTGATCATAATTATTTTGAGACTGTAAAAATTTGGGACTTTGCCTACGTTCACAGTGGTGCAACTTTATGGTCACATTTTAAACATGGAACATCGCACTGCAATGCAAAACCAATGTGGCATTCACAGTGTGGCTGATGCAGTGTGGGGCATCCCAACTTACTGCATGTGGTGTATTACTGCAAAAGGCATTTGTTAACAGTGACAGTGAAGAATACTTTTCATTGACTATATGCTTCACTGTATGCTGCATGACATATGCATTGTGTTGCCTTCCTGCTTTTACAGGGAACACAACACAATGTCCACTGTAAATATAGCCTAAGGCCCCTTTCACACATGGGGCTTGATTCACTAAACCGTGATAACTGATATCACGGCCGTGATAGCGTTTTCGTGTTTCCGCATGCAATCACGAATGTTTGCTAATTTTCCTGCTCAATCGTTCGTGATTGCAAATGGAAATTCATGATTGCACGTGAAAATGTAAACATGCGTGCAAGAACGCTAGCGTGGCCGTGATGTGAATTATCACGGTTTAGTGAATCAAGCCCATAGTGTGTCACTTTGGGTGATGGTATGCTCCCCTTCCACACTCCTGTTGCAGTGGCCATCAGTCACACTATCCACAGTGCAACGCAATGTGACAGACTCTGCAGTCCATTGCAGAGTGGTATCATGTGGCAGGCATTTGAATTGGAGTCAATGTTGTGGTGGTAGTGCGGTGCACATACGTTGATTGCCCTAAGATCAGTGATTTACTTTCTGACCAGCAGGGAGCATGTCACAGTTCGGGGGGGGCAGAGCTATGCATATCAACCTGTTGCCGCAAGATAATGTGCAAGAGGAAATGGTGCCGTGTGATTGCAAAAATAAAGTAAAACTGTTAGACTAAAAGGCAGATGCACCAATTGCCTTGTTCCGTTTCAACTGAATTAAAGAGGCGTTGCAACAAAATTAAAAAGAATGCAATACATTATTCAGGTTACCCAATTTTATTTAAATTACCATATTTTCCGGCCTTTAAGATGACTGGGCATATAAGATGACCCCCCCCCCCCCATATTTTCCAGTTAAAATAAGTTTGGGATATACTCGCTGTATAAGACTACCCCTATTCCAACGCACACCAAATAAAAAAAAAAACATCATATACTGGTGCTACGTATGAACAGATACTGCTGCTGTACTGTATGTGGTACCCAGTATATAACAGTATATAGGAGATTGGTCAGCTCTACCTGCCTTGAAGCGGATTGGTCAGCTCTCCCTGTTTATCAGAGCGGTATAGAAGAATAGTTTGTGCTGTGCCCATAAAACACGTCTCTTTCACCCTTCTGGCCTGCCCTTGTATCCTATTTACCTCCTCTACCTCTCAGATCTCGCACATGTGCGCCTGCGCCATTACAATCCTCAGAAGCAAGATCTGAGAGGTGGTAACAGGATAGGTGGGCCAAACGGGTGGAAGAGGCATGTTTTATGGACACAGCGCGATCTCTTTCTTCCATACCCTGGGCGTCCAAGAACTTGCAGCGTCAGCGGTAAGCTCCCCCCAGCATATGCGTCGACTGCCGAATCTCCAGCACCCGGTAATTAAACATCAGCATGTCGGGTATGCGTATCACGTATCTGCATCACGTAAGCATTAGCATGCCGCATATCAGCATCGTGTATTTCCTTGCATCAGTGACGCCCCCCGGACTTTTCAGAATATTTTCAAGGGTTAAAAAGTAGTCTTATATGCCAGAGTATACAGTATACTGGTTTCAAGAATCATCAGAAACAATTCCTCCCAAAGATGTTTAGCTTAGGCTATGATGTTACACAGCATTCTCCACCCAGGGCACTCTGGGAGACCGTGGCCCATATGCAATTAACTTTTTCTACTTAGTTTTCTCCAAGGTGATCTTTTTACAACTTGTCAATAAAATGCCTTTTAAACCACCCCCAAGTAAGAAAATAGTAAAAATAGTTTTAATGGTACCCTTTCACCTACTTTTTGGTACTTTTTAAATTACAAAGTGATAAAAAGTTACTTAAAACAGAAAATGAAAAAGATGAAAAATTATCACCTAGGAGAAAAATCAGGAGAAAAAGTTAATTGCATATGGTCCCTAGTGTCATATGCAATTCACTTTTTCTCCTAAGTTTTCTCCTAGGATATAATGTTTCATCTTCAGGTTTAAAATAACTTTTTGGCACTCTGCAATTAAAAAAGTACTAATAAGTAGAAAAGGTGTTATCAAGACTACTCTGAGTATTTTCTTACTTGCTGATGGCTTGCTTAAAAGGCATTTTCTTGATACGGTGTAAAAATATCACCTTGGAGAAAACATAGGAGAAAAAAATGAAATGCATACAGGGCCATATGCAATTCACTTTTTCACCTGAGTTTTCTCCTAGGAGATAAATTTTCAACGTCTTTTTAAAATACATTTTCAGCATTTTGTAACCGAAAAAGTACTAAAAAGTATATGAGAAATTACTATCAAAATTATTTTGAGTATTTTTTTGCTAGCTGGTGGCTTAAAATTCATTTTATTGACAATTTTAAAAATATTCCCTAGGAGAAAACTCAGGAGAAAAAGTAAATTGCATATGGGCCACAGTGTTGTTTCTGCTTACTTTGGAATGCACAACAAAAAAACATTCTGCAGTGATGCTCTTTGCCAGCAGTAAAGCTGTCACAACCTGTGATACATTTTAAAATGTAAATTAAGGGGAGGAAAGATTTTACAATGAGCAAACAATGACTAAATTTTGTATAAATGAATATTGTAAAATATTTTAAATATAGGCAATTTTAAGCAAGTTCTCTGCCATAATACACAAAAGCTACAGTGGCCACATTCCCACCTCTGCAAGAGGGAATCCTTTAATACATCACAAACCAATTACCATGCACCCTCTTACAAAGCTTTGACTAGTATAAGTGTTTAATTTCGAAATATTGTTCCAAATTCACCCAAACACTACACTTCAGGTCCATTTAGCACTTAAACTGCAGACATGGTCAAGGGATGTTCAATCACCTGCAGTTAACCCATTAGCAGCTTCAAAGGCAATATCTTGTTTGAGATAGTGCATTGCTTTTGACCTCAGCCACAGAACTCGTTGTGCTGTAAATTCTTGGAATTATTTGATGTCTCTCTGGTAGCAGAGGATATAGAAGAATGAAAGCAGAAGTCCTCTGTTATTATCTCACACTGCCCCCTAGTGACAAGTGGCCATACGTACACATTACTGAAATACTAATTAGTAGCAAGGACATGTAACAAATAAATAAAAGAATGTGCTAAAACAAATTGGTCTGGAGCACTTGCAAGCCTCTAAATAAACTGGCCGCTAAAGAGCTAATGGCACATTTCGAATTACTCTGATACTTCCTCCTTTTGACTTTGGAAGGAGAAAATATGGAGTCACATGATACATGCTGTGGAGTGTAGATAAGTGAACTCCCCCTGACCCTGTCCACAGGTTTAGTGCTGAATGGTGCTGAAGTGTTGTGTTCAGGTGAATTGGGAATGATGTTCCAAGTTTGAACACTAGCACTAGCTATGATGACCTCAATTTTGATTTGACTTAAACAGTATTTTTAATAGATGTTCAAAGCTAGCAGCAACATGTAAGATGATAGTTACTGTAGACACGGTTTCTCTGAGCCCGGAACCTAAGCTTAACCCCCACATACATCTTTTTGTCCAGCACCATTATAGGTCTTTATGATCAATAGCTCCTGAAAAGAGAACTGCTCTTATTGCCCATAGAAATCACTTCAGATTATTCCATCATGTTTCTAGTGTGCTACACGAGAATGAAGGGACAGTCTGATTGATTGCTGTGAACAGTAAGAACAATCCTTTACTTCAGACTCTTTCAGTTATTAGACTTGCTATTTCTTTTAAAGTGTACATTTTGTTGTTATTTTTGGTTTAAACGACCCAGAGAATATTCCCATATGCTGTCATTTTACTGTAAAAATTGTATTAACAAATTTTAATTTGGCAGAATACATCTAACATCATTTTTTACTGAGATTTCTAATCCGTTAATCTTACTTGAAACTACTTGCAATGAGCAAAAAGGCTGCATAGTATGAGTGTTACTGCTATCATTTTGATGTCAAATGTGAACATAAAAATGTTACTAATGAGAAGAAGAATGCTGTGACATGAGGATCCGCTTTAGGATGGGGAAATGTGGGCCATTAGCATTATGCAGTTAGCGGTTTAATGGTCCTAAATGAAATGGTGAATCAATGCGCTTATATCTTGTGGTAACCATAAAGCTTGATTTCTCGCCATATCATAGATATCCCCCCTCACCAACATATCCCTTTCCTTTAATGGGTGTCCTCTCAGCTCCTCCCTACACAGACTTTTTTTTAATAATCTTTTTATTTGAACAAAGCAACATACAGTAAGCAGGACCAAAAATGATCCAGTGTATACATAACATATTATAAAAACATTTTGTAAGCACCAATATCTTTATCTGAAAAGAACTAATGTTAGTAAGATTAACAGTATCTAAAGAGTAACCTCTTCTTAAAACCCCTAAATTTGATGATGATCTTAAACTGTGTAGGAAGAGGCTATGTGATGACCTGCTCTTACTGGGATACAGGTTCTTAAGATTCAGAATTATGTCAATTATATCCTTAAAAGAACCCATTCAGAGCGTTGAATGATTATTGTGTGCCCTCATAGCTAAAAATGTATGCTACTTGTATCCTTTTAGTGGCCCGTGCAGCCTCTGAACTCTCTGCTAGAGCTCCAGCTTCCAGTCATATACACAGGTAACCTTAGAGCTCCAGTAGCCAGTTCAAAAGCTGCATGGGTAACTAGAGGATGCAAGCCAGTGACAGGTAGCTACTAGCTACACCTTCTGCAGCATGCACCAGCATGCACTTTCTTAGGCTTTTAAGTGTGTGTGTGTGTGTGTGGGGGGGGGTATGGCATATGTGCAGGAGGGCTTATCCACATGTATATATGGTATATGTTTTTCAGCAATACATGACCTGATTTGCACCAGATTGGCAATATAGCTGTGGTTCTAAAGGCATGTCTGTGTGACTGTAAGTATGTTGATTGCTGAGGGTTAGTTTAGGGGGTAATCTATATACAGTACAGTTGCTGTTTTTCTGTGGAACTATTGGAAATCTATCGTATTATATGTTTTGTTGAAAATGTAATGGAAGCATATGATTGTAAAAAAGGTTTGTAAACACTCGTCCTTATGCCTGATATAATGAGGACCAGGAAAATATTTGTCTTTATAAATATCCCAAAAATATTTCTGTGCAGTATCGGCACTGATTTTGTTTAGGTCCCTTTATCTGGAAACTGAAATGTGATTTGACATGAAAAGACAAGCTCTGTATAAATACTGTACATGTTGATTTAAGACAAGATAAAATACAAAATTGACTTCAGTTTCATTACACGTGTAAGAGAAAAAGGGACACCTTCTTCCCACTGTTGATCAATAAACAAAAATTATCACAATTCCCTAGGCTAACTATTATTAATTTAATGCTCAATGTGTCAACATGCTCTAAGGTGTCCGCTTACCTGCAGGTGTACATGCAGCACCCAAAGAGTCACTGGAGCCCATTCAGTGTAGCATGACCATGTGATTACTAAGGATGAGCAAAACCATTTTTGCGCAATGCAAAAACTGTCCCAACATGAACAGGGGCCCAAGCTGCCACAGAGAGCTTAACTCGGGTGGTGGTGGGGGGTGATATGAGGGCACGCAATAATCATTCACCGCTCTGAGAGGGTTCTTTTAAAGATATAATTGACATAATTCTGAATCTTAAGAACCTGTATCCCAGTAAGAGCAGGTCATCACATAGCCTCTTCCTGCACAAGATCATCATCAAATTAAGGGGTTTTAAGAAGAGGTTACTCTGTGCTGCCTCTCACCAATGCACTGCATGCCACTCTCCATCTTCCAGACACTTCTGCCATCACAGCCAGAAGGTCGGCTGTGAAGGCAAATGTGTAGAGAAGACCGATGTTTAGTGCAGTGGTAAGAGATGGTAACAAAGATTAGTTAACCCCCCTCTGCCATGACCTGTGTCCCATAAATGCTTGGACAGTTTACATTTTGCAAATCTGTTCTCCCTCATCCTTAATGACAACTGTGATAGCTATGCTTAGTTAATTTGAAAGAAAGCTGAACGCGAAAGTCTGTCCTTAAACAAAATTTCTTTCTCATGTATTTTGTATCTAGCTATGCTGGAAAAGGATTACATTTTACCAACTTTTGCTCTCTGGATGACCATACAGGGAATTCCACCTGTGTATGTACTGTATGTAGTTACCGGCTAACCTGTAAAGCTTTGTTGGTGGAATCTAAGGTTGGTTTAAGAAAAGTCCAGTAAATCAGCAAAATAACTTATGTAAGAAGTTTTTTCAGCGTTAAATCAAAGTCAAGCAATTTGCATTTTTTACATTTTTGGACCATAAGATGCACTACACCTAGGTTTAGAGGGCAAAACCAGGGAAACATATATTAAACCTAACGTGTCCATGGTGCAAGGGCGCCTTGTGGAGCTTCTCCTCCAAGCTATCTCTATCTAAACTGGCCAGCTACACTAAGCCACACTGTCTCCATCATCAACACTAACAACTAAAACTGCAGACCATGGCAGAAGCCCTCACCTAACCGGCTGGTGTGTACCCAGACCTCCATCTCCTCTTCTGTCTCCAGATGGATGCTCTGATTTCTCCATCTCCAACTCCCTCTCTAGCCGGGTACTCTGAGTCCTCAATCTCCATCTGGGTACCCTGAGTCCTCCATCTTGTTTTCCTTCCTGGTTCCTGGTGCCCCCTCATTGTTGTGCACAGATGCATGGTTCACCATGACTGGTGCTGGGGTCACACAGTGAGAGGGCATCAGTAACCAGGAAGGATGGAGGACTTGGAGTGCCCAGCTGGAGACAGAGAAGAAGAAGGAAGATTTGGAGCGCACAGCTGAAAAGGTAATGGCACATATTTGAACCATAAGACGATTTTTGAGGAAGAAAAAGTGCATCCTATTGTCCAAGAAATATGGTAATCCTTTTGTTCAATTAATAAAAACAATGCAACTTCCTTACACTGTTGTTTAAAATGTAAAAAATACTTCCTATATTTAGCATTACACCTCAACGTGCATTTGATGAAATCCCGCTTACGCTGCAATTTAGTAGGAGAAAAAAAAGTTGATATGCATTTCAGTGTTTCTAAAGAGAGATAAAGTAAATTATTTGCAGATAATAGAGTCAGAGCAAATGTCAAAATTGATTCCTGTTGTATTAATACAAGAAAATCTATTACTGAAAATGCATTCATTTTTAATTTGCTGTAGCACTTTTCCTATAGATAAGAAATGAGAAAGTGTGTGTAATAGCAGAGATGAAGCAACATTACAATAAAATGTATTAAACAGATCATTTCTGAAGCTTAAAACATATGTGGCATGCTTCACTGATTAAAAATGCTGTGTTGTAAATCCCAGTACCAATGGGCCTTAAAGCTGTCTTAAAATTAAAGAAAGCAGCTTTTCTATGCTAGAATTCCTACATTAGCAATGTTCATAGAGGAACTGTAGGCTACTAGAAAATATTTACACAACCCGGACCCTCCTCTGAGTAGGTTCTCTTCAAATACTTAAAAAATAATGCTTCCTGATTCCTTAAAATATTTTAAACAACCGGATGACATCATCATTTTTTGCCATACTACAATGTCCCAGCAGAAAATCAATGAGGTTTGTGCTGCTTATTATAGCATCTATTGGACACAGGATCACATTTCCTAAGATCCCTAGTTGTTGCCTTTAGCTACAAATATACAGGTGACAATGTCCTGGTCAATGTATAGTTTTGTTGAACATACATTAACAGTGAAAGAAGGAAAATCATTGTCATCCTAATGCAGGAAGAGTTGCTATAGGACTTGTTTGAGGGACTGTTGCAGGAAAAGAAAAGGGATAGCAGACAAGCAAAGGTACAACAATGAGACACAAATTTACCAAGGTGAGGGACTGCACAACAAAATCTATTTCCATAGTGGTTCTGCAATCGACTAAGCAGCCTAGCAAACAGCCTAACTTGCAGGCTGTCACACTTCTGTAGGCATGGTCTGTTAGTACTGTAGCCATGCACAGCTCCATTGATATGAAGAGGAAAACAGTGTGCATGTGCTCACATTTCCTTGTACATTGTCAAAGCACTAACATTGTGTAGGTGCATCTCTGTGAACACGTGCAGTATGTCAAAACATGCATTTACGGGAAGAGTGAAAATAGATGTAAATGAGTATTGTATCCCCCTTTTATCCCTTATAAAGTAACTGTTGGGCATAAAATAAAAAAATTAATGATTTATTTTTATCTGGTAAACAAGTAATAAGGTTGCTAACCAGGCAATCCAAACGTTAAAAATCACTCTTATTTTTCTTCTCCATAAAAAAACATAATTCCCCAGTTTCCCTGGCTCTTATTTGGTGCACAAAGGAAGTTGCAGGGCATGCTGGGTTTTCTTTTTTTCTTTACTTTGCCCTTAGACAAGACTAATGCATCCTGATTGGCTGAAGCCTCTTTCCCTCCTGTTTTCCCCTATTACACCTCTGTTTCTCTATGATTTCTCAATGCACTTTTCTACTATAGAGCTGGGTGGGAGTGTCTGTAAACTGGGAGGAGGTCAGACAATGCATACACAATCAGACAGAGGAGAGTAAGGGAGGAAATGATGGGAGGATTGGCTTCAAGATAGACACAGACAAAATGGAAAATCTTAAGAAAGATTTTCTCTTTTTTTATTATAGAAGAATCACTAAAATCAAAATGTGGACAGTGCAATACACATGTTATGTAAGTAAAGCAAGTATTTATCTACTTATATATGTGTGTTTTTTTCTGAGATAGTATGGCTGACAGCTCCACTTTATAGAGTGCTCAGTGAGATTAGGATAACTATTCCCATGCATTCAGATATAATAATTATAGTTGCATATATAATACTTGGGAAGGAGGGGGTGGCCCTAGGGGACTTGTGCTGTAATTTCTTGCTTGCCGGTGGCTTAAAGGGCATTTCATTGATAAGGTTTAAAAATATCACGTAGAAGGAATCTAAGGAGAAAAAGTGAATAGAATAAGGGCCATAGTGGGAATCCAGCCTATGGTGGAGCCTGAAAAATTTCTTGTGGTAATAGGCTGTGGGGGGGGGGGGGGTGAGGTTAGAAGCGGGGGGGTTGTTAAGGTTAGGCATGGGGGGTTGTTAAGGTTAGGTGTGGGAGTAATTAAAGTTAGGCATGTGGAGGGCATGGTTAAGGTTAGGTGCCGGCTCAGAAGTGGAAGGATTCAGTATGAGACGAGGGTTGTATATAGCTGTAGGAAAACATCTGTATTTTTTACCAATATTTATTATTGTCATTTGCACTGAAACAAAATATCAATAAATTTACTGATATTCTTCTATCAGGTTTCCTGGTGCCCAAATTTCCTTGGGGCCCTTTTTGCATGTACACATATGTATAGTTTGTCTGTCACTGCACTTTCAAAGCATAACAGAATATGCAGTGCTATATAAACATATAATAATAATATGAAGAAAAATGCACTTCAGTTTTCCTTAGAGTGCAAATGCCATACACCTGGACCAGAGGTAATTTTGTTCAAACTAGTTTGCTCATCAGCATTGACAGAACATGAGCATAAGATACTGATCTTTATTCCTACTTTCCAAATAACTTTAATCACTGTCACACAAGCGATAACGGGTGGATTATAAAGCCATAATAGAAAATTCACTTGCAATCTAGAAGCTGAACTGATTTGTGTAAACACAGCTGGCCCCCTGCACAAGTTCTTCTACTGCATCATTTCACTGAATCACAACATCTGTAAACAACTGTTTTTTCTGCGGCCCTAGACATCAAATTTCAGCATCCACCATATGTTTCTATGATTTCAAATTTAATGAGACAACATAAAAATGAGAAGGCATACATTCGTGCATTTTAGACTTTAGTCAGCTAGATGCTGTCATCTAATGTCATGCTTGAGTTTTTAGTGACACCTCATAATATATAGTACAAAGATAAATGTGCTTGCGATCTAATTGCCTAGAGTTTGTATTGTAAATTAATTACCAATTCACAGCATGCCATTTACAGGAAAAAAAGAGATCCTGCTGGCAAGAACCAATACTTTCCTACATCAAACCCTGGAGTCATCCCTTGCCTGACTACCTTTTATTTACATAATTATGTTTGTTCCCAGATACATTGTTTGTTGCTTCTGCCAATTAAAAATTAATTGTACACAAATTTGAATTTTAATATACATATTTATTTTTTGTGTTTCATAGTTCATGACATATAAAAGCTTGCAGAGTTCTCACTGATCTTCTGCCATCTGTATGGCTTTGCAATAGAAGGAACTCAATTGATAGTGCTGTTAAACTTTGCACATGCAAATAAAGTGACATTTTCTATATAATGGAATGCTGGGGCATTTTTTTATTGATTTATTGATTTTGTTAGTAAAATAGACAACCATATAATGGCCTCGATTCATCATTGTCTTTGAGAAAACTTTTTCCAGTTCGTTAAATTACCGAATTCGAAGTTTATCAATTTCTAGTTGTATTCATCAAGGTTTTTCCGCATTCGGTTTGACTTCGATAAAATATCAATAACAATGTGGTAAGCATTCTTTAAAGGGAAGGTTCAAGCAAAATAAAAAAATGAGTTTCACTTACCTGGGGCTTCTACCAGCCCCAGGCAGCCATCCAGTGCCCTCATAATCACTCACTGCTGCTCCAGTCCCCCGCTGGCAGCTTGCCGACCTCGGAGGTCGGCAGGACGCATTGCGTACATTTTTACGCATTCCCGCTAGTGCAGGAACATTAACACATACATTTTTACGCATTACTGGTTCAATGCGTACATTTTTACGCATTGAACCAGTAATGCGTAAAAATGTATGTGTTAATGTTCCTGCACTAGCGGGAATGCATAAAAAATGTACGCAATGCGTCCCGCTGACCTCCCAGGTCGGAAAGCTGCCAGCAGGGGAACTGGAGCAGCAGTGAGTGACTATGAGGGCACAGGATGGCTGCATGGGGTTGGTAGAAGCCCCAGGTAAGTGAAACTAATTTTTTTATTTTGCTTGGACATTCCCTTTAACGTGTTGATATTTCCATTTTACAGCGGTAATTTAACACAAGGCCATAAGATTCCAGTGGAATTGTGGGTAAAAAGGCAGTCATTTGAACACCACGTAGCAACATTCCAAATAGGGCTTAACACCTGGACCAGGATTCTGGAAATGGCTTGGGACAATCCCACAATTTCACCAGCTTTGGCTTGATAGGAGTCTTTTCTGAAAAAATGTAGTGCAGCTAGCAATTTAGTTGGCACTGCCTGTGTTCTCTTACAAAATGATTCAAGAGAAATGCAGATGTCCTGGTATAGCAAATAAATCTATTCTCTTGCAAATTGATATAGTTCTAGACCTTATTCTTGCCCTTCTGTGCCTTTGAATCACTCTCAGCTGATACATAACACTGCAAATGGCTCCATCTTCTCTGTCAGCAATGATCTGACAGGAATAACGACAGAGCAGTGAAGGAGATAACTAATCCTAAATTTAACACTAAACAACGGACACTTTCATTTTCATGAATTGCACTTTCTTCTGTTTTATTGCATCATTACCGAATGATTACCTAATGCTCGCTAACAGCTGTAGATAACTTTGATGAATCCTGAAATCAACTTATCGAGTTTGGTATTTTACCTAGCTGTTGGTAATTGATTCAATAAGTCTTGATGAATCGAGGCCAATGTGTTCACTTGCGTTCTACTCTATCTATTGCTACTACACTTATGCCTGTAGTTAAAATACAATGTATACCCTTTTTCACCAGATAGAACGTACTTTCTAGATAAATACAACTGATAGCTTTTTTTTATATTAGAGATTAGCAGGTAAAAAAAATAAAATAAAGTTAGATCTCTTAAAGAATTGCTTTTATAAATAGGTGTATGTAATAGGATATGTTATAATATCTCACAAACTAATGTTTTTTTTGTATGCAGATATGCCCAGCGGGAAGTAAAAAAAATATTTCTCTAGCTATGAGCACTGTAGTGTGATGTACTGTAGCGATAGCATGTGCAGTATTTAAGTTCAAAAGCATATCTCCATGCAAAATGAAAATATGCCACCTCATAGTTTTGTTATCCACAAACCCATTGTTTAAGTTACCCTTTTTACAGGCCATCCTATAGTCAAAGATACATAAGGCAGCTTCAAAGTGACATTTTCTTGTGGTCTAGTCAGTGGATGTCACCTCAATGTTGTAAAGCAAATATCTTCACAATGAGTGTCAGCTAGCTAGGCTTTTTGCTTGAAGTACCGTATTTTTCGGACTATAAGACGCTCCGGACTATAAGATGCACCTGGGTTTAGAGGGTGAATAACCAGGAAAAAAAATATACTAAACCTGGTGCATCCATGGTCCAGGAGCATCTTGTAGATGTCTTCCCAATTACTGTCCTGTTCCTGTCACCCCCGTGTTTTTTCCGCTTGGCCCCCAATGTCCTCCTCCTGTCCCCCAGTGTCCTTCTCCTGTTATTCCAGTTTCCTCATGCTGCCCCCCAGTTTTCTTCTCCTGCCCCCTAGTTTCCTTCTCCTGCCCCCAGTGTCCTTTTGTTCCCCAGTGTCCTAATGCTTCCTCCAGTGTACTTTTCTTGTTCCTCAGTGTCCTCATGCTGCCCCCCAGTTTCCTTTTCCTGCCTCCCATTGTCCTCTTGTTCCCCAGTGTCCTCATGCTGCCCCCCATTTTCATTCTCCTGCCCCCCAGTGTCCTCATGCTGTCCCCCAGTGTCCTATTCTTGTTCACCAGTGTCCTCATGCTGCCCCCCCCGTTTCCTTCTCCTGCACCCCAGTGACCTCATGCAGCCCCCATGTCCTCTTGTTCCCCAGTGTCCTCATGCTGCCCCAGTTCACTCCTCCTCCCCCACAGTGCCCTCATGTTTCCCCCAGTATTACACAGCAGTCCTGTGTATACATATTGTGTTCTCCTCTTTGCCCCTCGCTGCGCCATTGTTATGTAAAATCAGTGTCAGAAGCCGCTCGTACTAAACAGCAGACCGTCCTGTGTATTGTGTCCTCTATGCCCCTCACTGCGAAATTGTTATGTAAATCAGTGGCAGAAGCCGCTCGTACTAAACAGCAGACCGTCATGTGTATTGTGTCCTCTTTGCCCCTCGCTGCGCTGTGTGTTATGTAAATCAGTGGCAGAAGCCGCTCGTATCACTCACCAGACAGTGCGTGCCTGCGGCGAACAGGGACTCCTCTCTCGCTCACTCGTTCCCCCAAGTGCCGGTACTTCATGATCGCATCATTACACACGTGACCGGCACTTGGGAGAAGGAGTGAGCAAGAGAGGAGTCCCTGTTCGCCGCAGGCACGCACTGTCTGGTGAGTGATACGCGCGGCTTCTGCCGCTGATTTACATAACACACAGCGCAGCGAGGGGCAAAGAGGACACAATACACAGGATGGTCTGCTGTTTAGTACGAGCGGCTTCTGCCGCTGATTTACATAACAATGGCACAGCGAGGGGCATAGAGGACACAATACACAGGCCGGTCTGCTGTTTAGTACGAGTGGCTTCTGCCGCTGATTTACATAACAATGACTCAGCGAGGGGCATAGAGGACACAATATACAGGACGGTCTGCTGTTTAGTACGAGCGGCTTCTGCAGCTGATTTACATAACAATGGCGCAGCGAGGGGCAAAGAGGAGGACACAAAGAAAATGCAGGTAAACATTGAGGGTGACGTGGAGGAGGATCCAAGACCACAGGAGTGCAGGGAATCCCGGCATGCTGCAGGTCAGCTGTTCGTCAGTGATTTTAAGACTGGGATTCCCTGCATTTGGACTATAAGATGCAGGGACTTTTTCTCCCCACTTCTGAGGGAGAAAAAGTGCGTCTTATAGTCCGAAAAATACGGTAAGTAGATTTACTGTCGATACATCCCATTCACTCATAAATCTGAAGAAATTGCTCAGAAAGAGTTGTGGAACATCTCCTAGGTTAAATAAAAAAAGTGTACAGCTGAAGCTATGTCATTTTTTTTATTTGGATACTGTGGAAATACAAATGTTTACTTGTTACCTTTTAATGTGAAGTAAGGCTTCTTCAGCCTGAAATCTCGTTTGTTTATTTAGTAAAATCACCTTAATTAACAGTTAATTTTCATATTCTGCGTGTGGAGTCACCTCTGCTTCTTATATTGCATCACCATGCTGTTGACGGTAAAAGATAAGAGCACAGACTAATGCACATACTAAACTTGAAAAAGTCTTGAACAATTAAAATAGCAGAAAAAGCAGTGGAGAAGCATCTGGCTTCAGAAAACTGATTAATTTGATATCATCTAATCATGGAACTTCTACACTGATTAAAATCAAGCTATGCTACCAAATGCCTGTATTCAAAACTAACCATAGGCATGGATTGATTGGCTAAGGTTGGAAAACAGTGGGGGACACTGAAAAACAGAGAAGATTAAAAGCAAGTACTGACATTCTTTTATACAGTATCTGCTATTGAGTGACATGTTTGCAACTCTGGTAATATCAGAACATAATATAGTCACTGAAAGGTTTGTAGTGAATAAATAGTTATGAAACTGAAGGTACTCTATGTCCATACAGCCATAGTGAGAACCTGTCCAGATATTGTAAAGGTTTATTCAGTAAGTATGTGTGTGTGCCATTGCAATTGCAGATCTATCCATTCACCTTTCAGCAATCTTCTCTGTGTTCTAAACCATATGACAGAGTTACAGATTACCCAGCAAGGTCATGGTGAACCAGAACTCCTAGGAGTGTGTAATGGGTTACAAAGGATCAAAAAGCCCTCTTACAAGGACAACAAAGGATGATTTGCATATCCAGCAGTGATGCATCCTGGGAGACATCATATGCTTACCTGAATTGCAATCGCAAATACCTTATGTTTTAAGAAGGCAAACTTTTCTTTTGCATTTGACAAACACTCTCTAAGAAGCCCTGTCCAGGTTTGTCGGATCACTATTTTCTTCACTGTTCTTCATCGCCCTTAATGCAGTAAATCAACGTCTCTGTTACATATTTTTAAATATAATATTTAATATAAAATTTACTTTTATATAAAAATATGCACCAAAATGTTGCTAATGTTTTCAGGTTCTTAGTTTTTTAATTCTTTTTTTTTTTAATATAAGTTGTTTTTGTGCTTAACAGATAAGCATTGCATGGTAGAACTTGTTTTTCATATTCAGATTAGATAAACATAGCCCTTAATTATAGCATATCAACTACCGTAGTGCAATGATTTCTCTTCCCTTGGCTTAGATATTGGGAGCTATTCATTGTATAAAGTTAAGCCAAGAAGACCAGATGGTGACTGCATGATCAATGACTTAACTGAATACCAACTGTGACCTGTCTATTCAAGATCAACTGATGACTACCAATTCAGATGGTGTTTTGACAATCAGCACGATATATTTATTTTTGACTGTGTATTAAACAAATAACATATCTAAATAACCCAGCTTATCACATCTGATTTTAGGCAATTTGCAATGTAAATAAAACAAAAAATTCCACTTTTGTTTAGAGAAAAACTCAAAGCTTCACAATTGGCTCTGTATACTGAAACGAGTAATGGCACATGCTATGTCAGCCTGTTTTTGTTTTTGTGTGCATTACACAATGATCCAGACACAAAAAAAAATGGTGTATAGCAATGTCCATATTTCTGCCTGCCAATAGATTAGTGCAGGTGTGGAAAACTAGAAACTACAGTATGTCTGCTCTGTGTAGAAAGGTAGGATGTTTAAGACAAACTCATTCAAATGTTACTACTAACAGGTACATAGAGTACTGTTGAAAAGGCTGCAAAGAAGTGAAATTTCAGCATGCTGTTACTTTTAGAAATCATTAGCTGACAGCAAATTGACCAGAAATTCAAATAACAAAGGAGCGCTTGCAAATTATAGTTGTCATGTTAACCAATGAGTCGGGGAGCTGTTCTGTGATAACCATAATCATCCAGCATAACAGATAACAGAGGTCTTCAATAATGAAATGCAACTTTATTGCACATCAATTAGGTATGAAAAATTCCTTGAACCCAATTAAAAACAATGACACATTTGGAAGTCAAGCAACCGCTGTAGGTATACACAGACGGCTGTGAATCACTCACATCAAACACTCTGCACACACACCAATTCAGATTGGCCAATCATTACAACCCAGCGTCCACTTTTACCAAGGGATGGTCGTAGTCAGCCAACTTTGCTACGATTATGCTTCGCCAAACTACGGCTTCGAAAATAAAATATTCGCTTCGTATGCATTTCGTAGGCTACGCGTTAAAATACGCAATTACGCGTAGTGTGAAGAGTACTGTATGCGGATGCTTATGCCCGCATGCAGAACATTTTACGCATCAATTCTTCTTTAAATGCTTATACTGGGAACTGTTCTATGTGTACATTCCCCCTTTCAATGCGTAAATTTGTAAGCATACAATCGCATGTGGAAAATTAGATGCGAGTAACGCATTTGTAGTTCACTACGCCATACACACGTTAACTACGCATAGTGGGCATAAGCTACGTGTAGCGGTACTTCGCTACGCTTAAATTCATAACATGTTTTGCAACTCCACCTACGGACTACGATGCGTAGATGCGAACTACGATGCGTAAATTCACACTGGCGTAGTTTCTGCTCATCCCTGCTTTGTCCACAATCGGACTAATTATGACACAAGATGTCCAAGTCTTGCAATGGAGTGTTGCAAATTGATTTAAATAAAATTGTATATTACCCTTTTAACTTTTAAAAATCCACCCTTCAATAAATCTAAATGAGAAAATGTAGCTTAGTACATTGTTGTACATGTATTTTAGTCCATAAGCCTTATCACAGTGGTACAGCTTTTTTTTTCGTTAAGTAAAACCTTAACTTATTTATGCAAATTGCAATCAAGCATTTATTTAGACAAGTGAGTCAGTGTAATCAAATGTATTCTTTAGACATAATGTGAAATAGTCATCTTAGCATATGCTTATTAAGCTGTATGGCAATTGTCATAAAGCAGGGCAAGCAAAATACTCTGAAAAAAATAACCAATGCATACATTCATTATACTTATCCTTATGTAACTTCTAACTTGCAATTTCCATTTTTTTCTTTGCTTTATAACTGTAAAAGTAAAAATAAAAATTATTTTTAGCACATAAACAGTAGGCACTGACTGCTATGCTAAAGTAAACTAATGATATAAATAGGTGTTACTTTTAGAAAATAATATTTGAAATATTACTATGATTGGAAATGTAGTTGGGATACATGTGGTAAACAGAACATTATAGTTAATTAGTTAGTTTACAGTTGTCATTTTTCCTTTAAGTTTAAGAGGCAGGAGTCCCGATTTGAAATATTAGATAGGATACTATCTGCTTATAGTCTCTATGTTCTCCAGGTGTTTACCTCGGGTTTCTGCTAGGCTTTCTGACTGTGGTGATTTTACTTACTTAAATCCTCCTATAAATTTGTCCAAGAGTGTAGATTGTGAGCCCAGCTAAAAGAATGTTAGTGGTATGACTTGATAAATGTAATCTATAATGTGTTTTGTCAAGGCTATTTAAGCTAATAATTAAGATATGAATATATGTTATGACTGTGCAGCTTACTGTATTCAGCCCCTACAAATGGGAGGCAGTATTCAACATGTCTTTATCTCTGATCTCTTTAAGCTCTTGTCTGCATGCAAAAATTCTGTGAAGTGAGGATGCTTTCAAAAATAATGCAGCGGGTGGTATTACAGCATCTGTGTCTTTACTGAAGTCTCTAAGAGCAATACAAGAATTAGTGTCTGTAGGCTAAATAGAAGCATTCTGCACATGGAGTTGAGAATTTGTGTTTTTCCTGGTTAAATCAATCAATCAATCAATCAATCAATCAATCAATCAATCAATCAATAATACCTGGTTCTTTAAAGTGTAGCATAACCACAGGCATGTTAAAGATGCACTATAGTGACATATAGTAGAATATAGTAGAATGTAGTTAATTATTCAGGATACCCACTTTTCTGTTAATTATTTTGTTCTAATTTCGGCATCACAAACATTTCCTAAATCTATCTATATCTGTATATTGTTAAGTAACCTCAGCCCACCCTCCCCAATGATTTTTAGCTTAATTATGCATTCTGGAAGAGCAGGTGTTGTTTCTACTAACTTCAGAACACAATAAACAAACATTCCGCAGTGATGCACCTACCAGCAGTAAAGATGTTACCACCTGTGATAAATTTAAGAATGTACTTCAGAGAAAGGAAAGGTTTTAAAATGGGCAAACACTGTTTATATAATAATATTGTTAAAATAGGCAATTGTATTTATAAAGCTGTATTCAGTAAACATCTTCTTTAATTTAGCATACAATAGATACATACATACATACATACATACATACAAAGCATACAATACATACATACATACATACAAAGCATACAATACATACATGCATACATACATACATACATACATACATATATACAAAGCATACAATACATACATACATACATACATACATACATACATACAATACATACAAAGTAAACTTGGTTGGTTTCAATCTTTACTCTTTCTAGTACACATATAGAAGAACTACATTATACCATTGACCTTGGTAGGAGGGCATTTATGAGGCTGAGGCAGGGTGGCATTTTGTGTAACTATTCTTTGTAAATGTAGTTAAGCTTCAATGAAGCAAAAGTAAGATCTCTTCTATCTACAATCTGTGTCAATTTCACTGTTTTGTATGGACATAGTGTCCATAGTAAAGGGTTACCATAATTACAAGGCAATTTCCCAGATTTGTTCTTCTTTTTTGTAGATGAACCATAATTGCATTTTGTTTAGTTTAGCGATTTTTCTTTGGTGGGTTGTGGTTCTGATACAGCTTTTTCCACCACCAATTAGGCTTTCTTTGAGTGGTACATTTTGCTAAGAGCTACCTTACTGTAAATGCATTTTAACAGTAAGAATAAGAAAAAAACTGAAAAAATGCATTATTTTGTAGTCTTAAAAATACCTCATAAAAGATTCACAAAAAAAATCTAGTCTCAGCTAGTAGAATGTATTTGTCATGATTCAAACGTAAAACCTCAGTAGGTAATTCATTGCATTTCCTCTTTGAATATGTAACCAGATTCAAAAGTGTTAGTATTTGACTCTTAAAAATATCCAATATCCAATTGACATACTGCTTCAGTCATGGATGGGAGATAACATGCAGAAGCATTCCCTTGTCTTCTCTCTCTGTAAAGATCAAATTGTTTTCAGTTAGAGGTAGAACTCAAAAAACCTTAAAGTGTCCCTATAAATTGTATCATTTCACAGTGTATAAAACTTAGGTTCATATTAAATTTCCATTGGCAGTAAAATGAATAGAAACTGTACAGCTGTATATTGACCTAGTACAGGGTACAGAATATAAGCAATACATGACATAAGGTTGCAAGGTGTGACTGAAATCACATCCTTTTTTCCTCAGAGATGCTGTTTACTGTGATAGAAGCCAAAAGATAAATGATTTCTGTAAGTCCTGAATGACATTATTGGCACAGTATGGATAGGGGCATGCATTCTGTAAAGAATTACCCCGTATAGAAAAAGTCAACCCATATAGACTCAATTGGAACCTGAAGCAAGAGGTATATGGTGGCTAGTCATATGTATTTCCTTTTTAACCCTTTAGCCCTTGGTCGTTTTCACTTTATGCATCCGAGCAATGTTCACCTCCCATTCATTAGCCTATAACTTTATCACTATTTATCACAATGAACTGATCTATATCTTGTTTTTTCCACCACCAATTAGGCTTTCTTTGGGTGGTACATTTTGCTAAGAGCTACCTTACTAAAAATGCATTTTAACAGTAAGAATAAGAAAAAAAAACGGAAAAAAATGCATTATTTCTCAGTTTTCAGACATTATAGTTTTAGAATAATACATGCCTCCATAATTAAAACCCACGTATTGTATTTGCCCATTTGTCCCGGTTATTTCACCATTTAAATTATGTCCCTATCACAATGTATGGCGACAATATTTTATTTGGAAATATCAGAGCTTTTTTTTTCCATTTTGCATCCATCACTATTTACAAGCTTGTAAAAAAAAAAAAAAAAAAAGAAATATTTCATCTTTACATAGACATTTAAAAAGTTTAGACCCTTAGGTAAATATTTATGTGTTATTTTATTGTAATTTTTTTTTATTATTAAACATTTTATGTTGGTATTTTTGGGAGGGTGGGATGTAAATAGTATTTGATTTGGGTAAATATATGTGTATTTTAATTTTTTTTAACTTTTAGATGTAGTTTTACTTTTTGGCCACAAGATGGCAACCTTGAGTTTGTTTACATAACATCACTCTAAGCGTACAATGTACGCTTAGAGGGACATAGGAGACAGAAAAAGCGAAGCTTCCGAGAGAAGCTGTCGCTTTTTCTGCGTGGGAGAGGAATCAGTGATCGGGCACCATGGCCCGATTCATTGATTCCTGAGCTAACAAATCCGTGGCCGGGAACACGCGTGCATGTGCGCGATCGGCCGCGGGAGCACACATGTCCTCCTTGACGTAGAACTACGTCAAGGAGGACAAAGTGGTTAACAATACTAGTTGCCTTACAGTCCTGCTAATCTCGTTGAATGCAGAAGTGTCTGAAATACACACCTAAAACAAACATGCAGCTAATATTGTCAGAGTTATGTCAAAATAATTTTATCTGCATGCTTGTTCAAGGTCTATGGCTAAAAGTATTCATTATCTGGTGAACAAGAACCACTAAGATTTTGTTATAGATTACACAAATCTGAAAGATGTTGAAAAAAATGTGCCTTCTTAAAACACAAGGTACAGTATTTGCCATTATTCAGCTTTACATGAACAAGAAGAAGTATCCATGATGTATTACTTCTGCTTAGTAGGTTAGTATATAAATCATTCTTTATGTCCCTGAAAGGTCAAACATGCAGGGCTATGGTTATATACATGGTGTTTATAGCCTAATAACGTTACAGAGCCATACCAATTCAATGTGCAGTTAGCTGTTTCAGGCGGCAGTTGGCATTCATCAGTGCATCTCTTAGATTGCTATGACTCTATGGCAGAGTTTTACAGATAACTCAATTTGGATTTTGCAGGGGACTAAAGGAAACCTAAAAGCTGTTGTCTTAGTGGTTGTGGTAAAAAGAATGTCACTAGTTTTTCTTTTTTTTGTCATTCTTTTTCTTACATTAAAGGAATGTCACTTGACACTTAACACAATGACCTCAATTGACTAAGCTTTATCGAACACTTTATCGAAGGTTTGTTAATTTACCTCATAAGTAAAATCTAATTTTGAATTCAGTAAGGTGTTATAGATTTATCAAATGTGTTATCGATAAAATGTTCAATAAATCTATAACACCTTAGTGAGTGAATTCAAAATTAGATTTTACCCATGAGGTAAATTATCAAACATTTGATAAAGTGTTTGATAAAACTTAGTGAATTGTGGCCATAGAGTACTTTTTAGCACTTTCAGGCACACAGAGTGGAGAATAGAGGAGAAAAACATTGAATGAATTTTCTTATGTATTGTGGAAGAAAAAATATATAAATTATACACATTTCATTACATTTTTAAATCTTCTTAAACAACAAAATATATTTTTTTACTGACCATCAGGGAAAATATGATTTTATTCCTATTCCTTCTGGAGATATGCTTAGAGAAGTTTGTTGTCAGTCATTTTAGTAAGTTATGAATGGATTTCTATGTTACAATCAGTAGAAAAATAACTTAATATTACATTTTCCAATATAATTATCACACTTAGCAATCAGTGCAAGCAATTTCCATCATATGTTTTACCTATCAAATGTATGTCCTGTACCTAATGGATTAAATCTTTTTTGTGTGTAGCAAGAGTGACCAATATAAAACAGGCCAACATTTGATAATATGTTCTAATAAAATGTGTGAATACACAATTCTTGAACTTTGTAACGGTACCTTAGCTGCAGTATAACTGAAGTTACACCTTATTAGGCATCATATTTAGACAGATCTGTCAAACAAGCCACTGTCTAAAGGTGGCCACTAACTGTCCAATTTCTAGCGAAAAATCGTTCGAGCGATCAGAAATTCTGATCGGACGAAAAATCGTTCACTACACCATCAACTAACCAATCTTTGCTTCCTATCTATCACGACCACCCAAAAAATCCAAATTTTCGTTCGACGAAAATTCATTCGGGCGACATTTTTTTCACTCATTCATAATCGATTGTGTCCACCAATGGAGATTATTTACAACCAATCCGATCAGAATTTCTGATCGCTCGAACGATTTTTCACTAGAAATTGGACCGTTAGTGGCCAGCTTAAGACAATGGCTTGTTTGACAGATCAGTCTAAATATGATGCCTAATAAGGTGTAACTTCAGTTATACTGCTGCTAAGGTACCGTTACAAAGTTCAAGAATTGTGTATTCACACATTTTATTAGAACATATTATCAAATGTTGGCCTGTTTTGTCTTGGATCACAATTGTTGTAAGCTCTGAGGTGGGCAACTATGGCTAAGAGTATAGTAAAAAGTAATCAATAAATTATGCCTAATTAATCCTTTGTTAAGGATTAATTAGAGATCTAGGAAATCTCTTTCGCATATTTTCCTCTTACTGAGTTATTTCATTCTTGCTTAAAAAAGAAATTTGACATTTTCAGAAATCATCATTTTTACTCAGTCCTAGTGAGAAATCACCAGTTAAAGAGGCTCTATGTTGACATTAGTGTTGGGCGAACATCTAGATGTTCGGGTTCGGGCCGAACAGGCCGAACATGGCCGCGATGTTCGGGTGTTCGACCCGAACTCCGAACATAATGGAAGTCAATGAGGACCCGAACTTTTGTGCTTTGTAAAGCCTCCTTACATGCTACATACCCCAAATTTACAGGGTATGTGCACCTTGGGAGTGGGTACAAGAGGAAAAAAATTAGCAAAAAGAGCTTATAGTTTTTGAGAAAATCGATTTTAAAGTTTCAAAGGGAAAACTGTCTTTTAAATGCGGGAAATGTCTGTTTTCTTTGCACAGGTAACATGTTTTTTGTCGGCATGCAGTCATAAATGTAATACATATAAGAGGTTCCAGGAAAAGGGACCGGTAACGCTAACCCAGCAGCAGCACACGTGATGGAACAGGAGGAGGCGCAGGAGGAGAAGGCCACGCTTTGTGAGACACAACAACCCCGGCCTTGCATGAGGACAAGAAGCGTGCGGATAGCATGCTTTGTACCGCCATGCAGTCATAAATGTAATAAAGATAAGAGGTTCCATAAACAGGGACCGGCAACGCTAACCCAGCAGCAGCAGCAGCAGCACACGTGATGGAACAGGAGGAGGCGCAGGAGGAGAAGGCCACGCTTTGTGAGACACAACAACCCAGGCCTTGCATGAGGACAAAAAGCGTGCGGATAGCATGCTTTTTACCGCCATGCAGTCATAAATGTAATAAAGATAAGTGGTTCAATAAACAGGGACCACGCGGCAACGCTAACCCAGCAGCAGCAGACGTGATGGAACAGGAGGAGGCGCAGGAGGAGAAGGCCACGCTTTGTGAGACACAACAACCCAGGCCTTGCATGAGGGCAAGAAGCGTGCGGATAGCATGCTTTGTACCGCCATGCAGTCATAAATGTAATAAAGATAAGTGGTTCAATAAACAGGGACCACGCGGCAATGCTAACCCAGCAGCAGCAGACGTGATGGAACAGGAGCAGGCGCAGGAGGAGAAGGCCACGGTTTTTGAGACACAACAACCCAGGCCTTGCATGAGGACAAAAAGCGTGCGGATATAGCAGCAATGCTTTTTGCCGCCATGCAGTCATAAATGTAATACAGATGAGAGGTTCAATAAACAGGGACCGGAAACGCTACACCATCCCAGATGTTCATTGGTCATGTTACTTGGTTGGGGTCCTGGAGTGTTGCGTAGTCATTTCCAATCCAGGATTGATTCATTTTAATTTGAGTCAGACGGTCTGCATTTTCTGTAGAGAGGCGGATACGCCGATCTGTGACGATGCCTCCGACAGCACTGAAACAGCATTCCGACATAACGCTGGCTGCCGGGCAAGCCAGCACCTCTATTGCGTACATTGCCAGTTCGTGCCAGGTGTCTAGCTTCGATACCCAATAGTTGAAGGGTGCAGATGGATTGTTCGACACAGCTACGTCATCTGACATGTAGTCCTTGACCATCTTCTCCAGGCGATCGGTGTTGGAGGTGGATCTGCACGCTTGCTGTTCAGTGGGCTGCTGCTGCATGGGTGTCAGAAAATTTTCCCACTCCAAGGACACTGCCGATACCATTCCCTTTTGGGTACTAGCTGCGGCTTGCGTTGTTTGCTGCCCTCCTGGTCGTCCTGGGTTTGCGGAAGTCAGTCTGTCTGCGTACAACTGGCTAAAGGAGGGGGAGGATGTCAATCTCCTCTCTAAAGTCTCCACAAGGGCCTGCTGGTATTCTTCCATTTTGACCTGTCTGACTCTTTCTTCAAGCAGTTTTGGAACATTGTGTTTGTACCGTGGATCCAGAAGGGTATAAACCCAGTAATTGGTGTTGTCCAGAATGCGCACAATGCGTGGGTCACGTTCAATGCAGTCTAGCATGAATTGAGCCATGTGTGCCAGAGTCCTACCAGAATCCTCATCATCCTCTTGTGAGCGTTGTGATAGTTGTTGTGATGCATCATAGTCGTCACCTTCCTCCTGGTCTGCTTCTGCTGACCATTCGCGTTGAATTGTGGAAGTCCAACGTGCACCGCTCTGGCCCTCGTCAGTGGTGGCATGAAATTCCTGCTCCAACTCCAGCTGTTCCTCCTCCTCTTCTTCGTCATAGCTGCTGGGGCCAGCGTTCCCTGAGGCGGATGGCCTGATGTTGGTACCATCATGCTGATCGTTTTCTCCTTCAGATTCCCCCAGTTGCATCATGACAGCTGTTTCCTTGATTTTTAACATCGACCTCTTCAGTAAACACAGCAGTGGTATGGTAATGCTGACTGAAGAGTTGTCACTGCTCACAAGCAACGTGGATTGCTCAAAATTTTGGAGGACTTGGCAGAGGTCCAACATGTTGGCCCAATCGGATCCACAGAAGCTTGGCAGCTGGCCGGATGCGCCTCGGTACTGCGCCGTCATGTACTGGACCACTGCACTCTTCTGCTCGCAAAAGCGGGCTAGCATGTGCAGCGTAGAATTCCAGCGCGTAGGGACATCACACAGCAAGCGATGGTGGGGGAGATTGAAGCGCTCCTGCATCTTGGCGAGTGCCCCCGAAGCAGTACTGGAATTTCTACAATGTTTGGCCACTCGACGCACCTTCAACAGAAGATCGGCCACGCCTGGGTATGTCCTCAGGAACCGCTGAACTACTAGGTTCATCACGTGCGCCAGGCAAGGGATGTGTGTCAGCTTAGCCAACCTTAAAGCGCGAATGAGATTACTCCCATTATCACACACAACCATGCCCGGTTTCAGGTCCAGCGGTGCCAGCCACAAATCCGTCTGTTCCTTTATTCCCCTCCAAATTTCCTCCCCTGTGTGCTGCTTATCCCCAAGGCAGATTAGCTTCAGCGACGCTTGCTGACGCATGCCAACAGCTGTGCTGCACTGCTTCCACGATCCTACTGCTGCTGGGTTAGCGTTTCCGGATGAGGTACAGCTTTGAGATGCGTTGGAGGAGAAGGAGTCAGAGAGGTAGGTGCTGCTGTTGTTATCCAGTGGGAGGGACGGCGGTGCAGCTGTTTGTGGCGTGGACAACACCCGTGCCGTAGCAGGTGAGGAATCGCTGCCAGGCTCCACAAGGTTCACCCAGTGCGCGGTAAGGGAGATGTATCGACCCTGTCCGAACGCACTCGTCCAGGTGTCAGTGGTGAGGTGAACCTTGCAGGCAACGGCATTCTTCAAGCTTCGGGTTATTTTGCTGACCACGTGCTCATGCAACTCAGGCACTGCAGAGCGCGCAAAGTGGTAGCGGCTGGGAACCACGTAACGTGGGATGGCCACTGACATCATGCCCTTGAAGCTGTTTGTCTCCACCACTCGCTATGGCAGCATTTCGCAGGCCAGAAGCTTGGCTATGCTGGCTGTTACTGCCACGGCCCGGGGGTCATTTGCTGGCAATTTCCTCTTGCGCTCAAACATCTCCGACACAGACAACTGAACCGTAGCGCTGCACACGGAAGGGCTGTTGGTTGTTGTGTTTGATGAACACTGGGAGACCTCAAGAGCACTACTCCGGAAAGTGACAGTGTCAGCGTCGTCTGATGTTTGTGAATGTTGTGAACCACGCAATGGCTGGGCTACTGCTGCTGCTGAGGCGGGTCTGGTGGTGAGTCTGGTGAACCCAAGGGAGGCAGTGTTGTTGCTGGTACCCTGTCCTGACGCGTTTGCCCACAGAGTGGGATGTTTGGATAGCATGTGACGGCTCATGCTGGTGGTGGAGAGGTTGTTAATACTTTTCCCCCTGCTCAGGCGGGTCTTGCACACCTTGCAAATCGCCATGGTAACATCCTCAGTGCAGTCTTCAAAGAAAGCCCAGACTTTGGAGCACCTGCCTCCTTGCTGGCGATTTCTGTTTGCTCCTATTTTGCCTCTCACTTGAACTTCCACGCTTGTGGTGCCTGAAATTGCGCGCCGCCTACCTTGTGGCACAAGGCGAACTCGTGCAGCAGTGGGTTCTTCAACAGACTCATCTGTGCTGCTGCTACGACGGCGATGTTCTCGTTCACAAACAAAATCTGGGTCTCTGTCCACATTGTCCATACCCTCCTCTTCCATCTCCTCAAACTCGTCATATGTCATTGTGGGCCGCCGCCGTGGAGTAGAGCTCCCCACAACAACCTCTGCGCAGCACACTCCAACGTCGTCTTCCAGATCTTGTCGGCCGATCTCCTGCAATTGCAACCCCTCCTGCCCAAATTGCTCTGGGATTTGGGTTTCCGAGTCCTCCTCGGACTCGCCTTGTATTTCAGTGCGCGGTGCATTTCCCACAGTTAACGGTTGTGAATCCAGGCACAACATTTCTGGCTGTTCCTCCATTGACCTTTGAAAGGTGGAAGTTTGTTGGGCTGGGAATAGCTCCTGCGAATACCCCATTGTGTCCTGAGGTAATTCATCGGACTGGTTATCTGACAGTTGTGTGCGTGGTGTCGCTGCCGGTTGTGTCAGCTTTGTGCCCACTGGCTCCTTGTAACTGGCTGAGGACTCGGACCTCGTGCGTGATGTGCTGGTGCTGCTTAACCCACTGCTGGACGCTTGAGAGGTCATCCAAGTAATTATCTGGTCCTGTTCTTTTGGATTTGTGAGGGTTGTTGTCCTGGACAACATGGGCGGTATTGAGTGGGTTTTCTTGGGTGCTCCCCTGTGGCCTGTACGTGAACCGTCAGGGGAAACACCTCTTCCCTTGCCCCTCCCTCTTTCACCGGATTTCTTCCTCATTTCACTTATCCTTACAGTACACGCTGACTGGCAGCAGTACAGTGGCAGTACAGAAATGCTATACAGTACCACTATTCCCAGCAGCGACACAGAGCACAATGCTATACAGTGACGGGTGAGCGGTGTACCACTATTCCCAGCAGCGACACAGAGCACAATGCTATACAGTGGCGGGTGAGCGGTGTACTACTATTCCCAGCAGACACAGAACAGTAAACAGAATGCTATATAGTGTGGCTGAGCGAGCGGTGTACCACTATTCCCAGCAGACACAGAACAGTAAACAGAATGCTATATAGTGTGGCTGAGCGAGCGGTGTACCACTATTCCCAGCAGACACAGAACAGTAAACAGAATGCTATATAGTGTGGCTGAGCGAGCGGTGTACCACTATTCCCAGCAGACACAGAACAGTGAACAGAATGCTATATAATGTGGCTGAGCGAGATACACAGAGTGGCAGTAAACAGAATGCTATATAGTGTGGCTGAGCGAGTGGTGTACCACTATTCCCAGCAGACACAGAACAGTAAACAGAATGCTATATAGTGTGGCTGAGCGAGCGGTGTACCACTATTCCCAGCAGACACAGAACAGTGAACAGAATGCTATATAATGTGGCTGAGCGAGGTACACAGAGTGGCAGTAAACAGAATGCTATATAGTGTGGCTGAGCGAGCGGTGTACTACTATTCCCAGCAGACACAGAACAGTAAACAGAATGCTATATAGTGTGGCTGAGCGAGCGGTGTACCACTATTCCCAGCAGACACAGAACAGTAAACAGAATGCTATATAGTGTGGCTGAGCGAGCGGTGTACCACTATTCCCAGCAGACACAGAACAGTAAACAGAATGCTATATAGTGTGGCTGAGCGAGCGGTGTACCACTATTCCCAGCAGACACAGAACAGTGAACAGAATGCTATATAATGTGGCTGAGCGAGGTACACAGAGTGGCAGTAAACAGATTGCTATATAGTGTGGCTGAGCGAGTGGTGTACCACTATTCCCAGCAGACACAGAACAGTAAACAGAATGCTATATAGTGTGGCTGAGCGAGCGGTGTACCACTATTCCCAGCAGACACAGAACAGTGAACAGAATGCTATATAATGTGGCTGAGCGAGGTACACAGAGTGGCAGTAAACAGAATTCTATATAGTGTGGCTGAGCGAGCGGTGTACTACTATTCCCAGCAGACACAGAACAGTAAACAGAATGCTATATAGTGTGGCTGAGCGAGCGGTGTACCACTATTCCCAGCAGACACAGAACAGTAAACAGAATGCTATATAGTGTGGCTGAGCGAGCGGTGTACCACTATTCCCAGCAGACACAGAACAGTGAACAGAATGCTATATAGTGTGGCTGAGCAAGCGGTGTACCACTATTCCCAGCAGACACAGAACAGTAAACAGAATGCTATATAGTGTGGCTGAGCGAGCGGTGTACCACTATTCCCAGCAGACACAGAACAGTAAACAGAATGCTATATAGTGTGGCTGACCGAGCGGTGTACCACTATTCCCAGCAGACACAGAACAGTAAACAGAATGCTATATAGTGTGGCTGAGCGAGCGGTGTACCACTATTCCCAGCAGACACAGAACAGTGAACAGAATGCTATATAATGTGGCTGAGCGAGGTACACAGAGTGGCAGTAAACAGAATGCTATATAGTGTGGCTGAGCGAGCGGTGTACTACTGTTCCCAGCAGCGACACAATGACAGGGGGACCCTGGCTAGCGTGGCTGGAGCGCGAACTACCCTGCCTGCCTACCCAAAGCTAAACGCACAGACAAATGGCGGAGATATGACGTGGTTCGGGTATTTATTTAGCCGAACCACGTGACAGTTCGGCCAATCAGAGCGCGTTCCGGTACGAACCACTTGACCCGTTCGGCCAATCACAGCGCTAGCCGAACGTTTGGGGAACGTTCGGCCATGCGCTCTTAGTTCGGCCATGTGGCCGAACGGTTTGGCCGAGCACCGTCAGGTGTTCGGCCGAACTCGAACATCACCCGAACAGGGTGATGTTCTGCAGAACCCGAACAGTGGCGAACACTGTTCGCCCAACACTAGTTGACATATAGTAGAATGCAGTATATTATTCAGGATACCCCCTTTTACAGAAACATCGATATATTGCTGCACATTGAATGTAGCCCTGCCCCCCATGATATCACAGCCTAGGCTGATCAGTTATGCGGAATTCTCCACCCAAAAGCATTCTGGGAGATTGGGTTTATGTAAACAAACATTCTGCACAGATAACCTCACAGGACAAAAGATGTTTCCATCTGTTAAATATTTCAAAATGTAAATTATGGCGAGGAAAGATCTTATAACTGGCAGGCACTGACTAAATAATTTATAAATGAATATTGTAAGAAAAAAATAAGCAATTTTATTAATTACTTTATTAATTACTACAATTCTTCTTTAAGCTGCCTATGTATCCTAGATGTAACTTTTTCTTCCCTTAAGGAGGAACTGTCATAAAAATCTTAACATTTATACCACATGCAAATAAGAAGTACATTTCTCCCAGAGTAAAATGAGCCATACATTACTTTTCTCCTATGTTGCTGTCACTTACAGTAGGTAGTAGAAATCTGATATTACCGACAGATTTTGGGTTAGTCCATCTCTTCATGTGGGATTCTCAGTATGGCCTTTATTCTTTATAAAGACATTCCCTGAAAAAGGTTTATACAAAAGATGTTAGCCAGCCTCCCTGCTAGTGTTGGGCGAACAGTGTTCGCCACTGTTCGGGTTCTGCAGAACATCACCCTGTTCGGGTGATGTTCGAGTTCGGCCGAACACCTGACGGTGCTCGGCCAAACCGCTAGCGCTGTGATTGGCCGAACGGGTCACGTGGTTCGGACCCGAACGCGCTCTGATTGGCCGAACGGTCACGTGGTTCGGGTAAATAAATACCCGAACCACGTCATATCTCCGCCATTTGTCTGTGGGTTTAGCTTTGGGTAGGCAGGCAGGGTAGTTCGCGCTCCAGCCACGCTAGCCAGGGTCCCCCCCAGTCATTGTGTGTCGCAGCTGGGAGCAGTAGTACACCGCTCGCTCAGCCACACTATATATAGCATTGTTTACTGCCACTGTGTACCTCGCTCAGCCACACTATATAGCATTCTGTGTACTGTTCTGTGTCTGCTGGGAACAGTAGTACACCGCTCGTTCAGCCACACTATATAGCATTCTGTGTACTGTTCTGTGTCTGCTGGGAACAGTAGTACACCGCTCGTTCAGCCACACTATATAGCATTCTGTGTACTGTTCTGTGTCTGCTGGGAACAGTAGTACACCGCTCGTTCAGCCACACTATATAGCATTCTGTGTACTGTTCTGTGTCTGCTGGGAACAGTAGTACACCGCTCGTTCAGCCACACTATATAGCATTCTGTGTACTGTTCTGTGTCTGCTGGGAATAGTGGTACACCGCTCGTTCAGCCACACTATATAGCATTCTGTGTACTGTTCTGTGTCTGCTGGGAACAGTAGTACACCGCTCGTTCAGCCACACTATATAGCATTCTGTGTACTGTTCTGTGTCTGCTGGGAACAGTAGTACACCGCTCGTTCAGCCACACTATATAGCATTCTGTGTACTGTTCTGTGTCTGCTGGGAATAGTGGTACACCGCTCGTTCAGCCACACTATATAGCATTCTGTGTACTGTTCTGTGTCTGCTGGGAACAGTAGTACACCGCTCGTTCAGCCACACTATATAGCATTCTGTGTACTGTTCTGTGTCTGCTGGGAACAGTAGTACACCGCTCGTTCAGCCACACTATATAGCATTCTGTGTACTGTTCTGTGTCTGCTGGGAACAGTAGTACACCGCTCGTTCAGCCACACTATATAGCATTCTGTGTACTGTTCTGTGTCTGCTGGGAATAGTGGTACACCGCTCGTTCAGCCACACTATATAGCATTCTGTGTACTGTTCTGTGTCTGCTGGGAACAGTAGTACACCGCTCGTTCAGCCACACTATATAGCATTCTGTGTACTGTTCTGTGTCTGCTGGGAACAGTAGTACACCGCTCGTTCAGCCACACTATATAGCATTCTGTGTACTGTTCTGTGTCTGCTGGGAATAGTGGTACACCGCTCACCCGCCACTGTATAGCATTGTGCTCTGTGTCGCTGCTGGGAATAGTGGTACACCGCTCACCCGTCACTGTATAGCATTGTGCTCTGTGTCGCTGCTGGGAATAGTGGTACTGTATAGCATTTCTGTACTGCCACTGTACTGCTGCCAGTCAGCGTGTACTGTAAGGATAAGTGAAATGAGGAAGAAATCCGGTGAAAGAGGGAGGGGCAAGGGAAGAGGTGTTTCCCCTGACGGTTCACGTACAGGCCACAGGGGAGCACCCAAGAAAACCCACTCAATACCGCCCATGTTGTCCAGGACAACAACCCTCACAAATCCAAAAGAACAGGACCAGATAATTACTTGGATGACCTCTCAAGCGTCCAGCAGTGGGTTAAGCAGCACCAGCACATCACGCACGAGGTCCGAGTCCTCAGCCAGTTACAAGGAGCCAGTGGGCACAAAGCTGACACAACCGGCAGCGACACCACGCACACAACTGCCAGATAACCAGTCCGATGAATTACCTCAGGACACAATGGGGTATTCGCAGGAGCTATTCCCAGCCCAACAAACTTCCACCTTTCAAAGGTCAATGGAGGAACAGCCAGAAATGTTGTGCCTGGATTCACAACCGTTAACTGTGGGAAATGCACCGCGCACTGAAATACAAGGCGAGTCCGAAGAGGACTCGGAAACCCAAATCCCAGAGCAATTTGGGCAGGAGGGGTTGCAATTGCAGGAGGTCGGCCGACAAGATCTGGAAGACGACGTTGGAGTGTGCTGCGCAGAGGTTGTTGTGGGGAGCTCTACTCCACGGCGGCGGCCCACAATGACATATGACGAGTTTGAGGAGATGGAAGAGGAGGGTATGGACAATGTGGACAGAGACCCAGATTTTGTTTGTGAACGAGAACATCGCCGTCGTAGCAGCAGCACAGATGAGTCTGTTGAAGAACCCACTGCTGCACGAGCTCGCCTTGTGCCACAAGGTAGGCGGCGCGCAATTTCAGGCACCACAAGCGTGGAAGTTCAAGTGAGAGGCAAAAGAGGAGCAAACAGAAATCGCCAGCAAGGAGGCAGGTGCTCCAAAGTCTGGGCTTTCTTTGAAGACTGCACTGAGAATGTTACCATGGCGATTTGCAAGGTGTGCAAGACCCGCCTGAGCAGGGGGAAAAGTATTAACAACCTCTCCACCACCAGCATGAGCCGTCACATGCTATCCAAACATCCCACTCTTTGGGCAAACGCGTCAGGACAGGGTACCAGAAACAACACTGCCTCCCTTGGGTTCACCAGACCCGCCTCAGCAGCAGCAGTAGCCCAGCCATTGCGTGGTTCACAACATTCACAAACATCAGACGACGCTGACACTGTCACTTTCCGGAGTAGTGCACTTGAGGTCTCCCAGTGTTCTTCAAACACAACAACCAACAGCCCTTCCGTGTGCAGCGCTACGGTTCAGTTGTCTGTGTCGGAGATGTTTGAGCGCAAGAGGAAATTGCCAGCAAATGACCCCCGGGCCGTGGCAGTAACAGCCAGCATAGCCAAGCTTCTGGCCTGCGAAATGCTGCCATATCGATTGGTGGAGACAAACAGCATCAAGGGCATGATGTCAGTGGCCATCCCACGTTACGTGGTTCCCAGCCGCTACCACTTTGCACGCTCTGCAGTGCCTGAGTTGCATGAGCACGTGGTCAGCAAAATAACCCGAAGCTTGAAGAATGCCGTTGCCTGCAAGGTTCACCTCACCACTGACACCTGGACGAGTGCGTTCGGCCAGGGTCGATACATCTCCCTTACCGCGCACTGGATGAACCTTGTGGAGCCTGGCAGCGATTCCTCACCTGCTACGGCACGGGTGTTGCCCACGCCACAAACAGCTGCACCGCCGTCCCTCACACTGGATAACAGCAGCACCTACCTCTCTGACTCCTTCTCCTCCAACGCATCTCAAAGCTGTACCTCATCCGGAAACGCTAACCCAGCAGCAGTAGGATCGTGGAAGCAGTGCAGCACAGCTGTTGGCATGCGTCAGCAAGCGTTGCTGAAGTTAATCTGCCTTGGGGATAAGCAGCACACAGGGGAGGAAATTTGGAAGGGAATAAAGGAACAGACGGATTTGTGGCTGGCACCGCTGGACCTGAAACCGGGCATGGTTGTGTGTGATAATGGGAGTAATCTCATTCGCGCTTTAAGGTTGGCTAAGCTGACACACATCCCTTGCCTGGCGCACGTGATGAACCTAGTAGTTCAGCGGTTCCTGAGGACATACCCAGGCGTGGCCGATCTTCTGTTGAAGGTGCGTCGAGTGGCCAAACATTGTAGAACTTCCAGTACTGCTTCGGGGGCACTCGCCAAGATGCAGGAGCGCTTCAATCTCCCCCACCATCGCTTGCTGTGTGATGTCCCTACGCGCTGGAATTCTACGCTGCACATGCTAGCCCGCTTTTGCGAGCAGAAGAGTGCAGTGGTCCAGTACATGACGGCGCAGTACCGAGGCGCATCCGGCCAGCTGCCAAGCTTCTGTGGAACCGATTGGGCCAACATGTTGGACCTCTGCCAAGTCCTCCAAAATTTTGAGCAATCCACGTTGCTTGTGAGCAGTGACAACTCTTCAGTCAGCATTACCATACCACTGCTGTGTTTACTGAAGAGGTCGATGTTAAAAATCAAGGAAACAGCTGTCATGATGCAACTGGGGGAATCTGAAGGAGAAAACGATCAGCGTGATGGTACCAACATCAGGCCATCCGCCTCAGGGAACGCTGGCCCCAGCAGCTATGACGAAGAAGAGGAGGAGGAACAGCTGGAGTTGGAGCAGGAGTTTCATGCCACCACTGACGAGGGCCAGAGCGGTGCACGTTGGACTTCCACAATTCAACGCGAATGGTCAGCAGAAGCAGACCAGGAGGAAGGTGACGACTATGATGCATCACAACAACTATCACAACGCTCACAAGAGGATGATGAGGATTCTGGTGGGACTCTGGCTCACATGGCTCAATTCATGCTAGACTGCATTGAACGTGACCCACGCATTGTGCGCATTCTGGACAACACCAATTACTGGGTTTATACCCTTCTGGATCCACGGTACAAACACAATGTTCCAAAACTGCTTGAAGAAAGAGTCAGACAGGTCAAAATGGAAGAATACCAGCAGGCCCTTGTGGAGACTTTAGAGAGGAGATTGACATCCTCCCCCTCCTCTAGCCAGTTGTACGCAGACAGACTGACTTCTGCAAACCCAGGACGACCAGGAGGGCAGCAAACAACGCAAGCCGCAGCTAGTACCCAAAAGGGAATGGTATCGGCAGTGTCCTTGGAGTGGGAAAATTTTCTGACACCCATGCAGCAGCAGCCCACTGAACAGCAAGCGTGCAGATCCACCTCCAACACCGATCGCCTGGAGAAGATGGTCAAGGACTACATGTCAGATAACGTAGCTGTGTCTAACAATCCATCTGCACCCTTCAACTATTGGGTATCGAAGCTAGACACCTGGCACGAACTGGCAATGTACGCAATAGAGGTGCTGGCTTGCCCGGCAGCGAGCGTTATGTCGGAACGCTGTTTCAGTGCTGCCGGAGGCATCGTCACAGATCGGCGTATCCGCCTCTCCACAGAAAATGCAGACCGTCTGACTCAAATTAAAATGAATCAATCCTGGATTGGAAACGACTACGCAACACTCCAGGACCCCAACCAAGTAACATGACCAATGAACATCTGGGATGGTTTAGCGTTTCCGGTCCCTGTTTATTGAACCTCTCATCTGTATTACACTTATGACTGCATGGCGGCAAAAAGCATTGCTATATCCGCACGCTTTTTGTCCTCATGCAAGGCCTGTGTTGTTGTGTCTCAAAAAGCTTGGCCTTCTCCTCCTGCGCCTGCTCCTGTTCCATCACGTCTGCTGCTGCTGGGTTAGCATTTCCAGTCCCTGTTTATTGAACCTCTCATCTGTATTACATTTATGACTGCATGGCGGCAAAAAGCATTGCTATATCCGCACGCTTTTTGTCCTCATGCAAGGCCTGGGTTGCGTCTCAAAAAGCGTGGCCTTCTCCTCCTGCGCCTCCTCCTGTTCCATCATGTGTGCTGCTGCTGGGTTAGCGTTTCCAGTCTCTGTTTATTGAACCTCTCATCTGTATTACATTTATGACTGCATGGCGGCAAAAAGCATTGCTATATCCGCACGCTTTTTGTCCTCATGCAAGGCCTGTGTTGTTGTGTCTCAAAAAGCTTGGCCTTCTCCTCCTGCGCCTGCTCCTGTTCCATCACGTCTGCTGCTGCTGGGTTAGCATTTCCAGTCCCTGTTTATTGAACCTCTCATCTGTATTACATTTATGACTGCATGGCGGCAAAAAGCATTGCTATATCCGCACGCTTTTTGTCCTCATGCAAGGCCTGGGTTGCGTCTCAAAAAGCGTGGCCTTCTCCTCCTGCGCCTCCTCCTGTTCCATCATGTGTGCTGCTGCTGGGTTAGCGTTTCCAGTCTCTGTTTATTGAACCTCTCATCTGTATTACATTTATGACTGCATGGCGGCAAAAAGCATTGCTATATCCGCACGCTTTTTGTCCTCATGCAAGGCCTGGGTTGTTGTGTCTCAAAGCGTGGCCTTCTCCTCCTGCGCCTCCTCCTGTTCCATCACGTGTGCTCTGTGCTGCTGCTGGGTTAGCGTTACCGGTCCCTGTTTATGGAACCTCTTCTCTTTATTACATTTATGACTGCATGGCGGCAAAAAGCATTGCTGCTATATCCGCACGCTTCTTGTCCTCATGCAAGGCCTGGGTTGTTGTGTCTCAAAAAGCGTGGCCTTCTCCTCCTGCGCCTCCTCCTGTTCCATCACGTGTGCTCTGTGCTGCTGCTGGGTTAGCGTTACCGGTCCCTGTTTATTGAACCTCTTATCTTTATTACATTTATGACTGCATGGCGGTAAAAAGCATGCTATCCGCACGCTTCTTGTCCTCATGCAAGGCCTGGGTTGTTGTGTCTCAAAAAGCGTGGCCTTCTCCTCCTGCGCCTCCTCCTGTTCCATCACGTGTGCTGCTGCTGCTGCTGGGTTAGCGTTACCGGTCCCTGTTTATTGAACCTCTTATCTTTATTACATTTATGACTGCCTGGCGGTAAAAACCATGTTACCTGTGCAAAGAAACATGACATTTTCAGCATTTAAAAGACAATTTTTCCTTTGAAACTTTACAATCAATTTTCTCAAAAACTATAAGCTCTTTTTGCTAAATTTTTTTTCCTCTTGTACCCACTCCCAAGGTGCACATACCCTGTAAATTTGGGGTATGTAGCATGTAAGGAGGCTTTACAAAGCACAAAAGTTCGGGTCCCCATTGACTTCCATTATGTTCGGAGTTCGGGTCGAACACCCGAACATCGCGGCCATGTTCGGCCTGTTCGGCCCGAACCCGAACATCTAGATGTTCGCCCAACACTACTCCCTGCTCGCTGCACACTTTTTTTTGGCAGTTGGACGGCGCCACTGCCATTCACTAAGTGCTTTTAAAAATAAAGAAAACCCTGAGACCCCCATGAAGAAATGGACTAACTCAAAACCTGTTGGTAATGGCAGATTTCTACTACTTACTATAAGGGACAGCAACATAGGAGAAAAGTAATTTATGCTAATTTTACTCTGGAAGAAACGCACTTCTTATTTGTGTATGTTTAAATGTTTTTAAAATTTTCGTGACAGAGGTCCTTTAATATGGGCATTATATCTGTTTACCTGTAACTGTATCGGCAGTTACAGTAACACACAACATGTGACATGCACTAAAACATATAGTGCTGTCATGAGTGATTTTGTGCAGTGAAGTTTTATGGTGTCAGAAAATAAATATATAAATTGGACACCCACATGTCTGCGCTTGGAAGACTTTAGAAAACTTTATAGAGATTGATAAATAGCCCTCTGGCTCTGAGAGATAGATAAGATCATGCAATGTTCTTTGCATTGGAATATGATGACTCCCTGGCTACACTCATTCACTGTAGCCTGGAGGAAAAAGCACAGCGTGACTGAGCCTGGCTGAATCCTGGAAGGCGGCATCACTACAAATCAGTAGAAAAACCCCGGCAGAATTCTAAGTTGTGCTTCGCGTCTCTTGTCCCCACAGCTGATTCCAGTCATCAGTGTGTAGATGTTATGCATCCTTTATTAAAACACTTTTTTTGCATTAGTGCAGGCCTAAAGCAAGAACTGTTCAGTGCTACATAAAAAAAAACTGACAGCAAATATATAACCTTCACATGTTACCTTTTCAGCTTTTTTCAAGGAAAGTTACTTAGTTTTGCTTTTACAATATTTCCGCCAGTGAAAACTGTTTGAAGCAATGATAAGAGACACTGCAAATGAACTGTTGTTCTGTATTACAAAACACACACAAATACACTCGTACACATACACAGTCACACACACACACACACACACACACACACACACACACACACACACACACACACACACACACACACACACACACACACACACACACACTCACACACACACACACACTCACACACATACACAGTCACACACACAGTAACACACACACACACTCACACACTCACACACAAACACCACCCCTCTCGATGATCAAGAAATTGCCCTTTGTGATCCTGCTCCTTAGTGCTGCCACTCACCCTTCCCACATCCTCCCTTGCATGTTTATAAAATATGATAAATGAAAGAGCAGTGAGAAACAGACCATGGCTGCTTACTGCAGCTGCAACTATGCAACCTGCTAGAAGGAACACCTTTTCAATACATTTATTTAAAAAACTCCTGATATGCAAAAAAAAGTGCATTATTTTGCTATCATAGGCATTCAAATTGGATGCTGAAGTGGGGCTTTAACCACTTAAGTACCAGCAATCTCTGCCTCCTTAAGGACCAGAGACCACTGGTATCAGAAACAGCAGAACACTGGCGAATAATGATGAATCACTGCACATACCCACCTCAATCACCGTCACCACCACACATCGGGGACCTGGGCCACCCACTCTGCCGTCTCTATGATGACAGAGTTCCTGTGAGCTGGTCAGGAGCCACTTTCATTGGCTGCTGATTCTGCCTATCAATGTAAGCCAATGGGAGTGGCTTAATTGGATAGACAGGGTCAGGAGCCAATGAAATTGGCTTCTGACCTACTCACAGGGCTCTGCCATTATAGAGATGGCAGAGCGAGTGATCTGTGGTGGGGAAAAAGCTGCGAGATCGTTGGGAGCAATGAAAGCGGTGAGAATGCGCGGCGTCGGTTGATTAAAATCTACACCCTGCCAGCCAGGTAGCCACTAAAACAGGGCATAGATTTCAGTCGTTGCGGTCCTAAGGTAGTTAAGGTAATACTGACACATACGTCACCTAACTTTTTACCTTAAACCCCCCTTTCCTTACACCTAACCTTAAATGCCTTCCCCAGTGCAAACCCGCTTCCTAATGCCTAACCCTAACCATCCCTTGATTCAAACCCCCTTCCTGATTCCTAACCTTAACTGTCCTCCCTCGATGCAAATCTGTCAAAAAATAGAAATGATCAGAGTTACTACATAAATGAAAATATAAGTGATATTAACATTACAGCTATTGGCAGCACCCAAATTGTCCATTTACCTTACCTACAGTTCCCATTCACAGACCTAAGTGCCTGTGTCAATGATCACTGGAATCAATGAGATGCCTGCGGTCAGTAACAAAAAAAAATATTACATACATACTACATACATGCATTACTTCCTCTGTGTACTGCTTTGAAAGATTACATCTGAGTGGGTCTGTCATGATTTGAGAAAGGACTGAGGCAGCCCAAAACGCCTGTGCGTCATCTTACAGATACCCACTATGACTTTTTAATGATGATGTAATCTTTCAAAGCAATATACTTAATAAAGAATTTTAGATGATGCGAATCTGAAGAAATTGAGTTGCAGTGTCTTGTGACTCCAAAGACGATTTCAGCACATCTAGTGGAAACCATTGGTACAGAGACAATTGCAGATAGCAGCTTCCTCTGTGTACTGTTCATTACACAAGAGGAATAAACAAGGGGGGGAGGGGGGCATCTTGTGGCCAAATAGTAAAATAACATCTCCATACACTACATTTCCAATTAAAATTAACCTCTTACCTCCCCCCACTCTCCCATAGTTACCAAAATAAAACATTTTCATGTATTTTAAAAATGACATTCTTTGAAAAAATACATAGTTACCTTAGGGACTGAGCTTTTTTTTAATATTGGTGTCATGAGGGTATATTACAAGCCCATATTAGGCAAATATGGGCTTGTAATTAGTGATGGAAGGAAAAAGGAAAAAATACGCCTTTTTTTCCAAATAAAATAATGTTGCCACACATTGCACTAGAGAAATATTTTAAACATTGTACTAACCAGAACAAATGGGCAAATCAAATGTGTGGGTTTTATCCACAGTAGAATGTTTTATTTTAAAACTAATGGCTAAAAACTGAGAAATCATGATTTTTTTTCATTTTTTTTTCTTATTATTCCTCTTAAAATGCATTTAGAATAAAATAATTCTTAGCCAAATGTACCACCAAAGAAACCCTAAAAGGTGGCAAAAAAACCAAACAAACAAAAAAACAAGACATAGATCATTTTGTTATGATAAGTAGTGATTAAGTTATTGGTGAATGAAATGGAGGAGTGCTGAAAGGTGAAAAATTGTTCTGGTCTTTAAGGGGAAAAAACCCTTAGTGGTAAACTAGTTAAAATGACAAAAATATTAATATTATTTAAGAAAGCAGTTACTTGCTTGAGTCCCACATATTACACTTTGCCTTGTCCACAAAATTTTGAGTTGAAATCAAGGTTAAAGGAAACCAGAGAGGATGAACTTTACATACCTGGGGCTTCCTCCAGCCCCTATACGCACGGATCGCTCCCACGCCGCCGTCCTCCGCTGCCTGGATCCGCCGCCACCGGGTCCCGTCATTGCCGCGAGTCGGTCAGTCGGCCGGCGGACGCGGCCAATTCTCCGCATCACAGGGTGCTCTCTCCATACAGATACGCATGTGGCTGCCTACTGCGCAGCCACATGCGTACATGTATGGAGGGAGCCTCTGTGATGCAGACAATTGGCTGCGTCCGCCGGAAGTGACGGGCCCAGTACTGGCGGATCCAGGAAGCTGAGGACAGTAACGTGGGAGCGATTCAGGCTTATGGGGCTGGAAGAAGCCCCAGGTATGTAAAAAATCTTTGCCTTTTTTCACCCCTCGTTCCTCTCTGGTTCCCTTTAAGTTCTTTACCACTGAAAAGATAACGTTTGAAACTCAGTAAATTAAAACCATTGTCTGGTTTTATTTGACCCATCTTACTTATGAGCATTTAGCATTAAATATACTTGAAGTACAGGAAGTCTTCGGGTTACGTACACCCACTTTACGAACGCCCTGCCGATACAAACGGCCTGCCAATAGCTCCGCCCCGTCGATGACGTCACCACGAGCGCCGGATTTTTGTGATTTACGAGTTATTAAGTACTTTAACATTGCTCTAAAGATGCCATGTGTGTGTGGGGAGGTGAGCAGCTACATACCTCACACCTCCCATGCCCTGGCATCACCCTCTGCCTCTGAAAACCACCTCTGTATCACTAAACAGATCGGCGTCCTCTGATGCAGGCCAGGAGGCAACCCGGCATACTGCACATGTGCAGCCAGTATAGTATCCGGGTCAGAGGGCGCGGATCTGTTTAGTGATACGGACGTGGTTTTCAGAGGCAGAGGGTGACGCCAGGGCATGGGAGGTGTGCAGTGTGTAGCTGCCCCACACACACATGGCGTCTTTAGAGCAATGTTAAAGTACTTAATAGCTCGTAAATCACAAAAATCCGGTGCTGTCTCAACTTAAGGACAGATTCAGGTTAAGAACGAGATGACAGTCCCTATCTCGTTCGTTAACCGAGGACTACCTGTATTGGAATACCAGTCCTTCTACTTAAGAGTTACCCATCTGTTCTCTATTATTTTACTTATTTTCATATGCAGTAGTTCTGGGCAAGAGGTTATGGTGGAACAATTTAGGAGATAGACATATAAGCTGCACAACATAAGCACAAGAAATGAATCAAAATTATAACCATAGGAGCAATGTTAGGCAATGCTTGAAATTATAGAAGAAAGAAAATATGAAAGTCTTCCTTTTTGCAAACAATTAAGCTTTTGTGTTTGTTTTCAAAACTTAATTAAGCATGATAGATTCCAAATTAATGGATGTTCTAGTCTATACTTCCACTTTCCCTTCTTTTGGTACAAAACCAAAGTCCAATCAGTGTTGTACAATACTAATTTTGGCAATAAACTGCCTTCTTTCTTGCATAAACTCTGGCAGCGGTTTGTATTTGTGGCAATTGATTTAGGATTTGAAGTTATGAAACAGTATTATCACTCATTATTTTGAGCTTTACTCATGAATGAAATTCTTTAACAGAAGCAGTCAAATTGGCTGTATATTAGGAACTTTTCTCAATATTACTTAATGAATAAAATAGTTATATTGTTTCAATATTACTTGTTTAATCAGGGTTTACCCATTGTAAAACTTTTCTCACCCTGAATTTTTCAGCACTTTGCATTTGAAAAAGTATCCAAAAAACCTGGTAAAATGTTGCAAACATCAAATTTTCCATTTGTGAACGGCAAATGTGAACTTCTGCAAATGTTCGCGATCAGGCAAATCTGGCGAATCTTAGACTCGCCATAGACTTCAATGGGCAGGCAAATTTATACTTTTAGACCTACAAAGACTGTTTCTGGCCACAAAAGTGATGGAAAACTTGTTTTAAAGGGTCTAACACTTGGACAGGGGCATGCCAGAGGGGGGTCCATGCCAAAAGTCCCACCAGAAATTACAGGCAGAAATCACATTACATTCCTACATTTGAAGAATAAAGGGCTGCTTTTAAATGTCCAGAGTGGTAATGTGCTGGCTTCACACTGACAGACCAAATGTTTGGCACACAATTAAATAATATTACTAGAAGTGGGCACAGGTGTGACCGACAGACAGACACTGAGAATATGCTGCAACAGTTCAAACACAATTTAGTGATAATAACAGAGGTCCTGCAGCACTATTGTGCTTGTAGTGGGTACTGGGAACAATGGTGGGTGCCTGTAGGCTGTGGAATGTCACACAGAAAAAAATACAGTGGAAGGATGAAGTAGCCCTCAGAAGAAGGGCTGTTTGGGGTGATTAACCAGCCTGGCGTTCTATTAAGATCAGCAGGCTGCCAACTAAAAGTTGACTGCATGAAAGCCCACTAGAGAGTGCTCCGGCGATCAGAAGTAACAAGAAAGGCAGCGATGAGCTTTCCTCGTCACCATGGCGACGAGCGGAGTGACGTCATGGACGTCAGCCGACGCCCTGACGTCAGGCGCCTCCGATCCAGCCCTTAGCGCTGGCCAGAACTGTTTGGTCCAGCTGCAGTGGGCTCGGGCGGCTGGGGGACCCTCTTTCGCCGCTGCACACGGCGGATCGCCACGCTGCAGCGGCGATCAAGTAGCTCACGCGGCTGGCAAAGTGCTGGCTGTGTGTGCACCTTTTTATTTGATCAAAATCAGCCCAGCAGGGCCTGAGCAGCAGCCTCCGGCGGTAATGGACGTGCTGAGCTGGTCCATACCACCAGGCTGGTTAAACAGCAATCAGCCAGCGAGGATCAAAATAAACAAGCCTAGCTAACACTTTCCCTATCTCCAGTAAGCTCTGTCCCTTCCTCTCTCTATTCCAGCCGAAGACAGACTGGAACATGGAGGGTGCTGCAGCGTTTTTATAGGGGGCGGATGGGTCTGTGAGAAAGTGCAGCCTGATTGGCTGCCATGTGCCTACTGACTGTGATGCAAGGGGTCAACGTTTAGCCCAATGATTATGTATGGGGGCGGGTCAAATAGCGCCATGTGCTCGTGGCGAGTGTGAATACCCGATCTTTGCTGAATACTGCTCACTGGCAAAGCGTTCAGGCCATCTCTATTTAAAAGGTGTAAAATTATCACCTAGGAGCAAACTCAGTGGAAAAAGTGAATTGCATATAGGTCTCCCAGCGTGCTCTAGGGCAGAAGGTTGTGTGACATCATAGCCCAGGCAAAGCATCACTGGGATAGTGGGGTTACATACCGATATACAGCAATACATAGATATAGAAAATGCTTCTGATGCTAAAACCAGGATAAATAAAATAAACTTGAGTATCCTAAATAGTGTATTACTGTATGCCATTACTGTTCCTCTTTAAGTCACAACACAAACACACTTTTTCACAATAATGATACACCTTATTTAGGAATAAAATATGACATGGTGTGTATTAAGGACAGGATTACAAGATGACCTGGCACAGTGCATTATAATATGGGCAGGCCTACACCCATGTGGCTGCCATTCAGGGTAAAGGTAATCCAGAGTAGGGCTAGTCCATAGTCTCACTAGGAAATAAGAAACCCTGTATATTTTGGCAGTTAAATACCAGACCTGCAAGTCCTGGCTGTTAAGCAATCAACCTCTACAGTATGTAGGCAGGATATCCAGACATAATAGGAAGCTGATTTAGGCTCTATGAAGTCATTCCTTTGCAACAGTAGACACTAGACAAGTTCATAATAGGCAAAGATGTGGTGCCAGTGTTTTGACTATTTGGTACTTACATCATAATACCTGTCCTTTAAATGAAGTAGATCTACTTAAAGATTACTTTTATATGTTTGGACTGCAGTACATAATTGCTATTGGATATGTATGATTGCAAGATAATTTACCCTCAACTTCATATGGTGCAAAAATCATTCTACTAAATGCCCATGTCTGCATGAATTTCACCCTGTGTACTGCAAGGAGCTTTTTTATTATAAACAGTGGATTCACACTTACAAAATATAGTCTAAACAGTCATGGTGCTATAACTTGAGTTGTTTTTAAGCTATATAGCTATGACATCTCTGTATGCTTTATGATTAGCGTAGTGTCTTGCAAGAAGCCTTCATAGTGCCTATGACTTGTAGCAGAGCTATCACTGCCCTCTGTAGCAAATCTCAAGCTAGTTACACCAGCTATGTCACACTTGTACAGGGTGTCAGCTAATAATCCTTCATGCTGGATTTTTTGCAACAAGGACACATAATCGACCCCCAAGAGCATTGTTCTCCACTTAATCCTGCCTGCAGGAAGCCACTCTGTTGTGTGCTGCACATCCTCCTCCCTCTGTAGTAACATGCACATCATTAGCCTTTTAGGCTAGTGATGCATCTGTACAGCACTCAGCCCTCAGTATCAAGTTCTGATCCCTGATAGCGACAGCAACAGAAATAAATGACAGGCTGTTTAAATTAGTTTAGAACTTGTTAGGGTAGAGCACATTAGGATAGGTAATTGAACAATCGACAATAAAATGGTACTCCAGCTTTCTTTCTCTAACTCCCACCAGGAGATGACAGTAAGCTGCAGTTTAATGTTTTGTGTGTATAAATTGCCCCATCCATTGTGCTCCATCCACAGATCCATTGTGCTCCATCCATAAATAGCTCTGGGCAAAGTACCATTTCTTCTTAATGCCTGGTACACATCATGCAATTTCCTGTCAGATAGACAGATCCGACAGGTCTGATCTGATTTCCAAGTGATCAAAAAATCGATCAGAAAAATGATTGGAAATCCGATCAGACCTATTGGAAATAATCTATTCTATCCATATATCTGAAGGTAAATTGCATGGTGTGTACAAGGCATTAGGTTCACTTAATCTGTCATCAGTCATCTCTTCCTATTGCAGACCTATTTACTGTAGATCACCCCATGGTGAAATGATCAGGGAACTAAAACCTCATGTGTATGAATATGTTTTCGGCATGTTTAGTGCTCAGTCCATTGTGCTTCAAAATGTGCTTAACTCCACCTACTAAAAAAAAAAAAAAAACATTATGGAAGTATAAAGAAGCCTGTAAATGAAAATTAATTTTCATCCTTCTGTTCGTGTATAACATGTATTTATAATGTTACTTCACATGTCATTTTAAAGCCATACTTGCATATCGATTTAATTTTTCATCTACACCTACACAGCAATATGTCATGTAGGCTTTTATGTCTTATATTGTGCTTTATATAAATGCCTCCCGTGAATGCTATGTATTCAGGCAAAAATGTGTGTTTTCATAAACACATTTTATAAATTATGCAGTAATCTAGCAGCTTCTGATATCATTCATAAACAAATATATCTACACAACTCAAACGCCAACCTCTTTTTTTTTTTTTACAAACTACCTCCATGCCCCAAACAGAATTGTACATTGACATTGACTGTAATAACACACTTTGATCTTATTGATTGAATGTACAATGCAACATACTATTGTGGGAGGTGTACAATAGATAGCTGGAGATAAGGGACATGCTATAGAGCTAATTCCCTATCTCCTTATTATTATTCAGACCATGCCTTGGTTAGATCAAGCTATGTGGTAATGACTACTAATTTGTTTACCAGTGTGAATCTGCAGTATTTCTGCATTACGGCACTTTTCAATCTAGGACAATTATAGCAAAATACAGCAAAGAAAAATATTAAGTTAAAAACTTAAATCTTTAGATTTCCATTGGAAAATTGAATAGCCTGTATTACCTTGGGCAAAGTCATACAATGGTATTGATTCATCTTAGGTAACAATTATTATTTTTTTCATTCATTGATATTCAGTATAAATGTAGACGATGACCTAAGTCAGATTATTCTCTCTGTTCTTTATATTGATACAGTAAATCTGTTGATCTTTCGCATTTTTTACAGCATACTGTATTTCAACATTTCTGTAACCTTGCCTTAAAACAAAAATGCCTTCTTGGACTGATATTCTCAAAATGTTAAATATTCTCAGATAGGATTTTGCATAAAGGGGTGTTAAATAAGAATGTAAAAAAAAAATGTTTGTACTTTTTTTTTAATATTAATTAATATTTTCTTTATTTAGAGATCAGCAAAATAAAGGTATTTTAGCAACATTGCAAATATGCTGGTGAAATGGTGGGACTTTGTTAAGGGTTATAAGTTTTCTACAGGAATTTGCAATATGTCATCCACAATGGATTTAGAGGAAGCCACCTTTTACTCCTAATTTAATACAAATGCTGCATGCACTTAAACCATTTCAGCTGCACAGACGTGAGTCGTGTTCACGTCCACGGCTGCTGCTACAGCTGCAGGGAGGTGAGACTCACATCCGTACACGTTACAGGGGTGTGCACACAATCACGATGGTCACCGAGACGGGGGGATTGGTGGCAGGGGACAGAAGTCCCCAATCCGTGCTTGTGCAGCTAGAATGATCACTGTTTTTGTTCAAAAACAGTGATCATACTGATTAGATGTAGGAGCGGCAATGTCACTAATCGTTAAAGGGGAAATGAATGAATGGGAAAATCTAAGTCCCCGTGTCAATGATGGCTGGCATCAATGAGTTGCCTGCATCATTGTATCTTCCGGAGTAACACGTCCATGCATTACTTCCTTTTTAGCATGAATTTTAAATTATAGTACTCTAATAGGAAGTAATGTGCAAGGACATCTTGTGGCCAAGTAGTAAAATTACTCCCACATAAATTAATTTTAATAAAAAGACCCACACAATTAAATTATGGGCTTGTAATTAGCGATGGACGTAAAACTGAAGAAAATGCAACTTTATTTCCAAATAAAATATTGTCACCATACATTGTAGTAGGGATATAATTTAAATGTTGCTGGGTCAAATGGGCAAATAAAATGTGTGGGTTTTATCCACAGTAGCACATTTTATTTTAAAATGATACCGGTTAAAAACTGAGAAATAATGATTTTTCTTAAATTTTTTCTTATTATTACCATTAAAATGCATTTAGAATAAAATAATTATTAGCAAAAAGGAGCACCCAAAGAAAGCCTAATTGGTGGCGGAAAAACAAGGTATAGATGGGAAGAAACGCGGAAAAGCCACCGCATGGACGCAGGATGAGGCGGCTGTTTCCGCGGCTGGCATAGCGGAACGCGGAGAAACCGCCGCGTCTGACGCGGCGGTTTGCGCGCACAGGCCTGCTACTGACAGTCTGACCAGGCGCGGGGAGGCCACCGCATGTGCAGATAGCGGTGCGTCTCACCCCGCATGCAGGCCAGCAGAGACATTGCAAAGCGTGACTGGTGTGGCTGGGACTGATAGTCCACACAGGTTCAGAATGACGCGTGCGCGCGCTGAGAGGCAGAGTTTATATGACAGCCAGAAGAAGGTCAGCTGACCAAGCTGGTCAGCTGACATTTCCACCACTTTTCATTGGTCCAGCACTTAAGGGTGGCGCTGGAGAGCGCTATAGTATATATACTGGGTGCTGGTCATTTCTCTGGTGTCTGGCGTTGCGATCACTACGTGGTAGCACTCAGGCCTTGTCTGTTTCTGTGTTCTAGCATAGTTTCCAAAGGTGTTGACATCAAGGAGCTTAAACCTTAGCATTAGGAATATTGAATTGTATTAATTGTTATGACCTTCTGCCTGCCTGACTATTCCTCTGAACTCTGATCCTGTACCTTCCTATTTCTGATATCCTGTTGCCAATCTCTGCTCGTTCCTGGACTCTGTACCTGCCTCCTGATTCTGTACCTCGTTATTCTGATTCTCCGTTGCCTGACCCTGCCTGTTATTGGATTCCGTATCTGCCTTCTGATTCTGTACTTTATTTGTCTGTGTGTTGACAACCTGGCTTGGCCGACCGCGAGAACTAGCCTTACTGTTAGAGGCAGTTCCCAGATCTGTTAGTGACACCCGCTCATTGGTGTCACTCACGCTCTGTCCTTCCCACATCCTGCTTAGCTCCTCCCCCGGGAGAGTCTAGGCTTACAGAAGGAGCATACTTCTGTGCAGTATTCCTTACTGCCTCTGTACCTACTCCTTAGGTACAGTCCACTAGTGTTACTGTTACACCCAAACACTCACTTCTCTCTCAAGTGTCCAGAGGTTAGTAGATATATCTGATTATCGGTGATACTGCAGATCATCAATAATCGGGTATATTCTGCATTCTCGGTGATACTGCAGATCACCGGTAATCAGACCCTCTCTGTGTTACACCGATCGTTACAATAGATCCTTTTGTTGTGATAAGTAGCGATAAAGTTACTGGGGAATTAAAGGGAGGAGCGCTAAAATGTGAAAATTCCTCTTGTCCATAAGGTGAAAACAACCCATGGGCTGAAATGGTTAATTTATTAGAGATACAATTATCCAGTTGTTGTCTTTTGATATGCATAGGTAGAGTGGTCTAAAAGATCTACATTTATGTAAGATACATCCATTGCAACACAATGGGGAAGAGCCATCAACCAATGACACATGATTCTGGCTATACTTAGGTCTACCTGGATGCTGATGACCCCAATTTATATTCTGTCACCTCAGCTAGTTTAGCTGGTGACACAAGGTGAATCTCAAAACGGTTTAGGCAGTAATTCCGGGGAAGTATTTATGATGAACCCTACACAGGTTACTCTGTACAGTCAGTACTGAAGTGCATATTGGCTTGCAGGAATGGGCTTAAATTCGGATTCGGGTGATCCGGATAGTTACTATCTGGATTTCACCCAGTAATGCTGTGCGGGCTGGGCGGGGAGGGGTCAAGCTTACCTATCTGATGTCTTCTTCGCTCATCCCTCGGCGCCTCCCACGATGCATACCACTCGGCGTCACATGACTACAAACACTTCCTCCTTCACAGCATTACTGGGTGAAATCCGGATAGTAACTATCCGGATCACCCGAAACCCGAATTTAAGCCCATGCCTGTTCGCTTGATGTACTGAATAAATAGCATTATTATCCCTACAGTGTTGCTTTCTTAAATAGGTGTGATACAAAGATAAGACGCATGGTCTACAGGGAGTAGACCATATGGCTATGCATTGTTACATATAGGTATGTGGTGCTATTAGACCATTATGCAGTGCATATTTAATGACAATAGTTTTACTCATTTTTTTCAGTTTGTTACCGTTCAGTCTGCTGTCAAATTATACTTTCATGCTTCTATGACAGCATCACTACCTACAAGACATTAAGTTTTATGTAGTGAGTGTATTTTTATGTGGTTGTTAGTATTTACTTTAACTACTTTAAGACCGCTCCACACCAATGAGCGTGGCCGCGGCGGCAGCCCCAGGACCACCTAACTCTAATTGGCGTCAGGTCCTGGAGCCGGCTACTGAAGGAAATCGCGTGCAGGGTGCACGCACATCTCCTTTTCGGGGGGTGGAGCTCCGCTCCCTCTTCAGTCTCCGAGCGGCTGTTGCCGCTCAGGAGACTGTTAGATGGCGTGATCGCCGTCTATTTACATGTACAGCACTGTGATCAGCAGCAGTGCTGTACTGGGGACAGCCGTGTAACACGGCTGTCCCCCTGTGGGACAGTAGAGCGATCGGCTCTCATAGAGTGAAGCCTATGAGAGCTGATCGCTATGATTGGCTGGCTGGGGGGAGGGAGGGTTTTAAATAAATAAATGAAAAAAATAGTAAAAAATAATTAAAAAACACATAAATATTTATAATAAAAAATAAACACTGGGGGGACGATCAGACCCCACCAACAGAGAGCTCTGTTGGTGGGGAGAAAAGGGGGGGATCTTTCATGTGCTGTGTTGTGCGGCCCTGCAGCTTGGCCTTAAAGCTGCAGTGGCCAATTATAAAAATAACAGCCTGGTCTTTAGGGGGGTTTACCACTGTGGTCCTCAAGTGGTTAAAGTTGTGTACACATGTACAATAACTATGACCTGTAGACACATTGCTCAGCTATGGCTAAGTAACATGTAATCTTCAATGTAGAGGAGATGAGGGGCAATAGTGCTCAATGCAGTGGCTTCCAGCAAGAGAGGTAGAGAGGGGAATAATGCACTCATTCATTCCTGTTGTTTAAATTTCTGTAATGACAGAGTATTAAACAACATCTGAGGGTAGCTTTAGACTGCTAGATTCTTCATCAGGATAGGCTCAGATGGCTGCCTTGGCTGAGTTCCCTCTAGCTTGTATATAAGGCATGAGAGTGATACCAAAATCCCAAATTTCTGTTCAACATCTATATGCAGCTACAGCCACAGAGATCATCTTTCCACTTGTACTGCTAGCTGAAACAGACATAGCAAAGGAAAGTAAAAAACTGCTTTAGTAATGTGTCCTCAAAAATGTGCATACTATGTGACTCATTTTCGATACTTTGGGCCTTAAGCAGTAAAGTCCATTAAAGATGTTGCGTGTGCACTTTACTAGTGCACACACACTCAGTTAACCCTCAGTTAGGTTGCTGGATGAAACATGCGTGTTGCTATAGTAATGGGTGGTGTAGCGCACGTTACCGTGTTAACACATGTACCACTAAGGGTTAATGGCCAGCACTCCCATGGTGCTAGTAACGGTAGAATTGCATTGCAACTTCGCCATACTTTACTACATCAGGACGATTAATAAATACGTTGAAAACCTTTTTTTTTTTTCCCTAGGTACTGATACCTACTATGTTTTGTATTCCGGTCAACAAAATGCAAACATAACATTTTCATAAGTCCTTACTTATGCAAAATAATATTGACATGTACCACTGCACCACAGGGCAAATAAACCTCAAACCTGTCCTAGGCCTATGTTGAAATTCATATAGTGTATGTATGGTCTTGCTATCATTAGTATATGAATACAGGCAGCCTGTGGCTCTTCAGCTGTTAAGAGAACCACTGCCTTCTGTTCTATACATTATGCATAGCTGTACAAGTTTGGAATCACAGATGTCCTGCTTTAAATGTGGAGGAATGGAAAACAAAGAAATGGCCTCACTTTTTTGTTTTTTTTATTTAGTATTTGTGCATATACAAATGGTTAGCAGATGTAAAGGTCCATTATAGAAAAGCAGGGCTTCTGTTGGAAACAGGGAGCCCCTTTTCACTTGGTTTCTTCCACCTGATAGGATTTCTAACTGCCTTTACCTCTACATACATCTCTTGATCAGTCACGTATTACAATGAATTAATGATTTTTAATGTGGCCATACACTGGTTAGATTTTTGCATCATATCTGGTCAATTCCATCATTGTACAGATCTGCTAGAAATCAATGCAGCAAACAATTCCTGGATGATTGAGATTTTCAGCCAAAATTCATTCATTTGGTTGATCATGCCAGATGGAAGATTTTGCTAGCGCCATTTGATTTTACGATGACCGACACAGCAGCGGAGCTTACACTTATCTGTCTGCAGCGTGTCTTCTCTCCACTACTGGGCTCTCCTTCCTGTCTCTTCTTTTTTGGGCATCTGTGTCACAAATGCTAAAGGTCAAATACTAGAGTCCTCTAGGGGTAGCATAAGGTACGTGCTATGGTGCCTGTAGTGTTTGGCCTCTAGTGTGTTTCACATGACACAGGGCTCTGGGAGAGAAGATACTGGACAAATAGCTTGGTGGTGTATAGAAAACGTGCAGTACTACTCTGCACACCCAGATGTTGGCACTATGAGACCTGAAGACCCCGTAGGCAATGGGAACAAAACTTTAATAGATATCAAGATGAAATATATTGAAAATCGGTGTGTTTTGTGTGCAGGGATTCTGTCAGATAGATCCCTCTTTGATTAGATAACAATCTGAAAGGGATCTATCTGTTGGGCTACATCAACCAGTGAATGGCCAGCTTAGTATTTGTGCATATACAAATGGTTAGCAGATGTAAAGGTCCATCAAAGAAAAGCAGGGCTTCTGTTGGAAACAGGGAGCCCCTTTTCACTTGGTTTCTTCCACCTGATAGGATTTCTAACTGCCTTTACCTCTACATACATCTCTTGATCAGTCACGTATTACAATGAATTAATGATTTTTAATGTGGCCATACACTGGTTAGATTTTTGCATCATATCTGGTCAATTCCATCATTGTACAGATCTGCTAGAAATCAATGCAGCAAACAATTCCTGGATGATTGAGATTTTCAGCCAAAATTCATTCATTTGGTTGATCATGCCAGATGGAAGATTTTGCTAGCGCCATTTGATTTTACGATGACCGACACAGCAGCGGAGCTTACACTTATCTGTCTGCAGCGTGTCTTCTCTCCACTACTGGGCTCTCCTTCCTGTCTCTTCTTTTTTGGGCATCTGTGTCACAAATGCTAAAGGTCAAATACTAGAGTCTAGGGGTAGCATAAGGTACGTGCTATGGTGCCTGTAGTGTTTGGCCTCTAGTGTGTTTCACATGACACAGGGCTCTGGGAGAGAAGATACTGGACAAATAGCTTGGTGGTGTATAGAAAACGTGCGGTACTACTCTGCACACCCAGATGTTGGCACTATGAGACCTGAAGACCCCGTAGGCAGTGGGAACAAAACTTTAATAGATATCAAGATGAAATATATTGAAAATCGGTGTGTTTTGTGTGGAGGGATTCTGTCAGATAGATCCCTCTTTGATTAGATAACAATCTGAAAGGGATCTATCTGTTGGGCTACATCAACCAGTGAGTGGCCAGCTTAGTATTTGTGCATATACAAATGGTTAGCAGATGTAAAGGTCCATCATAGAAAAGCAGGGCTTCTGTTGGAAACAGGGAGCCCCTTTTCACTTGGTTTCTTCCACCTGATAGGATTTCTAACTGCCTTTACCTCTACATACATCTCTTGATCAGTCACGTATTACAATGAATTAATGATTTTTAATGTGGCCATACACTGGTTAGATTTTTGCATCATATCTGGTCAATTCCATCATTGTACAGATCTGCTAGAAATCAATGCAGCAAACAATTCCTGGATGATTGAGATTTTCAGCCAAAATTCATTCATTTGGTTGATCATGCCAGATGGAAGATTTTGCTAGCGCCATTTGATTTTACGATGACCGACACAGCAGCGGAGCTTACACTTATCTGTCTGCAGCGTGTCTTCTCTCCACTACTGGGCTCTCCTTCCTGTCTCTTCTTTTTTGGGCATCTGTGTCACAAATGCTAAAGGTCAAATACTAGAGTCTAGGGGTAGCATAAGGTACGTGCTATGGTGCCTGTAGTGTTTGGCCTCTAGTGTGTTTCACATGACACAGGGCTCTGGGAGAGAAGATACTGGACAAATAGCTTGGTGGTGTATAGAAAACGTGCGGTACTACTCTGCACACCCAGATGTTGGCACTATGAGACCTGAAGACCCCGTAGGCAGTGGGAACAAAACTTTAATAGATATCAAGATGAAATATATTGAAAATCGGTGTGTTTTGTGTGGAGGGATTCTGTCAGATAGATCCCTCTTTGATTAGATAACAATCTGAAAGGGATCTATCTGTTGGGCTACATCAACCAGTGAATGGCCAGCTTAAGAATTCTTGACAGTTGAAAGAAATCAAAGAAAAAGGGAGAGATCTCTTTCCATGTCAACAACAGCCTGGTTGTCAGATGAGATGCTGTCAGATATAGCCAAGTGGCATTTCTTAGCAATGTTTTGCCAAGAAATATATTGGGAATGTTATTCTGTTGCTATTACATGACTTGTTTCAAGGGTAGCAAAATGTCACATTTTTGCCATAGGTGACCTCTAAAATTAGCAGTTTTAATTCTTCTACTACACACACTGCTATGCACTGTAGCACCTGTCATTGAAATATCAGTAAATATAATAAAAAATAAATGTTCCTTGCACTACATTATTGTATTGTACAGCAATGTGAGGACGAAAGCGTTGTGTGATGTTTCTTAGCAACATACACAGACTGCACTAATGGAATGTGATGCAGATTAACACTATAGAAAATGTTCTGTTGCTAAGCAGCATCACACTCTTCAAGTGCCACTCTCTCGCTCTCTTCTTAATCTGAATGGAAATCAGTAGGTTTGAAGGTGTCCTTGCAAAATGCACAGGAGCAGATGGCTATTCACACCCTAATAAATTGGGCTTCCATACTCTAATTATGTGGGATCAGAAAGTGATGTGTAATTTCAAAATGACTGTTGTTGTTGCTTAATCCCCCCATAAATAAACTTAAAGTTAATTCACTTTGGCTAATAAAGCTGCCAAATATTAACATAGGTTCCTTTGTAATTAAAATATTGACAGATTTAATTATTACAACCAAGTTTTCATGTTAGATGTTTTTCATTGAAGTATCCAGTCCCATTTATGAAAATGCATGTTTTTTTATTGTTCCACTGGACTTTATTGGTTTTGTAAACAAAAACAAAAAAAGGTTTAGGTTAGGTGGACAGAAACAAAGAAGACCTTACAGCATATGTTATTTGGTTGTTCACAGCCAACAGCCTCATTGAAGCTTGCTGTTTTTGTCTCTCATGCACAGGTTTTTCACTTGAAGTACTGTAAGTCTCCGTAGTCTTGAATTAATAACCATTCTCTTCCCTGGTCCTCCTCCACCGGGTAGTTATGGAGAGAGGAGGAAGGTCCCTGGCAGAAATAGGAGAGTGGAGGAAGTGGTGCTCCGTCCTTGGCAGAAATGGGGGCCTGTGCTTCTTCCTTTCTCTCTCAACAAGACCATCTTCTCTTGCCCTCTGAGCAGCTGTATCTCCTAAGACCTACTGAACAGTGTGGCAATGTGTTTGGTGCTGTCGGGTAGTCCTCTCGGTCTGTCTTTGTCTTACACATGCAGAAAGACAGCCATAATGGAGCTAGACTGAGAAGAAGCTCAGAGAGGAGCAACCAGCCGCAGGGAGGTGAGATAAAATCACACACATTGCCCTGCTGATCTATGGGTCTGTAAAGCAGCTGCTTGGGTAGCAAGACAGGGTCTCAGATGGAGAGAGGAGGGAAGAAGTCCAGGTCCCCTTCCCAGTGGTAAAGAGATATTTAGGTTAAAACTAACTTAAACCAAGGAGGGGGTGACATAAATTATTAACATTCGCAGGGGGAAGCCACTGAGTGGTCCAGAGGCTTCTTTGAAGACCCCCTCCTTTATCTACTGGGCCCCTATCCTTCTCCTGGAAACACAGTTGTGAATCACATCTGCACTAGGCCTGCGTGAGTATGGCCCATGCAGGCCCATTAGAATGGAGCCACCCATGCACACATTTTTCCTCTGTGCAGTAGCGGCTCCTCTCCATTGGGCCTGCACAGGCTGTACTCACGCATGCTGAATATAGATGCACTATTACATGGCCACACTTGCTTCCAAAAGAACCTTTTTGACATTGATTAGTTAAAGAAGGACCCTGCGAGGATTGATAAACAACAAGCAATGAATAAGCTTATTGTGCTTGTACGTAAAATGAAGGTGCTCACTCATGTGCTGTCCTGTCATCCCTCTTCCCCTCTCTATTGATAGGATGTGCTGTTCAGCTATAGCCAAGCAATGCATCCATACAATTTTATACAATGTGGTCAATGCGCTCCTCTGACAGATAATCCAGATGTATTCCTATGGGTAATCAATATTGCACAATTTTGTATATAGTGATGGATCGCTTCACCATGGGGGGGTATCACCACCCTGAATAGATTTAAAAGTAAAGGTGGAGCGCTCTACAACACATATACCATATGACTCTACTCCTCTACAATAAACTCAACTGTCTAATCAGACCTAATATACAGTGAAATTTGACACTCTCATTAATGTTGTTATATTCCAGTCCTCCTGTGGAAAACAGACAGGATATCCAATGTCCCCATGCAGTAACAACACAAGTGTTCCCCTACAGAACCACAATGCAATCAAGCCACGTGTTGTTAATCTTCCTGCTATCAGGCTAAAAATATCCTTATAGTACAAAAAGTTCCAGAAGCTGTCCCTCTAATTCCCTTGATTACTCCTCCAGCTAGAATACTCTTACCAGCAATCGTGGCTGATTAAATCACAGATCAGCAAATGGGCATGGTATGATTGTAGCTCCTCACATCCAGACAACCTCCTCCTGGATTAGGCTCAGAGAAAAAAATAACATAGCGTGATACTGCTTTAACTGGTCAAGCCCATAACCAGAGCAAACTCCACGTGTAGCTCCCCACAAGTGTCCACACCTCTGTGAAAAATGAATAAATTGCTCGCTCACCAACCGTAATGGCTGATCCTCATGTTGACCAGCTAGTATTGCATTTTCATCAATTTGGTGATTAGGATGTTGATACCTTTAAGACTCAGAGACAGGCCAACATAGCGTAACTCCGTATTTAATATAATAAAATCACAAGTAGTGCACTTACTTACGGGGCCTCAGGCGCGGAGTGTGGAGACGCTAAAGGAGGAAGACGGCGGTGGGGACGTCCTATTTTATTCTATGCGCATTGAATCTTTTACATTGTAAGTGCACTACTTGTGATTTTATTATATTAAATATGGAGTTACGCTATGTTGGCCTGTCTCTGAGTCTTAAAGGTATCAACATCCTGGTCACCAAATTGATGAAAATGCAATACTAGCTGGTCAACATGAGGATCAGCCATTACGGTTGGTGAGCGAGCAATTTATTCGTTTTTCACAGAGGTGTGGACAATTGTGGGGAGCTACACGTGGAGTTTGCTCTGGTTATGGGCTTGACCAGTTAAAGCAGTATCACGCTATGTTATTTTTTTCTCTGAGCTTAATCCAGGAGGAGGTTGTCTGGATGTGAAGAGCTACAATCATACCATGCCCATTTGCTGATCTGTGATTTAATCAGCCACGATTGCTGGTAAGAGTATTCTAGCTGGAGGAGTAATCAAGGGAATTAGAGGAACAGCTTCTGGAACTTTTTGTACTATAAGGATATTTTCAGCCTGATAGCAGGAAGATTAACAACACGTGGCTTGATTGCATTGTGGTTCTGTAGGGGAACACTTGTGTTGTTACTGCATGGGGACATTGGATATCCTGTCTGTTTTCCACAGGAGGACTGGAATATAACAACATTAATGAGAGTGTCAAATTTCACTGTATATTAGGTCTGATTAGACAGTTGAGTTTATTGTAGAGGAGTAGAGTCATATGGTATATGTGTTGTAGAGCGCTCCACCTTTACTTTTAAATGCATCCATACAGCATAAGTTAATCCAGAGTATGTATGAGGCTTTAGCCATATGTTGATTGTTTCTTTTTACTTGTCTTTAGTTTTACCTTAACCAACCCTTCAATAAAACAGCTGTGAGCAAAATCATCATCTGTGATGTTGCCCAGTTTACTCCGCAACTATAACATCTGTGGAATATGCTGTTCTTCCCCAGGTCCATAACGACACTAGAAACACCCCCTGAAAAGCAGATACACAGTATAAACTGTGAATTCTTAATGCAAAGATACAGGATGACATGTAAGAGCCTCTTTCTCTGTGACAAGAGAGTCATTTGGTCTGGTTGATAATTTACCTGAGCTGAGATAAGAAAGCGAGGGGGAAAAAAGCTAATTACTTTGAAAGTAATGCAGCTCTGCTTTAATGGAATTGTATCTGATAAACTCGCTGACCTTTCCTGTTAAAAATACAAGCGAGCACCAGCAGTTTGGTCAAATGGCAATGTCCTGTGTACCACGCGCTGCCATGCAGGTGAATGGATATCGTCTTGGCAGGTCTCCTGAAAGTGTAAATTAGGACAGCACTATTGAATGTCACAGAGGCTTTTTTTTCTTTTCTTTTTTTCCCTCTAGTTAAAATAATGGATAGGTATCATATAGAGGAAGTAGACAGTAAAGCACAGTAACTATCACAAAAATGCTGACTGTCAGCGAAGCTAAAGAAATCAGTGGTAATTGAAATGTATTGTTCTTTGCCATTGCTCTCCTCCAAAGATAACATCCAGCCTGCTGAAGTGCTACTTATAGACAACAGGGGGGCTTTATGATGCTGCTCCTGGTGCCTTATATGAAACCAGGCAGTCACTGATAGCTGGATGATAATCAGAATGTGGCTCTGGCTGCTGTAATCATGCACTACATGGATTGCTAAATTGGGTAAACTTCAAGACACAAGAGCTAACTTCTGTAGTCTGATTTTGCAGTTTTCCTTGCCTTGCTGTCATTATCTGTTTTCCAAAAGCAAAAGCGGGAAATATAATAAATACTAATGTTACATTTTTTACGTAGTGGAAATCTAATGTAAGATAAATATTACTATACAGCAATCATATCAAATACATTTCTAACAAAAGTATTATTGTGGCTCATTAGCAGTGTTAAACTCCCGGGCAGTCTGATTATGTGAGATTTTTGTGGCTAAAAGTGGTATGTTGTTTACTGCTTTAAAAAAAAGAGTCTCCCAGTATAGGTAGCCAGAAAGTGCACCCACCAGCATAGGCAGCCAGAGAGTGCCCCCCAGTATAAGTAGCTGGAGAGAGTCCCTCATCATGGCTAGCCGGGGAAGTCTCCTATAATATAGGTAGCCAGGCAGTGCCCCCCTCCAGTTTAGGTAGTCAGAAAGCACCCCCAATATAGGTATCTAGAGAGCCCTCTCCCCCACAGTATAGGTAGCCAGAGAGTGCTCCTCCTCTTCAGTATAGGTAGCCAGACAATGCCCCCATTTAGTAGTCAGATAGGGTGCCCCCATGGAATATGCAAGGTGCACAGTTAAGTCGAATACAAGTCACCTACCAGGACCTGGCTACATGCAGTATGTTTTCATCGTGTCCTCTTAGGCACGCCATCTCTATGGTTAGAGTGCCATGGAAAAATTTAATTGGATAATGGTCATTGATATATATAATGGTTCACGTCTGCATGACTTAAATTAACTAAAGTAATTAACAAAACACATCGCTACTAGTGTGGCATTGGGTGTACTAGCAACCCATGTTTTACTTAGGCAATGTAGACTGCTGTGCAGCATGAGCTACATAACTGGTGTAAATATTGGTAAATGTGTTGTGTGCAGCTTGTGCAGAACAATTCTTAACCCTTTCCACTCAGAGTTCTTTCCTAAAGGGAGTCGTTTCTGCTCTGAGTTTTTTTTTACAGAAATGCACTCTCCCTCTTACTCTCTCTCCCATTTTAACATGGAACATAACACAGTAACATGGCATATCTTATTTTAAAGAACACATTATAATGTTTAATTTGATACCTTATTTGGACAGTTTGGCATCTTCTATTGGCTGGTAGCAGAGGAAAAAACCAAGGTATGGTAAATTGTAAAACAATTTCCTGCGTGTAATTCTGGCCTGCGTGAGCAGGTTTTGCAATAATAGGTGGTTTTATGCCCGCCACCCGGTGTCCTACTGTCCCTACACACAATGCAATCTTTGGTATTTTGATCGGGCATATTAGCAATAAAATACTGGCTACTATTTACACTCTCCTCCACCTCCATTACATAGACTGCCATTGGTTCTCTGTGCAGCTTTGCAGGCGGTCTGCAGGTAATCTGCTGAGGGGCATCTGTAATGTAGAATCAGCAAGGAGCAAATGTGTGAGGGGCAAGAGATTTGCAGGGATTGTACAGGACAGATGCAATGAAATTTCATCGCACCTGTTACTTCCTGGTGCGCTGATCGCCCACTTCCGGTTTGGGGAAGAAGGGGAACTGACTATGTGGGCATGTAGTTTTACATGCCCACTAATAGGCAGAGAGAGATTGGGGTTTGAAGGGGAGATAGATGCGCCGCAAACCGCCACTGCAAAAATACAAGCGCATCGGCAAATTCGTGATGTCCCGCTATGCGGGACATCACAAGTGCAAAGGATTAACATAACTTCATGAGTATGCCTCTAGGTTTTCAAAATACCTTGCAATGATTTTAAATAGCTCAGGAGAACATTGCACCCACAAGCAGGCAGTATATTAAATAATCCAGGCCAAATTTACAAGATTCTTATATGTTCTCCAATAATCTGCAGCCTGAGTGTAACAGCTAAATTAAGTGTTGACTATAGTCTAAATATACTATCAGTGTTTGTCTTGAGCGCTGTGAGAACTGCAACTTCCCACCTTTAAAGCCTTTCTGTGTCCACACCATGATGCCCTGGCCAGTCGGTAGCTTAGTGGGTAATAGCATGGTCAATCAGTGGTCTTGTTTTTATTTGAGTGTCCACTTATAACATTAGAGATACCATAAAATTGCTGAAGACACCATTATGGCCACCATAAAAATGATTATTGAAAATGATGGGAAGTTTCTCCAGTGTGAAACTTGAGAGCAATAGAAGAAAAATCTTACTTCCTGTTTTTGTAACCTAAAATAAATGTTTTGGCTGAAGCTCCACGTTAAAGCAGACTTGAACTCAGAACTTCCTCTCTGCTCTAAAATATATGCAACAGCATAATAACCTTTAAAGAAAAGCATTTCTTTGTTACAGCTGATACAAACTCTGCAATAAATCTGGAGTGCTTCTACTTCCTGCTTTCATGGAAAAAACAGAGTTAACATCCTGTGTTAACAAATTAGCAGCTCTGCTGCAGCAGAAGAGATTCCTGAGCTGACACAGATGAAAAGGTCAAAATACACCCGTGATTAGTCACAGATGAGGGGGAAATTAAACAGGCTAAACTTTTTTAAATACATACAGGGTGCAGTTCTATATGTTTTCCTTCTGTCCTGTACAAGAGTTCTGGTCCACTTTATATTAGTGTAGCATATTCAAACAAAGAACTTTACTTAGGAACTCGATATTGATTGACATAAGTTCCTTCTGAGTTCTTAGTTTTCAGCCTTTTCTAATCATCTTTCAGTCAAATAAATACATATCTAATTATAGTCATCCTTGAAATTAGAAGGATGGTCCATCTAATATTATTAATTGTATTTATAAAGCGCCAACATATTACGCAGCAGTGGACAATAAATAGGAATAAATACATTGGAACAAGGGGTGATAGACAGAGAGGTAGCAAACGGTTATACAACATAGCACAAGGTTATAAATGCAATCAGGGTATAAAATGCATTTTACAGAGAACAGGCAAAACAAGTCAGAGTTAGTCCATGAGAAGGGTGTCATTGCTGGGGTAGTAAAATTAAGAAGGACACACTAAGGGAGGGGGGGGGGCTGCCAAAGACTTACAACCTAAAGGGCGAGGGAGGGACACATAAGGTAGGACTGTGGAAAAGGTGGTTGACTGAGAGAGTTAGTGTGGTAGATCTAACATCTATCTATCTATCTATCTATCTATCTATCTATCTATCTATCTATCTCTCTATCTGCCTGTCAATGATATCCACAAACTTTCTTTTGTAGTTGTCATGAATAATTTAAATAATAATTTATAATAATAATTTAAAAATGAAGTGTAAGAAATGGAAATGGAATGTAACATCTCATTACAGTTGTAATACCATAAATCGTATTAGGCATGATTTTTTTCTCGTAAGCCGCTTTAAGTAAAAAGTAAAACTCTGATGCTTGTTGCATATTTGAAGAAGCTTACCAACTGAATAATATCTGTGGATTTCACATGTCCTCAAATCCTTTTTGAGTTTTAATAAACATTATTTTAACTTCTGATTGCAAACTGATTTCCATTTTTAATGCTATAATAGCAATGGCTCCTATTACCTAAACAAATGCTGTCATGCATGTGATCAAAAACTACACAGCATGCATACAAAAAGTTTTAGCTTAGAAAGACTTGCATTGCCAGACATATTCCTCTGTGACAATATTACAAGTTAGAGCAAATGATCAATAAGAGAACACCACGGGATGTAGGGGAAGACACTGGACTAAAGTGCAATGAATTTGGGGTCATTTCAATTTGTAAAAACATTAAAGACATTCTTTTAGCATGAAATCAGGGTTAAAGTGCCCCTTTAACTTTTCACTCAAAATTATGTAAACTTATTTATGAGAACTTTTCTGCTATATTTGCTCAACCTAAGTCAATGCTGAAAAGACACTCTGGAAAGCTGGAAGCAATGTAACTGATAAGCCTCTAAGGCTTAGAGTCTAAGCAAAGTGAAACAAATGGCCATATTCTATTCAAGGACGGTGATAAGTAGCTTGCAAATGCAAGCTACTTGTCACTGCGTGAGCATTAACGACACATCCTATTGCCGATTTTACTTGTACTATGGCCGATCATTAGGGAGCATTACTCTGGTGAAAGCCTGAGCGATGCTCTCTATATCCCGGGCGATGGGGAGCGAGGTTTTGCGCTGTGGTGATGTCCTTCAGCACTGCTGTCTTACTCCCCCAGGAGATGCATACGACTTGCCGAACATCCGCTGCCGTCCTCCGCCGCTGCATCTAGGGGTCTCCTTTAATAAAGGATGCAGCAGTGGAAGACGTGCATTAGCGTATTTAGACCTGGTTTTTGCAGGTCTAAGCTCATGTCTAATGGGAACAATATCTTCCTAGTAGCATGAAAAGTTTAATTGGATAGGGTGTAAAGAACTCGCTGGGCAATATCGCTCAAGGGAGTTTAACACCCTGCCTAGGGCTTAATGCAATTGGATCAGGCGACGTTATTGTGGTGGCCTGATTATTAGGGTCACCAGCGTTCAACAATGGCGAGTCTGACAGTTGCATCAGGCCCAAAGTCTATAAAACTTTTCAGTTACTATATAGCAAATAATTGTTTGCCCCCCCAAAATTCTTCTAATCTACAGGAGCAGAGGATATATTTTGACTATAGTTCCACTTTATGTGGATTCTGCTTTTCTTAAATGTGCTTTTAGTGCATCAAGAAGAAAAATACTTAAGAAAAATAATGGCAAATTTATATTTATAATTTTGTAGTACAGAAGAACCCAGCTTGACTGCCTAGAGTTCTTCTTTAAGCTCGAAAAATGGCGAGATGAAAGATTTCACATTAGACATGCAATATTTTCACATGCAGTCAGTTCTCTTGAGGCAACTTGTCAGATGCTTGAGGTTAATTAGGAATGTCTCAGTTTTAGGTAATACATTACATTTCTTTTCATCGATGCCCTTATCTCATCAATAGTCACTTTAGAATGCTATGTTGATGTTACCTTTTAAATGTGCTTTGTAGAGGCGCCTGGGTCATAGGAGCTCCAGCAAATGTTCCATTAATATCATTGTTCCTATTAAAGTCTTCTATTAAATTCAGTCAATTACACATTTTTTTTAAGATAAGCCCTGTGTTGTTAATGTAATTTATGTGGTACCTTGAATTATCCTTTCCTGTACATAAGCCATAGATTATGTACTAGAAAAGCATCAAGAAACAAAAACTTTTTATTTCTAAATTTCACGAGCTGAAGAAATACAGTATTTAGAGGTGAAAAGACAAACAGATAAATTCTGTTTCTAATTAGCACTGATCTGTATTTGTGCCATTGCCTACATTAATTTGCAAGTTTATCTGCAGATTTATGTAGTACTAAAACATTTCTGCTAAGCTTTGCAGAGAATATTGAGAATTTACATCACTTTTTCCACTATTAGCTGGATTCACAATCTTTCTAGGATTTTTTTTATAAGGAGTGGAGCCTTAAACGCTGGCTTGATTTGCTTCTGGCACTGTATTCGGCCTAAGGAAGTGGGATGAGACTAGTGTTGGGCGAACACCTAGATGTTCGGGTTCGCGAACGTTCGCCGAACATCGCCGCGATGTTCGGGTGTTCGCGCCGAACTCCGAACATAATGGAAGTCAATGGGGACCCGAACTTTCGTGCTTTGTAAAGCTTCCTTACATGCTACATACCCCAAATTAGCAGGGTATGTGCACCTTGGGAGTGGGTACAAGAGGGAAAAAATATTTGAAAAAGAGCTTATAGTTTTTGAGAAAATTGATTGTAAAGTTTCAAAGGAAAAACTGTCTTTTAAATGTGGAAAATGTCATGTTTCTTCTCACAGGTAACATGCTTTTTGTCGCCATGCAGTCATAAATGTAATACAGAGAAGAGGTTCCAGGAAAAGGGACCGGTAACGCTAACCCAGCAGCAGCAGCACACGTGATGGAACAGGAGCAGGCGCAGGAGGAGAAGGCCATGCTTTTTGAGACACAACAACCCAGGCCTTGCATGAGGACAAGAAGCGTGCGGATAGCATGCTTTTTACCGCCATGCAGTCATAAATGTAATAAAGATAAGAGGTTCAATAAACAGGGACCGGGCATCAACGCTAACCCAGCAGCAGCAGACGTGATGGAACAGGAGGAGGCGCAGGAGGAGAAGGCCACGCTTTCAGGTGCAACTCAGCCCTTGCATGAGGACAAAAAAATGTGTGCGCAAAGCAATGCAATAAGTAGTTTTCAGGACACAATGGGCTATTCGGAGGAGCTATTCCCACCCCCACAATCTTCTACCTGTGAAAGGTCAATGGAACAGCCACAAATGTTGTGCCCGGATTCACAACCTTTTTCTGTGGAAAATGCACCTCGCACTGAAATGCAAGGCGAGGCCGAGGATGAACATGACGTCAACAACTCAACATGACGCAAAATGGGGGCGGAACAGAAAGCTGCTTTCAATGTTTTGAAGGCCTTAATTGCCTCCGGTGGCCAGTTAGATGCATCATTCATCACACCCAAATCCCAGAGCAATGTGTGCAGGAATTTGAATCGCAGGAGGTGTACCGAGATCATCTGGACAAGTGACCAAGTGACAAGTGACCAAGTGAAAAGTGACAAAGTGACCAGTGACAAAGTGACAAAGTGACAAAATGACAAAGTGACAAAGTGACAAGTGACAAGTGACAAAGTGACAAGTGACAAAGTGACAAGTGACAAAGTGACAAAGTGACAAAATGACAAAGTGACAAAGTGACAAGTGACAAGTGACAAAGTGACAAGTGACAAGTGACAAAGTGACAAGTGACAAAGTGACAAAGTGACAAAATGACAAAGTGACAAGTGACAAAGTGACAAGTGACAAGTGACAAAGTGACAAGTGACAAAATGACAAAGTGACAAAGTGACCAGTGACAAAGTGACAACTGAGAGGTTGTTCTGGGGAGCTCCACTGCACTCAGTCGCATATGAGGAGAGGTCTCGTCGGGACTGCTGATCCTCCTCAGCTTGCTCAAAGCCTTGAGGGTTCCTGAAGATCCTCTGCTTGAAATTCGCCGGGGTTCAGCTTGGTGTCGGGGTCGGCGGCATCCTCCTCACTCCAACATGGCAGATCTTCTGTTGAAGGAAAAAAAAAAAACATTGTTAAAAGTCCAGTACCGCTTCTGAAGGACTCACCAAGAGATGCAGGAGCGCTTTAATCTAGCGCACCATCGCTCGCTGGGTGATGTCCCTCCCTATGCACTGGAATTCTACGCTTCACATGCTAGCACGCTTTTGCGCAGTGCCGAGGCGCATTCCAGCAGCTAGCTACCAAGCTTCTGTGGATCTGATTGGGCCACCATGTTGGATCTCTGCCAAGTCCTCCAAAATTTTGAGCAATCCACGTTGCGTGACTGAGCAGTGACAACTCTACAGTCAGCATTACAATACCACTGCTGTGTTTACTGAAGAAATCAATGTTGAAGATGGAAACCGCTGGCATGATGCAAGTGGGGGATTCTGAAGATGAAAACGATCAGCGTGATGATACCAACATCAGGCAACCTGCCTCAGGAAACGCTGGTCCCAGCTATGACAAAGAACAGGACGAGGAACAGCTGGAGTTGGAGCAGGAATTGGATGCCCCCACTGCCGAGGGACAGAGCGGTGCACGTTGGACTTCCACAATTTAGCGGGAATGGACAGCAGAAGAGGAAGAAAGTGATGCTGGTGACGAATATGGTGCATCACAACAATCACAACGCTCACAAGAACATGAAGACAGAGGAGTCTGGCAGGACTCTCTGGCACACATGGCTCAATTCATGCTAGACTGCATTGAACGCAGCCCGCGCATTATTCACTATTCATTATTATTCATTATTCTGGAATCTGGACAACACCAATTACTGGGTTTATACCCAGTTTATACAAACACAATGTTAAAAAACTGATTGAAGAAAGTGTCAGACAGGTCAAAAATGGAACAATTCCAGCAGGCCCTTGAGGATGGAGACTTTAGAGAGGAGATTGACATCCTCCTCCTTCTCTAGCCAGTTGTACGCCGACAGACTGACTTCAGCAAACCCAGGAGGACCAGGAGGGCAGCAAAGAACACAAGCTGCTGCTAGTGCCGAAAAGGGAATGGTATTGGCAGTGTCCTTGGAGTGGGAACATTTTCTGACACCCATGCAGCAGCCCACAGAACAGCAATCGGGCAGTTCCACGTCCTCCAACACCAATCGCCTGGAGAAGATGGTCAAGGTCCAGGACTACATGTCAGATGGCGTAGCTGTGTTGAACAATCCATCTGCAGACAGACGGTGAGTGTGACAGGCAGCACAGAAGGACCATGGCAACTCACTGATAGTACCACAGTTTGATAGTGCTGCCCAAAAAATTATATGGATCCGTGGACCCGGGCACTGCGGGCAGTACTGGGAAGTGGGAAAGCAGATTTTAGTACCTAAACACACGATACAACATGTTTTCCGGGGTCGGACTCTGAGGCACATACAGATGGTCCCGATCATCATCCTCATCATACAACTCTTCTACTGAGTCTGACCCACCCACCACCTCTGCCACCCCAACATCCCCAGACACAGACCCCTCATCGTCCTCAACATTAACTTGGGATGCTGGCCTGAGCCAGACCTCCTCCTCCACATCAGGCCCCATCGTCTCCTCAATGGCAGCCCTCATTAATCGCTCTGGCGACGGACCGATGGACACAACGTTCTCCTCCGGGGAGGGCTGCTGCTGACCACTGGCTGCTGGGGTGGATGTTATAGCTTGCGTGGGGCGTTGGCTGTTGCTGTTGTTGGGAGTGCTGCTCACAGCGGAGGTCTCTGAGGAACTCATGGTGAGCTCATATAGTGGTTGGCGGTGAGTGGAGTATTACTGATCCCAGCAATATACACACTGACTGGCAGAGTACGCAATGCTATATAGTCTGGCTGAGCGGTGTACACAGAGTGGCAGTACACACAATGCTATAGAGTCTGGCTGAGCGGTGTACACAGAGTGGCAGTAAACAATGCTATATAGTCTGGCTGAGCCGTGTACACAGAGTGGCAGTAAACAATGCTATATAGTCTGGCTGAGCGGTGTACACAGAGTGGCAGTACACACAATGCTATATAGTCTGGCTGAGCCGTGTACACAGAGTGGCAGTACACACAATGCTATATAGTCTGGCTGAGCGGTGTACACAGAGTGGCAGTACACACAATGCTATATAGTCTGGCTGAGCCGTGTACACAGTACACACAATGCTATATAGTCTGGCTGAGCGGTGTACACAGAGTGGCAGTAAACACAATGCTATATATAGCGTGGCTGAGCGAGGTACACAGTGGCAGTACACACAATGCTATATAGTCTGGCTGAGCCGTGTACACAGAGTGGCAGTAAACACAATGCTATATATAGTGTGGCTGAGCGAGGTACACAGTGGCAGTAAACAATGCTATATATAGTGTGGCTGAGCGAGCGGTGTACTACTGTTCCCAGCAGCGACACACAATGACTGGGGGGGACCCTGGCTAGCGTGGCTGGAGAGCGAACTACCCTGCCTGCCTACCCAAAGCTAAACCCACAGACAAATGGCAGAGATAGGACGTGGTTCGGGTATTTATTTACCCGAACCACGTGACCGTTCGGCCAATCAGAGCGCGTTCGGGTCCGAACCACGTGACCCGTTCGGCCAATCACAGCGCTAGCCGAACGTTCGGGGAACGTTCGGCCATGTGCTCTTAGTTCGCCCATGTGGCCGAACGGTTTGGCCGAACACCATCAGGTGTTCTGCCGAACTCGAACATCACCCGAACAGGGTGATGTTCTGCAGAACCCGAACAGTGGCGAACACTGTTCGCCCAACACTAGATGAGAACCACAAAATGCGTTGCCAAGTGCATATTAAAGTACTTTACAAGTTGCTTGAACATGTCATCATTGAGGTAAGCCACCTCAAACCTTTCTCATTTTAGTTGCTTTTAACATAGTTTTATCATACCCTAGGTGCCTCTTTCTCCACTTTTTGTTAATAAGTTGTGTATTTATCTTTTTTTTTGAGAGGGGGGGGGGGTATTTTTACCTACCAGTACATATTTGCATTATAAGAAGATACCCATACCATGATGGTGTCAAGGCTCTTCAGGATTTGTTTGTACCCAATGGGCAAGGCTTGCGTTTTTTACAAAAATAATAGAAATAATAAAGCATCTTTCCAAAAATGGTACAGTGTAGACAAATTCCAGTTAACTATTACTTCCAGCCTGCCTGCCACCTTTCCAGCAGAGTTCCACTAACTCTACTGCCACTATTTTCCACAAACCACTCTGGTGCCTGCTGTTTTTATCTGGAGCCCCCTGCATCCAAATTACTGGTTGTAGCCAGTATTATCCTACTTCAATATGGATGGCTATGGCAGTGTCCAACTTTCCCTGGTGCTGTTTAGGACCAAATTGTCCATTTCGATAATAATAATATTTATAACATGAACCATAAGAAATATTGAATCATTTGCCATAAGGAACGCTTTAAAAGTCTTTATAATAAGATACATTTATAATAATAAGTTCAAAGGATGTATAAGCCTGTTCATTACTGCCCCGTGTTTACATTGTCTTGGGAAATGTAATGCTGGGCATACATGGCTCGATTTTGCCTCTCGATTCTCCCGCTCGATCAATTCCCCGCTCGATTCCGCAGGCTATTGTCTTATCTTCCGTTTGTTTTTCTTATCTTGTATTTCTTATCTTTTTGCATTGTCCTCAATGCAGAATCGAGGGGCAAAATGATTGGGCGGACGTGTCGGAAATTATCTATTGAGCCATCTAAATGGCTCAGAATCGAGGAATGTAGCAACAATAACACTAACAATAATATTTATATAGCGCTTTTCTCCCTGGGGACTGTATTCCCAGCATACGCTACAAATGGATGCTCAGTTGCTTTTGTCTAGTGTAATTGCTGGTAATTGTTTCAGACACCTGTTGCAGTAATGATTGCTATACATATACACAAGAGTAAAGGTTGAACTAACGGCTAACAGGTGAGAAGTGCCTTGTAGTGGGAAGAACAATAAAGAATAAGAATGTTCTGTAAAGATGAACATCTAGAATTTGCATGCATCTTTACCAACACTTTATTAAAAGAACCCCTACCCCTGGAAATCTAATTTCCTGAAAGGCATTGGTTATTCACTGGACTTTAAAATATGCATATTGCATCCATGCATGCACCTGTGTACAGTGTGTGTGTGTGTATGTGTGCATGTGTTAAATATAATTTTAAAAAATGTAATTAATTTGTTATTTATGTGCCTGTGTAAGTATCCCTTTAATGTAAATGTAAGGTGATATGAACTACCCAGTTTATTTAAATGGGTTGTGTGACTCTGCCCACTATCCTCAAATGATGCATTATGGGTATTCTATTAGAGACTATGGAAAGTGGCAGCTATCTTATGATCTGTTCTAGGCTAGATAGCTGTGCTAGGAGCAGTCTAGTATTGCTAAATGAGCCCAATTTTTTTTTTTTGCAGTTTAAGACACCTGCCTGAGGATCAGGACATCTTCTGTAAATCATAAACTGGAATTTAGAACATTGCATTGTGAAAATAATTGGTTAGATGGTTCCTTTATATCCCCTGGTATTATGGTTTAGATTTATAAAAGTTATATTTTTTTCTTGCAGCAAAAATCAATCTTTGATATTTTTCTTTTCCGCTCTGTAAAATACCAGATCTTACCACATCGCCTTACATCTTTCTGACGCCTTTTTCTAATAACATTATTCCTACATATAAAAATATACACTGCATCATAAAGAAAAACAAAAGTTGCCACCCTACCACAGGGAAAGCATTACACCATTCTCCTACATCTTATGGCAATAAAGCAGAGATTGAGGTCACCAATATTTTTCTATTATATGGGCTCTATAAACTGTAGGCTTCTATATCAACCAGTGGAATTACCAGTAGCCACAGCCAAGACTGAGCCCTTTCCCCAGAGGGCTCATGTGAGGTTTCTTTCATTCTGCAACAGGCATTAAGAATTCAGTTTTCAAACACTGCATCTTACTTTATTCTTTGTTTACATTTTATTGATATAGGTATACAGAGGCACCAAAAGAATACACGTTTTTAAAAAGTTGAAAAATAGATAGAGGAGGCAGTGGTGGACTTACCGCCTCCAAGCAGATACAAGATAATATTGAAGTAATATCAATAAAGCAGTTTATTTATACAACCTAAAAGATCATACTACGAGTTTTGCAGGAATGACCCCGCTTCTTCAGGTAAGTGCCTCTGTCACAGAGGTGCTTGGCTGAGTTACAGACCTGTTTGTATATGCTCCATCCCTATTGCCTTTAGATACTTTTATTCTTTTGGCGCCTCTGTATACCTATAACATTGTACAAGTCCACCCTTGGTGGAGGGGTGTTTTTTCTCCATGTTTCCTATCTACAGAGAGCAACTTCTTAATCCTGAGTGGGGCCAGGTCGTCAGGTCTAATCTCCCCACCTGCATTATCAGTGGTTGCCGAGAGGTAACCCTGACTTGCGAGTTTATTGTATTAACTTTATCATCTTTTCCTCTACTACCAGTTCATACTACACCATATTGGGCTTTCAGTGTCCCTCTTTTGTTTTGCTTAATTTTTAGTTCATCTGCTGAGCCTTCCCAATGTAAAGCAAAACTATTGGGAGTCATTGCCTCTATAGTACCAATGTATGGATATTTTAGTGTATCTTTTATCTATATATCTATTTTAGGGATACTTATTTGGATTCTGTAGAAATGAAATCTCCGCATTTCTGATTGGAAATCGGAATTTCCGATCAGAATTTGGGAATCGGTAATCAGAATTTCGTGGATATTAGATTTACCGCAACTTGGTAATTTTAGCCCCGTCGCAGAAAAACTAAATTGGAAATGGGCATTTCCAAACAACCCTAATCTATCTATCGATCTGTCTATCAACCTAGGGGTTATATTCAGCAAACAGTGGTAACATTTTGCAGGCTGTGCAAATTGAATAACATGCATTATGCTACCAATGCACAACATCGTTTACATTCTTCAGGCTGTGCCATTTGCGCAATGTGTGCTCAGTCGCTCAGGTAAGTACCAATAGCACACACACACTCACATGCTGCATGTGCACGGCAATCTTACCACTGTTTGCTGAACATACCTCCATGTCTCTGTACCAATAAGGCTTTAATTTAAAAAAAATAGTGCTGGTTTGTATTGGTATAGGGGTCTGAAGGATCCCTCACCAGCTCACAATTGAGCCCCTGTGAAGAGGAACTTGAACTCACACCATATACATTAACACCTGGTTGATCACTAATCATTAAGCTGCTTCTTACGTGTATTCACAAGTTTCAGTGGAAAACCGGGGCAAACTGCATCTCATGGTAAATATATACCCACAGTGCCAGTGATAGGACGGAATGTAGCTAGGGGCTATGATAAAGGATTTAACCATTGAATACAAGGATTCCACTTTATATGATAGGCATTCAAACCCATGTTCCACTTGTCTGAAGGGGCAAGTAGAAAAAGTAAGTGTGTACTTAGTCACTGGAGGTTACTGGAAGACAGTTTAGATGCCTGAAATACCCTGGGCAAGCCACAAGAGCAGCAAAGGAGGGTCTAGAAATGGCTTAAATACGAGGACTTTTTTCAGAAAAATGTACTGTAAATGTACTGTAAAGATTGAACCAAGGATGGCTTTCAAACACCACAAAACATCATGAGTGAGAGAGAGATCATGACCCAACCACTGGGGACCAATCTGCACAGGTAGTATCTGATATAAAGTAGCCACTTACCTAAAGCTTCTAGATCTAGTCCTTAGCTACTGCTATTGCTGCTCTTTTCAGTGGCAATAACATAAAACTTTATTACAAAGTATTTATAAGATAAGATTAGGCACAACACATTGGGAGTTTGTGCATTAGAAGTATTGTACTGTTGAAATAGCTGCAAAGCTATTGTTAATCAGTGATCAGCAGTCCTTTTATTACAAGGCTGGTCACTTTCAGTATTCTGTTATTATTCCAAAACTGTTTTGCTCTTTCATTTGTCATGGGTTGAATAAAGATTGATTCCTTACAAAGGAATAGAAAGGACATTTTGATAATTTCTAATGCCGATGCTATCACTGATAGTGTCTTCAAAATGATTTGGATGTAAAGTACCCACTCCAAATGGCTTCAAAATATCAATGCTTATCGCTTGCATAAAATGTCATGTTTTGCAGATTGCACCAGTAGGTCTGCATGGGCTTTTTCAAAGTTTTGTAGAAATGTTAAGCCACAATAACTTTCTACTTGTGTTATCTGTGTTCTCCAGATTCAGTCTTATAAACTCGGATTGTACATTATTCTTCATACTGAAAAAGGCCCTAGCTGCTTGGTGATAATAAAAGTAAGCTATTGCTGCAGGTAAGGAAGATAGTTAAGAATGAGTTATCCCTTTAGCTATATATTATTATTTGTAAAATAATTACCCAGGAAATATGCATGAGAACAACAACAATAATTCAAATAATCTGTTACTTTTAATAAAACTGGATGAAATATAGTTATAGAGTTTGTTAATGGCAAAATGCTGTTTACTTTAAGCCTAAACTCCAGTCCCACTTTTATTAAAACATTGCTATAACCCTTTATCACAGCTACTCAAGTCTGTGTGTAATTTAAAGGGATCATTACACATTTGGTACATTAAATATTAATGTATATAAGTGCTTCACAACTGTTTATGTAGTTTAACATCCATTTCGGTAACCCCGAGTCAGGCTTGGAAATCTGAAGCTCAGACCGGTAACTCTGAACTAGACTTGTGGTGACTGCCTCGAGGTTTATGCAGAGCAATGGTGCGAGTGGGATTTTTCATTCACCTCCCCTCACCTTTCCCCCTGGTGAGATTGCTGCCTGTCGTCATGACGATAGCCGGCTATCTCATCTCACTATAGGGTTACCCAGAGTACAGAGGGAGAATTTCAGCGCTAGATCCCAGCGAGGTAAATTAGTGCAGGGGCTGCCGCAGGGGCTGCATTTTAAGGTCAGGAAAGCGTGCAAAAAATGCACCACTTTTAGATCCTAAAATCTACAAATAATCATACTGCCAGGGAGGTTAAAGTAAGCATGCATTGAATGTGAAACAGTGTCTGCAAAAGGGGATTCTGCTTTGTGTACAGATTTGAAAAACAAGTCCACAGAGACCTGGGGCAGGAATACTGTAGTCTGGACTATACATCAGTCTCTGTACTGGGACAAAGGTTAACCTGTAGTCAGGTGAAATGGTGAGAGTGTGGCTTTGTAAGTCATTGACATATCCCCCGTTCTTAAAATTGTGATTCTAGTCCAATGCAGAGGTAAGTGTATGGTAATATGGAGGATGGGGAAGAGTAGTTTGGCTGTGCTGGGGGTTGTACCAATATCATTTTTCAAAGTTTTTCCACATGTGAGGAGTAATGTTAAGGTGTGTACACCTACACAGTTACTGTTGCCTGTATGGCTCAGGTTGCTACAGGGAGGGGAGAGGGAGGGAAAACAGCATGGCACATAACACTGGGTTTGAATTCAGTTCTGAATGGGATTTCCTGTTTGCTCTGATTGCCGGAGGTGCTGCGCCGCCATCCTGGCGGTTTTAATAGACCGTCAGGAAAGTTAAGTGACAGCAACATAGGAGAAAAGTAATTTATAACAAATTTTTCTGTGGAAAAAGCATATTTCTATATCTGTATGTGTGTACGTGTATTTTATATTTTACTTTTTTTTGTGATAGTGGTCCTTTATTGACTGGCCAAGCAACCCCACATTGTGAGTAAAATCATCTCAAGTACCCCTTGACATATACAGATTGAGTAGGAGCACTCCGTAGCTGTGTATAAATGATTTAAAACATCCATTTATGCTTTTTATTAATTATAAATACTTATTCAGGTTAATTTATATAGAGTTTATCATATTTTTTTTGCTTCAAAACGTAGATTGACTATGACAGTTCACGTACACCCTGAGCCCAACTAAAGTATGCCATGAGGCACACATTCCAGGAGAAAACCTTTGTTTCTTTTGTCATAAGAATTGGCAAGTTTATAAAAAAAAATAATAATAATTTTGCCTGTACTACATGTATGTACATATGCCTGTTATAGTTTAATAGTAGTTGAACATATACAGTATATGTTTTAAATTAATTTTAAATGTGATTTTATAAGCACAGTAAATTTCCTAAGCTGGATATTTGCTGTAATTATGCTTTAAACTGGGAAAACGTAATGTATTTTTAATGACTGCAGAGCGTGCATCGAAATGACATAGACCATTATTGCACACGGCACATGTAACACTAATAATGTCATTAGATTTTGTCAGCTATATGTATTGACTGACATATCCTACTGGATGTACCTTTGTAGCTGCACTCATGTACTGGCAGTTGCTTGGGTATTGATCACCAAGTGTTCTTGTTTTCCTTTTCTGCTTGACACAAAACACTATTAGATACTAAAACATCCATTTAACCCCCATGCAGAGTAAAGCTATTATACTTCCTCGAAAACATTCTCTGTGCTTGCTTATTATTTCCATGTAGGGTGGTGTCCTGCATTATGAAAAGGTGGTGGTGTCCTGCATTAAGAAAAAATACATACATATAGATGCACCATTAGTAGTACATAGAGATGAGTTAACCTTTTTTGCTGCCACCACAGACTTATAAAATAATACGTTCAGTGTAAAATGTTAATTTGTCATAAATTTGATAATGAGAAAAAATATAAAATAAAAGACACTAGAGAGAATAAAAAACTGACCACTTACTGGGACCAGAAGGGAACCTGGAAATTATAGAGTTGGATTACACATTATGAGGGTTGTCCAAAATGTAAAAGCTGTTTATTTTTATTTTGTTTTTTTGTTTTTTTTATCTGCCTTGCAGTGGTATACTTTCTGTGTAATTAAACGTTTCAGGGTAATCTCTTCTTTCCCTGCACTGCTTGTTTACATGACTTGACTGCAGAATGCTAGCAAGTGTTTGTTTAGCAGTATTAACATGCTAGTAAAAAGACGATACATGTTTAAATAAAGGAGGTGATTTTGTGAAGAAATAATTAGAAGATACTGGGCCATATGCAATTCACTTTCTCTCCTGAGATTTCTCCTAAGAGAAAATTTGGCATCTTTGATTTATAATAACTTTTTAGCACTTTGCAATGGAAAAAAGTACCAAAAAGTAGTCAAAAAAGTGCTATCAAAACAATGTGCTTGATTGCTGGTGGTTTAAAAGGCATTTTATTGACAAGTTTGAAAATTTCACCTAGGAGAACATTCAGGTGAAAAACTGAATTGCATAGCTATTGAAAAAGCCACGCTATACATGGCGAATCGCGATAACGGCGGTGGGGACACGTGGAGACACTGTACCAGTAGGATCCTATCCACTTGTCCTATCACTATGTGATTGTTTTCTGTTTCTAATCCGGTTTTACATTCTACCTCAGTAGTTTCCCTCTTCTTGGTAATATCTCACTTTTCTCTTTTTTACTCTATTTGTGAATTTGAATTATTTATTGATGCTATTTGCACTTGTAATATTAATCAATGTTGGTTTTTGTATGTGTCACAATAATCGATGCACGTTTAGTGCCATATTTATGCTATTTTGAGGATCACTATGATTGACACTAGCACTTTGTATTTCCTCCGGTTCTCCGATATTGTGGGTTTATACATCCCCCCACCATGTTTTAATGGTTTTTAATGTTTGTATTTCAATAAAGGATGGTATATTGTTCATTGATATATGCTGTTTTGGTGCAGTTTCTTTGAGGTCATTGCTTTGTGCTCATGGTATGAAGCCTAGGTTAAACATCACAGCGAAATGTAGCTATATGGAGTGTTTCTAAGACTGAAACCAGGAAAATTACCTACAAAGTGGGCACCCTAAATGTCTTAATGCATTCTACTGTATGTCATGATGTCATTACATTTCCTCTTTATCAGCTATTTGGCTTACCTCCATTAGTTACACATTATAGAGCACATTAGACTTCTACATCTGTGGCACCTAAAATATTTTTTAGGCTCTCGCGCTGATTACAAGGTGCGTTTACAGTCATAACCTAACACAATTTAAATATTCTTAGTAAGGCAAGAAGCATACTTTGCATGCCTAGCTGTCTTCTCTGATTGGTGTAGAACTAAATAATGTCTGTACTGGCTACTTCAGCATTGTTACCTTCACTCTCAACAACAACAACATTGGAGATTTTCGGTGAAATGTACAGTGTAAGGTGGTATCTTTAGCTTTAAGTCAATACACTGATTGCAAAAGACATAAAATAGGGTTCTCGCCATGTAAGATGTACAACAGATTGATGGGAACAGAGCTTTTCTTTCACTAGCTGACAATAACTCTCAAACTCAAAAGCTGTATTTAGACCTGCATTTTCAGATAGTGGTGTAAAGAACCATCTCATCAATAATGTTCTATTGATTTACTGTAATGACCTTACATGGAATTATGTTTTAGAATTTCACGTGTTGTGATGTCTAGGGAACTAAAATTTTATGGTATACAAATCCAAGACTCATCCTTGGACATACTGTGAAGTTTATCATTACGGTGCAGTAATTCAGGCCTTGGATCAATGGAAAGAGATCAATGGCAAGAGTTACATTTTAACTTGCTATCAAATCATGTAGAACATGGGCACACAATTACTAACACCTCTATAGCTATTAAACACACCATGTGGAGCAGCAAATTATTTTATACAGTATTTATGTGTTAAATTTGTAAAACAAATTCTCTAAAATATATGCAAAGAATGATATCTCATACATACCTGCTGATTGGATTATCTTATTTGTGGGTTAATAATGTTATACTATATATAAAATATCCAACAGACATAAGCCCCTTTCCTCTGGCATAATTTATCCCAGCAACTAAAGTAAAATATGTATGAGACACTGCTTAAAGGTAGTGTTGGGCGAACATCTAGATGTTCGGGTTCGGGCCGAACAGGCCGAACATGGCCGCGATGTTCGGGTGTTCGACCCGAACTCCGAACATAATGGAAGTCAATGGGGACCCGAACTTTTGTGCTTTGTAAAGCCTCCTTACATGCTACATACCCCAAATTTACAGGGTATGTGCACCTTGGGAGTGGGTACAAGAGGAAAAAATTTTTAGCAAAAAGAGCTTATAGTTTTTGAGAAAATCGATTTTAAAGTTTCAAAGGGAAAACTGTCTTTTAAATGCGGGAAATGTCTGTTTTCTTTGCACAGGTAACATGCTTTTTGTCGGCATGCAGTCATAAATGTAATACATATAAGAGGTTCCAGGAAAAGGGACCGGTAACGCTAACCCAGCAGCAGCACACGTGATGGAACAGGAGGAGGGTGGCGCAGGAGGAGAAGGCCACGCTTTGTGAGACACAACAACCCAGGCCTTGCATGAGGACAAGAAGCGTGCGGATAGCATGCTTTGTACCGCCATGCAGTCATAAATGTAATAAAGATAAGTGGTTCAATAAACAGGGACCACGCGGCAACGCTAACCCAGCAGCAGCAGACGTGATGGAACAGGAGGAGGCGCAGGAGGAGAAGGCCACGCTTTGTGAGACACAACAACGCAGGCCTTGCATGAGGACAAGAAGCGTGCGGATAGCATGCTTTGTACCGCCATGCAGTCATAAATGTAATAAAGATAAGTGGTTCAATAAACAGGGACCACGCGGCAACGCTAACCCAGCAGCAGCAGACGTGATGGAACAGGAGGAGGCGCAGGAGGAGAAGGCCACGCTTTGTGAGACACAACAACCCAGGCCTTGCATGAGGTACCGCCATGCAGTCATAAATGTAATAAAGATAAGTGGTTCAATAAACAGGGACCACGCGGCAACGCTAACCCAGCAGCAGCAGACGTGATGGAACAGGAGGAGGCGCAGGAGGAGAAGGCCACGCTTTGTGAGACACAACAACCCAGGCCTTGCATGAGGACAAGAAGCGTGCGGATAGCATGCTTTGTACCGCCATGCAGTCATAAATGTAATAAAGATAAGAGGTTCCATAAACAGGGACCGGCAACGCTAACCCAGCAGCAGCACACATGATGGAACAGGAGGAGGCGCAGGAGGAGAAGGCCACGCTTTGTGAGACACAACAACCCAGGCCTTGCATGAGGACAAGAAGCGTGCGGATAGCATGCTTTGTACCGCCATGCAGTCATAAATGTAATAAAGATAAGAGGTTCCATAAACAGGGACCGGCAACGCTAACCCAGCAGCAGCAGCAGCACACGTGATGGAACAGGAGCAGGCGCAGGAGGAGAAGGCCATGCTTTTTGAGACACAACAACCCAGGCCTTGCATGAGGACAAAAAGCGTGCGGATAGCATGCTTTGTACTGCCATGCAGTCATAAATGTAAAAAAGATAAGTGGTTCAATAAACAGGGACCACGCGGCAACGCTAACCCAGCAGCAGCAGACGTGATGGAACAGGAGGAGGCGCAGGAGGAGAAGGCCATGCTTTTTGAGACACAACAACCCAGGCCTTGCATGAGGACAAAAAGCGTGCGGATATAGCAGCAATGCTTTTTGCTGCCATGCAGTCATAAATGTAATACAGATGAGAGGTTCAATAAACAGGGACCGGAAACGCTACACCATCCCAGATGTTCATTGGTCATGTTACTTGGTTGGGGTCCTGGAGTGTTGCGTAGTCATTTCCAATCCAGGATTGATTCATTTTAATTTGAGTCAGACGGTCTGCATTTTCTGTGGAGAGGCGGATACGCCGATCTGTGACGATGCCTCCGGCAGCACTGAAACGGCGTTCCGACATAATGCTGGCTGCCGGGCAAGCCAGCACCTCTATTGCGTACATTGCCAGTTCGTGCCAGGTGTCTAGCTTCGATACCCAATAGTTGAAGGGTGCAGATGGATTGTTCGACACAGCTACGTCATCTGACATGTAGTCCTTGACCATCTTCTCCAGGCGATCGGTGTTGGAGGTGGATCTGCACGCTTGCTGTTCAGTGGGCTGCTGCTGTATGGGTGTCAGAAAATTTTCCCACTCCAAGGACACTGCCGATACCATTCCCTTTTGGGCACTAGCTGCGGCTTGCGTTGTTTGCTGCCCTCCTGGTCGTCCTGGGTTTGCGGAAGTCAGTCTGTCGGCGTACAACTGGCTAGAGGAGGGGGAGGATGTCAATCTCCTCTCTAAAGTCTCCACAAGGGCCTGCTGGTATTCTTCCATTTTGACCTGTCTGACTCTTTCTTCAAGCAGTTTTGGAACATTGTGTTTGTACCGTGGATCCAGAAGGGTATAAACCCAGTAATTGGTGTTGTCCAGAATGTGCACAATGCGTGGGTCGCGTTTAATGCAGTCTAGCATGAATTAAGCCATGTGTGCCAGAGTCCTACCAGAATCCTCATCATCCTCTTGTGAGCGTTGTGATAGTTGTTGTGATGCATCATAGTCGTCACCTTCCTCCTGGTCTGCTTCTGCTGACCATTCGCGCTGAATTGTGGAAGTCCAACGTGCACCGCTCTGGCCCTCGTCAGTGGTGGCATGAAATTCCTGCTCCAACTCCAGCTGTTCCTCCTCCTCTTCTTCGTCATAGCTGCTGGGGCCAGCGTTCCCTGAGGCGGATGGCCTGATGTTGGTACCATCACGCTGATCGTTTTCTCCTTCAGATTCCCCCAGTTGCATCATGACAGCTGTTTCCTTGATTTTCAACATTGACCTCTTCAGTAAACACAGCAGTGGTATGGTAATGCTGACTGAAGAGTTGTCACTGCTCACAAGCAACGTGGATTGCTCAAAATTTTGGAGGACTTGGCAGAGGTCCAACATGTTGGCCCAATCGGATCCACAGAAGCTTGGCAGCTGTCCGGATGTGCCTCGGTACTGCGCCGTCATGTACTGGACCACTGCACTCTTCTGCTCACAAAAGCGTGCTAGCATGTGCAGCGTAGAATTCCAGCGCGTAGGGACATCACACAGCAAGCGATGGTGGGGGAGATTGAAGCGCTCCTGCATCTTGGCGAGTGCCCCCGAAGCAGTACTGGAATTTCTACAATGTTTGGCCACTCGACGCACCTTCAACAGAAGATCGGCCACGCCTGGGTATGTCCTCAGGAACCGCTGAACTACTAGGTTCATCACGTGCGCCAGGCAAGGGATGTGTGTCAGCTTAGCCAACCTTAAAGCGCGAATGAGATTACTCCCATTATCACACACAACCATGCCCGGTTTCAGGTCCAGCGGTGCCAGCCACAAATCCGTATGTTCCTTTATTCCCTTCCAAATTTCCTCCCCTGTGTGCTGCTTATCCCCAAGGCAGATCAGCTTCAGCAACGCTTGCTGACGCATGCCAACAGCTGTGCTGCACTGCTTCCACGATCCTACTGCTGCTGGGTTAGCGTTTCCGGATGAGGTACAGCTTTGAGATGCGTTGGAGGAGAAGGAGTCAGAGAGGTAGGTGCTGCTGTTGTTATCCAGTGGGAGGGACGGCGGTGCAGCTGTTTGCGGCGTGGGCAACACCCGCGCCGTAGCAGGTGAGGAATCGCTGCCAGGCTCCACAAGGTTCACCCAGTGCGCGGTAAGGGAGATGTATCGACCCTGTCCGAACGCACTCGTCCAAGTGTCAGTGGTGAGGTGAACCTTGCAGGCAACGGCATTCTTCAAGCTTCGGGTTATTTTGCTGACCACGTGCTCATGCAACTCAGGCACTGCAGAGCGCGCAAAGTGGTAGCGGCTGGGAACCACGTAACGTGGGATGGCCACTGACATCATGCCCTTGAAGCTGTTTGTCTCCACCACTCGATATGGCAGCATTTCGCAGGCCAGAAGCTTGGCTATGCTGGCTGTTACTGCCACGGCCCGGGGGTCATTTGCTGGCAATTTCCTCTAGCGCTCAAACATCTCCGACACAGACAACTGAACCGTAGCGCTGCACACGGAAGGGCTGTTGGTTGTTGTGTTTGATGAACACTGGGAGACCTCAAGAGCACTACTCCGGAAAGTGACAGTGTCAGCGTCGTCTGATGTTTGTGAATGTTGTGAACCACGCAATGGCTGGGCTACTGCTGCTGCTGAGGCGGGTCTGGTGGTGAGTCTGGTGAACCCAAGGGAGGCAGTGTTGCTGGTACCCTGTCCTGCCGCGTTTGCCCACAGAGTGGGATGTTTGGATAGCATGTGGCGGCTCATGCTTTTGGTGGAGAGTATGTTAATACTTTTCCCCCTGCTCAGGCGGGTCTTGCACACCTTGCAAATCGCCATGGTAACATCCTCAGTGCAGTCTTCAAAGAAAGCCCAGACTTTGGAGCACCTGCCTCCTTGCTGGCGTTTTTTGTTTGCTCCTCTTTTGCCTCTCACTTGAACTTCCACGCTTGTGGTGCCTGAAATTGCGCGCCGCCTACCTTGTGGCACAAGGCGAACTCGTGCAGCAGTGGGTTCTTCAACAGACTCATCTGTGCTGCTGCTACGATGGCGATGTTCTCGTTCACAAACAAAATCTGGGTCTATGTCCACATTGTCCATACCCTCCTCTTCCATCTCCTCAAACTCGTCATATGTCATTGTGGGGGGCCGCCGCCGTGGAGTAGAGCTCCCCAGAACAACCTCTGCGCAGCTCACTCCAACGTCGTCTTCCAGATCTTGTCGGCCGACCTCCTGCAATTGCAACCCCTCCTGCCCAACTTGCTCTGGGATTTGGGTTTCCGATTCCTCCTCGGACTCGCCTTGTATTTCAGTGCGCGGTGCATTTCCCACAGTTAATGGTTGTGAATCCGGGCACAACATTTCTGGCTGTTCCTCCATTGACCTTTGAAAGGTGGAAGTTTGTTGGGCTGGGAATAGCTCCTGCGAATACCCCATTGTGTCCTGAGGTAATTCATCGGACTGGTTATCTGGCAGTTGTGTGCGTGGTGTCGCTGCCGGTTGTGTCAGCTTTGTGCCCACTGGCTCCTTGTAACTGGCTGAGGACTCGGACCTCGTGCGTGATGTGCTGGTGCTGCTTAACCCACTGCTGGACGCTTGAGAGGTCATCCAAGTAATTATCTGGTCCTGTTCTTTTGGATTTGTGAGGGTTGTTGTCCTGGACAACATGGGCGGTATTGAGTGGGTTTTCTTGGGTGCTCCCCTGTGGCCTGTACGTGAACCGTCAGGGGAAACACCTCTTCCCTTGCCCCTTCCTCTTTCACCGGATTTCTTCCTCATTTCACTTATCCTTACAGTACACGCTGACTGGCAGCAGTACAGTGGCAGTACAGAAATGCTATACAGTACCACTATTCCCAGCAGCGACACAGAGCACAATGCTATACAGTGGCGGGTGAGCGGTGTACCACTATTCCCAGCAGCGACACAGAGCACAATGCTATACAGTGGCGGGTGAGCAGTGTACTACTGTTCCCAGGCCCAGCAGACACAGAGTGGAAGTAAACACAATGCTATATAGTCTGGCTGAGCGGTGTACACAGAGTGGCAGTACACACAATGCTATATAGTCTGGCTGAGCGGTGTACACAGAGTGGCAGTACACACAATGCTATATAGTCTGGCTGAGCGGTGTACACAGAGTGGCAGTACACACAATGCTATATAGTCTGGCTGAGCGGTGTACACAAAGTGGCAGTACACACAATGCTATATAGTCTGGCTGAGCGGTGTACACAGAGTGGCAGTACACACAATGATATATAGTCTGGCTGAGCCGTGTACACAGAGTGGCAGTACACACAATGCTATATAGTCTGGCTGAGCCGTGTACACAGAGTGTCAGTAAACAATGCTATATATAGCGTGGCTGAGCGAGGTACACAGTGGCAGTACACACAATGCTATATAGTCAGGCTGAGCCGTGTACACAGAGTGTCAGTAAACAATGGTATATAGTCTGGCTGAGCGGTGTACACAGAGTGTCAGTAAACAATGGTATATAGTCTGGCTGAGCGGTGTACACAGAGTGGCAGTAAACACAATGCTATATATAGCGTGGCTGAGCGAGGTGCACAGTGGCAGTACACACAATGCTATATAGTCAGGCTAAGCCGTGTACACAGAGTGTCAGAAAACACAATGCTATATATAGCGTGGCTGAGCGAGGTGCACAGTGGCAGTACACACAATGCTATATAGTCAGGCTGAGCCGTGTACACAGAGTGTCAGTAAACAATGGTATATAGTCTGGCTGAGCGGTGTACACAGAGTGTCAGTAAACAATGGTATATAGTCTGGCTGAGCGGTGTACACAGAGTGGCAGTAAACACAATGCTATATATAGCGTGGCTGAGCGAGGTGCACAGTGGCAGTACACACAATGCTATATAGTCAGGCTAAGCCGTGTACACAGAGTGTCAGAAAACACAATGCTATATATAGCGTGGCTGAGCGAGGTGCACAGTGGCAGTACACACAATGCTATATAGTCAGGCTAAGCCGTGTACACAGAGTGTCAGAAAACACAATGCTATATATAGCATGGCTGAGCGAGGTGCACAGTGGCAGTACACACAATGCTATATAGTCAGGCTGAGCCGTGTACACAGAGTGTCAGTAAACAATGGTATATAGTCTGGCTGAGCGGTGTACACAGAGTGTCAGTAAACAATGGTATATAGTCTGGCTGAGCGGTGTACACAGAGTGGCAGTAAACACAATGCTATATATAGCGTGGCTGAGCGAGGTGCACAGTGGCAGTACACACAATGCTATATAGTCAGGCTAAGCCGTGTACACAGAGTGTCAGAAAACACAATGCTATATATAGCGTGGCTGAGCGAGGTGCACAGTGGCAGTACACACAATGCTATATAGTCAGGCTAAGCCGTGTACACAGAGTGTCAGAAAACACAATGCTATATATAGCGTGGCTGAGCGAGGTGCACAGTGGCAGTACACACAATGCTATATAGCCAGGCTAAGCCGTGTACACAGAGTGTCAGAAAACACAATGCTATATATAGTGTGGCTGAGCGAGGTACACAGTGGCAGTAAACAATGCTATATATATAGTGTGGCTGAGCGAGCGGTGTACTACTGTTCCCAGCAGCGACACACAATGACTGGGGGGGACCCTGGCTAGCGTGGCTGGAGAGCGAACTACCCTGCCTGCCTACCCAAAGCTAAACCCACAGAGAAATGGCGGAGATATGACGTGGTTCGGGTATTTATTTACCCGAACCACGTGACCGTTCGGCCAATCAGAGCGCGTTCGGGCCCGAACCACGTGACCCGTTCGGCCAATCACAGCGCTAGCCGAACGTTCGGGGAACGTTCGGCCATGCGCTCTTAGTTCGGCCATGTGGCCGAACGGTTTGGCCGAGCACCGTCAGGTGTTCGGCCGAACTCGAACATCACCCGAACAGGGTGATGTTCTGCAGAACCCGAACAGTGGCGAACACTGTTCGCCCAACACTACTTAAAGGGCAACTGATTTGAGAAGAATATGGAGGCTCCTATACTTATTTCCTTTTATACAATGCCAGTTGCCTGACAATCCTGCTGATCTATTTGGCTGCAGTAGTGTCTAAATTATAGCAGGAACAAGCATGCAACAAATCTTATCAGATTTGACAATGTCAGAGAAACACCTGATTTGCATGCATGTTCAAGGCCTATGGCTAAAAGAGTTAGAGGCAGAGGATTAGCAGGACAGCCAGGCAACTGGTATTGCTTAAAAGGAAATAAATATGTCAGCCTCTCTATCCCTCTTGCTTCAGTTGACCTTTAACTACTGCCAGGGCAATAATATTTTGGGATAGCAAAGTAACTGGGTCCTGTCCTGTTATATTTATTTTGTAGAAGCTATGGGACTTGACTCAATAGCAGGTTTTATAAAAATAACTCTCTTCAATTGATTAACATATCCTCAATCATAGCACATAATTAAATGGCTAATTGAACTGTCAAATTAATGCTTCAGATGGCCAGGCAATCACTAGTTCACCTCGGGCCTGATGTTTGAAGTGGCAACTGTACTGGTACTAACCTCAGGAAAACAGCACACTTTATACTATAATCGCAGCATGTTAATGGGAGGGGGGTGGGTTTAACTTGTGTAGCACATGGCAAATTTACAGGAGCCTCAAGCATCAAAATCTGATTTTAAGTGTATTGGCAAGCAATTGCTATTAATTTGTCTGAGTGTTCTTCAGCACATCATTTAATAATACAAATTTCATATAAATTCTGCTAGCTTCTTTTTAATATTTTGGGGCTGGGACTGTTCAGATGGTGAAGCAAACACAGGCCACCCCAGCCATTGTGACAATACCAGCCTGCATGTGGAAAAAAGGAATAAAAGACTGGGGTTGGGAGAAGTAAAGCATGCTTTTTTTCCTTACCAAATTTTAAAAACAATAGGCAATCCTTAAAAAATTACACTCTTTAATGCAAAAATTACAGTTTTTAACTGAGTGATATTACTTAAAGGGAAGGTCCAAGCAAAAAAAAAAAATGAGTTTCACTTACCTGGGGCTTCTACCAGCCCCATGCAGCCATCTTGTGCCCTCGTAGTCACTCACTGCTGCTCCAGTCCCCCGCTGGCAGCTTTCTGACCTCGGAGGTCAGGGCCGAATTGCATACATTTTTACACATTCCCGCTAGTGCAGAAACATTAACACATACATTTTTACGCGTTAGTGGTGCGTTAGTGGTGCAACGCGTAAATTTTTGTTCCTGCACTAGCTGGAATGCGTAAAAATGTATGCAATGTGGCCCTGACCTCTGAGGTCAGAAAGCTGCCAGCGGGGGACTGGAGCAGCAGTGAGTGACTACGAGGGCACAGGATGGCTACATGGGGCTGGTAGAAGCCCCAGGAAAGTGAAACTCATTTTTTTTTTTTGCTTGGACCTTCCCTTTAAGCGGAGCAGAAAAAAAGTGCTCATGAAAGTGCTTGTCTGCCCTTCTTTAACAGTAAAAAATGCCTCACATATCTCTTCTGTAAGCCAGGATATCCATTTAGAGTCTCTGATTTATAGCACACCAATTGCTTTTAATTACACAAAATCAGAAAAACAAACTTACATACAGCCTCTGGATGATTAGCCTGAACTAGTGCAAGACATAAGTGGGAATGATAAACATCCGATGTAATAAAACCCTAACTGTTCCTGCGTCATCCTCCTGTCCATGTGTCCCGTGTGTTTTGGCTACTGCGCAGGTGTAGCTGTTGGGACAGGAGGAGGACGGGGCTAGGTGGTGCGATGGGCAGGTGCGCGCGTGCACTTGCTGACATGCAAAGGTGGCAGCGGTGAGAGAGACCTAGAGCCCGTTTTTAAACAGGCTTAGGTATACTAGTATAGTATAAAAGCCTTGTAGTTCTAGGTCTCCATGATGTAACTGGACAATTAGTTTCTGTTTTAAGAGAGCAAAATAGTACTTTGCATTGTTTTTAGCAAAAGGCTTTTAAAGTGTTAGTGTACCTTTACTTAAGTATACTTAAAATAATTATGAACCAGGTAAAATCCATAGACATGTGCTTAGTGCTTGCAGATGAACTTAAATATAAAGGTATCCTAATAAGTTAAAAGTCAACATAACCTGTAGAAGCAGTGGGGATAGAGTCAAAGCAAAATATTCTAGCAGAGACGACTAAATGTAGATTGTTCCTATTAGTTTAAGTACATTGCAACAACTTATACTATACTGTACATTCTGGGACTTGTATCTTAACCACTTGAGGACCCACCCTTTACCCCCCCTTAAGGACCAGCGCAGTATTCTGTGATCTGTGCTGGGTGGGCTCTGCAGCCCCCAGCACAGATCAGGCAGCACGCAGAGCGATCAGATCGCCCCCCTTTTTTCCCCCCTATGGGGATGGTGTGCAGGGGGGGTCTGATCGCTCCTCTTGGCTGGCATGTTGCGGGGGGGGGGCACCTTAAAGCCCCCCTCCGCGGCGAAATTCCCCCCCTCCCTCTCCTACCTGTCATCCCCGGTGATCGGGGCTGCACAGGACGCTATCCGTCCTGTGCAGCCAGTGACAGGACGTCCCCTGTCACATGGCGGCGATCCCCGGCCGCTGATTGGCCGGGGATCGCCGATCTGCCTTACGGCGCTGCTGTGCAGCAGCGCCGTACAATGTAAACAAAGCGGATTATTTCCGCTTGTGTTTACATTTAGCCTGCGAGCCGCCATCGGCGGCCCGCAGGCTATTCACGGAGCCCCCCGCCGTGAATTGACAGGAAGCAGCCGCTCGCGCGAGCGGCTGCTTCCTGATTAATTAGCCTGCAGCTGGCGACGCAATACTGCGTCGCTGGTCCTGCAGCTACCACTTTGCCGACGCGCGTTATGAGTGCGCGGTCGGCAAGTGGTTAAAGCTCTGAGTTAAAAAGAGAAAAAAATTACATACTTACCTCGGTAGAGGCAAGTCTCTGGATCTTACAGAGGCTTCCCCATCCTCCGCTTCACCGCTCCAGCCCCAGGACCCCTTAATGCTCACAGCCATGCTTCCATACAAGAACGAGCATAGCTGCACTGCGCAGGTGTAGGGCAGCTTGTGTCTGCACAGTAGCAGAGAGACAACACTTGGGCTAGACAGAAAATCCAAGCCTATTCGGATCCATGCTAATGCTGTGCATGCTTGTGGGGGTGTCGGTGCTGGAACGGCAAATAGAAGGAAGAAGGAGTAAGCCTCTGGATTATCCTAGGTAAACATTCATGTGGGTCACTTTTTTCAGTACAGGTTTCCTTTACAGTGTAACTGTCGGACAAAAAATCAAAAGTCAATTATTTATTTTTATCTGGTAAACAAGTAATAAGCATGCTAACAAGGCAATCCAAAAGTTAAAATCATGATAGACTTTTTTTGTTGATAAATGATCATTCCCCAGTTTACCTGACTCTTATTTGGTACACACAAAATTTCGTATGCACAGATGAAGTTGCAGGGCATACTGGGTTGTCCTTTTTTGCTCCTCTACTTTCCCCTCAGACTTTACTAATGCAGCCTGATTGGATGAAGCCTCTTTCCCTCCTGTTTTCCCCTCCCACACCTCTGGTCCTCTCTGATTGGCCAATATTTCTCATGCTGAGACAATGCACGTTCTATAGTGGAGGGCGGGCAATGCATACACAATCAGGCAGAGGAGAGTTAAGGAAGGAAATTACATCAGGATTGGCTTCAAAATAGCCATAGTTAAAATGGAAAATGCTAAGAAGGATTTTCTCTTTTTTTTACTGTAGAAAAATCACTAAAATCAAAACATGGACAGTGCAATATATATGTTATGTAAGTAGAGCAAGTATTTATCTACTAATATATGTGTTTTTTTTCTGAGATAGTATGGCTGACAGCTCCTCTTTAACAGTGGTTAAAAATAAATATTGCAAGTACATCACATGATTGATCATAGCCTCATGATATGTTGTTTAAACACATTTAAGTATATTTTGTCCCTTTTAACTTGCTACATAAAATGCTGGTGGTTCTAGGTCACCATGACTTAAACGAGTACCATTTATTTTTGTATACTTGAGTTCATTGTGGTTTATGTACTTCTTGACCACAATAAGGAATTGTCATCAATTTAAACATGCTAGGTTAAATCGAGATAAAAGCCAGTAGAGAGGGTTTTTTTTGCTTGTTAAAAAAGAGAAGTGCTTGTTGTTTATCCATTAAATTGTAAAATTCTGCAGACTAATAACAGCTTGATGATGGAGCCTTGCTCATAGAAGTACTATTGTTTTCTTGGTCTCTGCTGAGCCTTGATTGGCTGTGAGTACCACCCGAAAAGATTCCTCCGTCAATCGCACCTCTAACTCAATTTGATTCACTAAACCGTGATAACTCATAGCATGGCCACGCTAGCAATCTCTCTCCCAATAGCATATTTCCACACACGATTGCAAATTTTTGCGCATGTAAATTCACGCTTGTGCGCAAAAATTCACGATTGCGCGTGGAAATTCACGATTGCGTGCAAAAATGCTAGTGCGGCCTTGCTATGAGTTATCACGGTTTAGTGAATCAAGCCCATGATCCTTAATGTAATCATTACTGCATCTCAGTTCATTTATTACATTCTGAATGTTTAACATCATAAAAAAAATCTCACACACTACTACTATTGTGGGCAAATAATAACATCTGATTTAGTACAGATTTGGAGCTTTTAAAAACAAGCTAAAAACAAATATCTTTAATTTTTCTTATTAATATACAGTGCTTTAATTAATTCTACTTCTCAGACTCAATGTGTTCAATCCTTGAATTCTTAATAGAAAAGGAGAAACTCTTAGGAGCTGATATGAATTATCTTGCTTAAATCAGGCAAAATATTTAAATGTCAACTGAAGTATCTCTTTGGATCCCGCTTAATATGCATGACATGCACAAAGCAATTCAAAATGGTAAAGTTTTTAATTAACAGTATGTTGTGGATCTATAACTATTAACATTACGTCTACATAGTTCTACTGATAGGCTGCTTTTACTGTTGAAAAATTCATACTGCATTTTTAGAATGATTAGATATTAATGGGGCAATTATGTTGACAACTTTAATTTTTGTAGCTCTTCCACTTTACAAGAGGGTTGTGCAGGATTCATTTCTTTGGGGACTGTTTATTAATTTTAAAGTCTAAACAAACCAAAGTATTATAAGATGCTCTTTGAGGAAGATTTAGCAAATGTATGCTTTTTTTAATTTCCAGTTAGCACAAAAAAACTAACATGCTCTAATGCAGTTGTATTAGCAACATACATTAATCTTTATGTGACAGTAGGCTTGGTTTACAGTATTAAAATGGACATGAGCTCTTGCAAAGAACAGACTGAAAAGTGTTCATTCCACATAAAAGTGCTGTAGAAATCAGATGCACTGAGCTGTGCTTGTTTTTTTTAGCTACAGTTGAATGTAAAACGTATGTAATCAGTAGGCATGACAGTGCTGGCTGTACAGGAAAAGACAGATGCTTTAACCCTTCCTTTGCTCCCTAAAAGTTCATCCAGTAAATTTTCAGGGCTTTTGGGGGGATTTTTGTGCATTGTAACAAAATGTGTTTCTTCCCTGATTGTTTTCATACTCTGCCTAATCTTTTAGAGTAGAGAGGAAGTTCTGAGCTCAGATCCACTTTAACTATTGGATAGCCAGAGGCTTATTTGACAACCCGCATGTAGTCATTTCATATACATAACCGTATACCATATGTAGATATGCTTAAAGTGTATGCTATTTTTTCTGGCTTGCATGCAAATGTCATGCAAATATTATGCAATTTGGAATAAGGCCAGTCCAAACTGTCAGGAAGTGCATTTGATTGGTCCAATTACAAGCCGCATACAATTTGCATGAAAAGTGCATGAAGCCTATTACAATTACTATGTCATTGACAATCTCAAAACATATGCGGTGTAGAGTGCCTTCAGAGCCATTTTTAGGCATAGACAAACCAGGCAGATGCCTGGAAAGACAGCTGATTGAGGGGGCACCAAGGAGCTATTCTTAGCAGACAGTGCTTTATGTAATTTGTATGCACAACTGCTAGTTCCATTAAGACCTGAATAAATGGTATTTAGGTTTTCTTTACATCACACATGTATGTGTAAGCGTTGAGTTTTTAAGCGTTAGTAAGCGTTGAGGTTTTTTTTGAAGTTTTGCTTTAATAATGCAAAAAGTGAAGTGGTCCAAATGACCTGAATAAATTGCTAACGTGAAGTGAATTCTGCAGTACTAGGGTTTATATGACCCAAAGAACATGAAGGAAGAAAAGGCAATATCCAGCAAATGTCAGTGAATGCATAGATATTAGACAAGATGGATCTGCAATGCATGTCTGATCAGTTCTCTGATCTAGTGAATCCTAACTATGTCCAGTGGACAGATGTCCACTGCGACTAGCAAGGTTCATCAGATCAGAGTAGATAAGCACTAATTGGTGTATCCAGCCTGAAGAGAGTGGTGGAGAAGGAACATAGACAGCATGAATGAAGCCCGACAGATAAATAACAAATTGCTCATGTGAAAGAGAGGGCAATTATCAGAGTGTGCTCATTCACCCCCTTTACACATGGGTTCCAAAAGTCATTTCCATTAGCCTGAATATACTAAGTGGGAAAATAAGTCTACACCAGCCGGTTACTGCATCGATGTGCATTTTTTCATTGCTTTTTTGTACTGCCTAACAGTATAACCATACCGGAGGCTGTGACATTTTTTAACTGAATCTATTTTTTCTGTAGCAGCGCTGTGTGTCCTTTATCACTTGCTTAAGGTGCTCACTGCTCATTTGTTGATAAATAACAACACAAGTCAGCTAAGTCTCATGCATCGAGTTAAATCCTATGAGAGGCTCAGTCCAGTATATACTTAGAAACAGATGTTCTGTGAGCAAAAGCATGTTCTCTCTAATACATTCCTCTGACATATCTTCTCTGCAGGCTTGTATTCCTTTCATAAGGTAGAACTGCTTTCTCCTTCAGTATTTAAAATATAGATGAATAGAGGAATTAGTGCTGGACTGGATTAATAGGCTTTGCAGGCACATGAATTGAAGAGATTGTGGAGGTTAAATTCCTTTGGAAACTGACAGGAATAAGATTATCCCCAAAGCACTTTTCAAAGCGTCTGTCTCTGTGGCTGCAGCTTTCTCATTATCTGTCCCTGTAAAACTCAAGTAATCAATTGGTCAATCTGTTGAGTTTTACTAGTGATGCATTGTTTTGCTAATTTTATGCTCAATTAATGAAAAAGTACTATTTTGTGCAATTAAGATGTGTTTGTTGAAAAAAGAGAAAAACCCTTTTCAGGGATCCACAGGGGCCTTTCAGATGTGTTTGAGGTTTTACAAATGTCCATCTTACCCTGGATTCAGGAACTGGCACTGTTTCCATACACATGCTGCAAATGCCTATGAAATGTGGTGTTATCAACTTTACAGTTCAGGTAGCAATTCTCTTTTGCAGAACAAAGTAGGTCATCTAGGCGCACGCATGGAGGTGCAAAGCGCCAATGCTATGGTCCATGCCCGAGTAATGGTGATTCGGGGTTTTGGTGATCACCGGACCTCAAATTACTTCTCCCTCTGAGTTGCTACGACCCTGCAGCAGGGTGAGCTATCATTCAGCTCACCCTGCGTGTAACTGATCAGGCAGAGTACTAATACATATGCCTGCAGAATGCCTCACCAGTCCCTAATCCCCAACAGGCAATTTGTGGTAAGCTATGGCAGAGCAAATCCCTATCTCAAGTACTCTGCGTTCCATTTGCAGTTTCAGGCTGTCAATTTATCAGGACTAAAGCAACAAACACACCGTAGACTTTCACCAGTAAGGATTATAAGTGTTTTGCAAACACTTTGTGGAGTATACCAATAAATGTATGTCTGTTGAAATTGACAGGTTTTGTGTCTGCTTATTGGAGGTAAGTCCACCACTTCCTTCCAAGCATTTTTAACCTTTTTAGCCTATTTTATACTTCTGGCGCCTCTGTTTACTACGCAGTATTTGTATCAACTCCTGGTGGAGGGGTATACCCCCCCTTTTCCTATCTACAGAGAGCATCTTCTTAATCCAGAGTGGGGACAGGTTAATATCCTCACCTCCCTACACAGTGGTTGCCTTGGAGGTAACCCTGGTTTGTGAGTTTATATTTGTACCCTTCTTACTATTGTTATATTGCAGTTTTGTGTGTCCAGTGCACAGGTTAGCTGTTAGAGATAGGTCCGCTGGTCCTAGTAGTGCACCGACTATAACCCAATAATACTTCACCACCACTACTGGCATCTAGTATCCACTACTTCCCCCTGTGTAAGGCCTCAGTGCAGAATCAGTGTTTTTTTGGGTCATTTAACTGACATTAATCTACCCCATTCCTACCATAGGGGTTGGAAAATCGCAATTGCCTGCACTCCCGTGAACATACGCACAAGCATGGCCACCACTACTCACCACCACACAAATATTGCTGCTGAGAGGACTAACATTAATGTCCTGGAGGTGTCAACTAGCAAAAACAATGACTTTGCAGTTGCTTACAGTGCGTTAAACGTGGCATTTTATCTGTCAGTGTGAACTGGGCCTAATCCTTACACGCCGTGTGCACATGTCGGACATTTTATAGCACTTAATTCCACTGTGATTTCTGCCCTTTAGAGATTAATGCGGATCTGTGAGAATGGAAATAAACTTTAGTTCAAAGCTTTCATGCAGCGAGTTAGAATAACGGTATCTCTTGCAACACAGACATGTGAACAGCCCCATAGAATTGTATGGGCTGTGAGTTGGCATGCAGAATTATTGTGCAACACAACAAACATAGTTATTGAGAATATATCTATATCTATCTATCTATCTATCTATCTATCTATCTATCTATCTATCTATCTATCTATCTATCTATCTATCTATCTATCTATTTATCTATCTATCTATCTATCTATCTATCTATCTATCTATCTATCTATAGATATATAGATATATATATATATATATATATATATATATATATATATATATATATATATATATATATATATATATATATACTGTATCTTATTTCCCCCCATTCCCTTTAGATTGTAAGCTCGCAAGGGCAGGGCTCTCTCCCCCTTTTGTGTCTTGGAAATCATTATACATTTTATTTATTATGTTACTTTTATCACTGTCATTACGAATTCTGTATTTTATATTCTGTACTATTTTTTGAATTTTGTCACTAATTATGTATCTTGTATACTGGTGTACACTATTGTCTGTATTTTTATGTACCCCATGTTTGTTTCTTACTTTGTACAGCACCACGGAATATGTTGGCGCTTTATAAATCAATAATAATAATAATATATATATCACAATATGTTTGTGTCAGAACAACTTAGACTTTGGATAGCAATCTTCCAATAATTATTGTATTTTCTATGCATTTAAAGAGAAAATAAAAACATAATTTATCACTCTCCCCCGTAAGTTGGCAAGCTGGCAGGCTTTAGTATACAGGCTCAATCACCCCCCGCGCGCTCGGTCAGTGCATGTGCTCTCGTGTAGTGTCATCGCCGCAGCCTGTAGTGTCATCGCCGCAGCCAGGGTCCCGTCGCTGTCATGCTAAACTCGCTTCCACATCAAGCTCTGCCCTATTGATTTCGTCACCATGTGTCTCATCAGGAGCATAGAGCTCAATGTGTGATGCTAGTCTGTTAGCAGTGTTCCCCAACCCTGTCCTCAAGGCGCATCAACAGTACATGTTTTGCAGGAAACCACAGACATGCACAGGTGGGGTAATTAGTGTCCCAGCAGAACTGATTAACTACCTCTGGAGATTTCCACAAAACATGCACTGTTGGTGGGCCTTTACGGACAGGGTTGGGGAACACTGTGTTAAAGGATTCAGCCCATGAATCCTGAATCCTTTACCAGACTCGCATCACACATTGAGCTCTATGCTCTTGATCAGTCACATGGTGACGAAACTGATAGGGCAGAGCTTGATGTGGAAGCGAGTTTAGAGTGACAGCGGACGGCACCCTGGCTGCAGCGACGACACTACACGGGAGCGCATGCACCGACTGAGCAAGCGGTGGAGGTGACGTGATTGAGCCTGGATACAAAAACCTGCCAGCTGACCAACATACGGGGGAGAGCTTGTTCTGTAAAATTCTACGCCTTATATATGATTTGGGACATGTGAGTGCAAAATAATTTTATTGTAATAAAACTTTTTAGCAGTATCACTCTATGTACAGGGGCGTAGCAATAGGGGTTGCAGAGGTTGCGACCGCATCGGGACCCTTGGGCCAGAGGGGCCCTGAAGGGCCCTCCCTCAACTACAGTTTTAGCTCTCTATTGGTCCTGTGCTCATAATCACTTATATAGGTACTTTGAATAGTGATAATCATTAGCAAACTGTTCCCCATCCCCTTCTTGCACCTCTGACACTGTAGTTGCCATTGGCAGGCTTTGGTGCACTGTATCAATTGTTATGTAGAGAGTGCTTGGGGGGGCCCCATTGTAAAACTTGCATCGGGGCCCACAGCTCCTTAGCTACACCACTGGCTATGTGTGATATTTTTATTGATGTTGATCATCATAAGTGGACCAGTGACAAGTATTAGAATAAGAAGAGGGACCTAAAGACTGCCTGAGTGGTGAGGGATGACCCAGGAATGGTCCCAAGGCGCTTTAGAGTCAGAAATTGTGGTGAGTGAACTACAAAAGGGTGTGGTGGTGGCCTGTTCCTATAGGAGGGATGTGACCATTGAACTACTTAAGGAAAAGAAAGGATTTCAGTTTGTTGAAATAGTGGTGCAAGTGGAACTGAGGACTGGTTCACACTCTTTAGTGCCTGTTATGTGATCACCCCAAAGTTCATCCTATAGGGTCCCCCCAGTGCTTCCTGTATGTCACTCTTTAGTGCCTTTTCTATGATGTCCCCTGATATCCCTGATGGTCTCGTGATCTCCCTCCCTATGCAGTTATAAAACTCTTATATGATAATACCTATGTGTCTCATGTAAAATGCCCTTACTGTGTCTCATATATGGTGCTCTTTAGTGCCTCTTATGTGATCACCTCAAAGTTCACCCTATAGGGTCCCCCCCAGTGCTTCCTGTATGTCACTCTTTAGTGCCTTTTCTATGATGTCCACTGATATCCCTGATGGTCTCGTGATCTCCCTCCCTATGCAGGGATGAGCATTTGGAGCATGCTGGGTAAATAGTATCTCATCTTTTCTTAGGCTAGCAGTGGTTCATAACCACACTCTGGCCTGTCACCTCTGTTATGCTGTCATTGGGTCTGGAGCCAGTGCACAGAGCTGAAGGAGGCTGGTTGCAGTGCAGCAAACAGGAGAACATACTTGGTAAGAGTCAGTCAGTCTGATTGCCTCTTTATAATCATCAGAGAATGTTAAAAGCTATAAAGGAGGACAGGGAATTTTTTTTCCAACAAAAGTGGAATTCCTTCAACATACCATCATTTGACTTCAATCTCGGTTGCGTCTTAAAAATGACTTTGATGAGGAAGAAAAAGCTATATCTTTTCACCTCTGTAATCAAAAGATAAGCAAGATATGGTGACTGACAGTGATTTCATATTGTCTTTTGCCAGAGGTCATGTGGTGTTGCCATGGAACAGTTACTAAATGCACATCCTTAATGAGAATTGCTGAGCAGAGCTGAGATCAAGGAATAGCAGCAGCCCTTTTGCAGGGGATGGAGGCTTGCTTGTGGTGAATCTGATGTGAAAGCTAACGTGCAGCTAATAAAAGAGGACATTTAACTTAAAACTATGATAAATCCTCCTAATACTCAATTCCTCTAGCAGAAAAAAAACAGTCCTGAAATGATGCCAGGGGACCTTAAAATAAATGGTATTCCCATTCTCTGCATGCTTCACAGGCACGCGGTTATATGAATATTTATACTGTCATGTCCCCAGCCCAAGCTAAGTTTTTAATGTTTCTCTTACAAAATAAAGCACTGTACAGGGGAAGTCACCAAAATCTTAATGAGCACTATTTTGTTTTAATTAGCCTGGAAGTTTTGCTACATGGTTTCACAATAATGTAATTGCAATGGTGTATACCTAAACAGACATGCAAAACAGCTAAATGATGTCCAAATCAAAGTGTGATGAATATTTTAAGAGTAAGCATGGGAGTTAAGATGCTGCAATTTGTGTAATAAGCGGCAAATGCTGTATTTCCGTTTTTTAGATGTGCTTAGATATGCATGTCTGTTTGAGCTGTATGTGTTCAAGGCAGCACATTAGAGTCAGCCATGTATTACAGAAAACCTGTCGGAATTCTGAGCAATACACATTGAGTGTATCGTGAAAATATTTATGATCAAAGGTTAACTTCAGTGGAAACTGCATATCCAACCGTTCCAAAGATAGAGGGTTCTGGATGCAACATAAAAGAAAACAAGGGTGAACTCTTGATCTTTTCTATTGAGCAATGAAGATGCCTGTCAATTAAAGGGCCTATAGAAAAGGACAGGGACTGGAAAACATTAGGCTAAGCAAGAAAGCACAAGTTGAAATTTGCCTTTAAATTTAGTTTTCCATTTCCATTCACAGAATGTCTGTTTTCTCCCCTAGGTTGAGATTGATTTCATTTTAAACACAACTTAAAAACCTCTAACTGCTTCCTTGTCATTTAAAAATAGTTTCATTTTTTTATACAGTCCTTGGCTGGAGGTAAACTGAAATAACTATTGTTTGACAGAGGATGGTTTTGGGAATATAAAGCAATTCCAAGTTAGTGCAGAGAGAGGAGATCTGGTTTAATTACACACACCTTCCTGAAACTACTGACAGTCCCTTTGACAGTCAGATTTAGCTGAAGGCAATATGTGCATTTTTTCATTACGTAATTAACATTGTCTTCTTGAGTTAACTTTCTCAATATGTTAAACTAAAGGGGGCCATGCACTAGGCAACCAACCAACCAATCAACCATCCAATTCAATTAATATAATCAAATTGGATTAAAATTGGTGCTGCCAAGTGCACGCCCGACCGACAAAGCGACCAATCTTGGGACAGAAATCGGCCGCACAGTCGATCACACATGTTGGAAAATTTCGGGCCGAGGTTGGTCGGTTGGGTGCATGGCGGTACGGCGGCTGATTTGCAAACGAGTGACGAGACGACAAAAAGCTCCGCCGCTGCCACCGCAATGTATAAATGTATGCAGTGTTTAGTGTATTTATACATTACCTGTCCGGTGTCAGCCTCCACGCGGTTTCCGTTCATCTCCGGGTTTTGCATACACGCCGGCGGCACTCTGAAGTCACGAAGGCACATAGCGGCTGACATCAAACGCTATGTGCCGCTAGCGTGTATGTGGCTGTAACCCAGCGAGATGGACGGACACCATGCGGAAGCTGCTACAGGACAGGTAATGTATAAATGCACTACATTACATACATTTCTACATTTTGGGGGCAGCGACGGGGTGGACAGCATCGGCTCAGCCGATTCCCTGATGACTTCATGCTGAAATTGGATGGGTATCGGCCTGTAGTGTATGGGCAGATTCAATTAGAGACACATTTATCTCTAATCAGATTCGATTAGAGATAAATGTGTCTCTTGGTCGAATCTGCCCATACTCGTTCTAATGTATGGGCACCTTAAAGCCTGGTTAACCAGCGTGGTCAATATTTACATAATAGTGTTTTCTCAAGCACTCTAAAGGTGGCTAACTGGCCATACACTGATGGATTTGCAGCAGATTGGACCATCAGATAGATTTCTGTCAGATGCCTGTTAAGTTGAATCTGCCACACACTAAAAACAGATTTCAAATAGATTTCAGAATGAAATCTATTGGAATTCTATTAAAAATCGATCTAAATGCATTATTGCACTCTGTGGGCATATATATATATATATATATATATATATATATATATATATATATATATATATATATATATATATATATATATATATATATATATTGACCTATATTTTCCACCCTGTCAGACAGATCAAATTGATCAAAATAGATCGACATCGGACGCAAATGGATCGATCGGCTGATTTGATGGAATCGATTTCCTATTGACTGATTCAATAGGATAGATCGTTCGATGGCTGAAATCGACCAGTGTATGGGCCCCTTAAGAGCTTAAGGCCCATATGCAATTCACTTTCTCTCTTGAGTTTTCTCCTAGGTGATTTTTTCAAACGTGTCAATAAAATGCCTTTTAAACCACCAGTAAGCAAGAAAATACTCAAAATAATTTTGACAGTACTTTTTCGTTATACTTATTTTATTATGAAAAATATTGATTTCACGCCAATTACATTGCAAATTATCCACATTTTGATAATGGTACATATATCATATCAATAAAAAGTGGAGAAACAGAGATAGGCTGTGAGCATAGTAAAGTCCTGCTCAGTAACTTAGCATTGAGAGCTTATACAAACTGAGTAAATTCAATAGTGAAAAAAAAAGAAAAGTTGAGTCTCAAGTCATAGGAAAGTAACTTCAGCAAGGGTGTTGATAGTAGACTAAATCCTCATTATGGTAGATGAAGAAAGAGTACAGTGCCATCAGGTAAAGTTACTTGAGTACTTGTGTGTATGAAAAACTTTGAAAAGTGAGATAGAGGAAGGAAAAGAAAAGAAAGAGTGTATTTTCTATGTAGGAGTATAAAGAAAGATGTGGCCACCACAATACTTATCTGACCTATGCTGCTTAATGAAAGTGCATAAGGGGAGGGGGAACCAAGGGCCTGGTTAGGTCATGAAGTGGTGAGTTGGTGGTTCATGTGATATCACCTGAGACGTATTAAAGGGAGAGTAAGGAAAAAGTGTGGATGATAAATAGGGTTTAAGGTGGATGATAAATAGGGGAGGAGTAGGGCCATGAGTCCCATATTTTATGGAAGTTTAATTCCGTATCTCTCAATGATGCCGTAAGTTGCTCCATATTTTTTGTCCAGTTTATTTTATATATGACCTCGGATATGTCAGGTGGGGCCAGTTTTTTCCAGTTAGTTGCAATAGCTAATCTGGTAGCGATTAATATGTGAGTAATGAGACAATTGGAGTGTTTGGGAATTCTTTTCAAAGGTTTGCCCAGGACCATGTGTATAGGATCTAGGGGAACTACAACATCGGTAGAGTTGGGCCGAACCTCCGATTTTAGGTTCGCGAACCTGGTTCGCGAACTTCCGCGGAAGGTTCGGTTCGCGTTAAAGTTCGCGAACCGCAATAGACTTCAATGGGGATGCGAAGTTTGAAAAAAAAAAATAATTATGCTGGCCACAAAAGTGATGGAAAAGATGTTTCAAGGGGTCTAACACCTGGAGGGGGGCATGGCGGAGTGGGATACATGCCAAAAGTCCCCGGGAAAAATCTGGATTTGACGCAAAGCAGCGTTTTAAGGGCAGAAATCACATTGAATGCTAAATGACAGGCCTAAAGTGCTTTAAAACATCTTGCATGTGTATACATCAATCAGGTAGTGTAATTAAGGTACTGCTTCACACTGACACACCAAACTCACCGTGTAACGCACCGCAAACAGCTGTTTGTGTAGTGACGGTCGTGCTGGACAGGTATGCAGTGGCGGGTTCACTGAACAGAACAGGTATACAGTGGCAGGTTCACAGAACAGGTATGCAGTGGCAGGTTCACTGAACACAACAGGTATGCAGTGGCGGGGTCACTAAACAGGTATACAGTGGCGGGTCCACTGAACAGAACAGGTATGCAGTGGCGGGTTCACTGAACACAACAGGTATGCAGTGGCGGGTTCACAGAACAGGTATGCAGTGGTGGGTTCACAGAACAGGTATGCAGTGGTGGGTTCACAGAACAGGTATGCAGTGGCAGGTTCACTGAACAGGTATGCAGTGGTGGGTTCACAGCACAGGTATGCAGTGGTGGGTTCACTGAACAGGTATGCAGTGGTGGGTTCACAGCACAGGTATGCAGTGGTGGGCTCACAGAACAGGTATGCAGTGGTGGGTTCACAGCACAGGTATGCAGTGGTGGGTTCACAGCACAGGTATGCAGTGGTGGGTTCACAGCACAGGTATGCAGTGGTGGGTTCACAGAACAGGTATGCAGCCAGACAGGAACAAGTTAAGCCTAACTAATCTTTCCCTGAGAGACAGTCTGCAGCAGCTCGCCCTACTCTCACTAACGCAGGCAGCACACGAGTGACCGTAATGGCCGCCGCTGCCTGCCTTATATAAGGGGGGGTGGGGCTCCAGGGGCTAGTGTAGCCTAATTGGCTACACTGGGCCTGCTGACTGTGATGTAGAGGGTCAAAGTTGACCCTCCATGTGCATTATGGGGCGAACCGAACTTCCGCAAAGGTTCGCCTGCGGGACGCGAACGCGAACCACTGAAGTTCGCATGGAACCATTCGCAGGCGAACCGTTCGGCCCAACTCTAAACATCGGTTGATGATTTAATAAGTTCCCGAACTTCAGACCAGAGAGGTGAGATCAGGGGACAGGACCAAAAGATATGTTCTATAGTCCCTTTATTATTGCATCCCCTCCAGCAGTGGTCTGATGAGCCTGGATAAATCTTTGCTAGTTTAACAGGTGTCAGGTACCAGTGGAATATGGTCTTAAAAATATTTTCTCGGATCTGGATGCATTGAGAGGAGTGTTTAGCATTTTCCCATATCTCATTCCAATCCTCTAAAGAGATGGAGGTTGAAAAACAATGAGCCCACTTATGCATATAAGGATGGTTAGGTGTCCATGTTCCTGAATTTGTGTGTAAAATAGTATATATCTGGGATATTAGGCCCTTTTGGTGACCAGGTTGGTAACAAATTCGTTCAAAAGGGGACATAGTGAGAGATGATTTTTTCAAAAGAGTTTGAAGGAAGTGGGAAATCTGGTTATATTGCAATAATAATTGGGGTGTAAATGTAATTTTTTCCTCCAGATGGGATTTGTGGTGAACTTTACCCGTGAGTGGGTTAATCCAATCTTTGAGATTAAAATATCCCAGAGTATACCATCTATTCATAAAGGAACTGAATAGCCCAGGGGGGAAGTGAGGGTTATCCAGAATTGGACATAATGGGGAAGGTGACGACTTCAATTTGGCAAAATGAGAGGAATTTCTCCAGATGTTAAGCGTAAATTTAATGGTTGGAAGTAGTTGTTGGTTGTTGATTCTAGGTTGAGCGTGGGACCATAAAAGGGATGCAAGGGATATGGGAAGGGTACTAGTAGCCTCAATGAGGCCCCATTTGGTGAAGACCTTTAAATTGGGCCATTCAGCTAGTTGGCGTAGGTGTGCGGCCTGGTAATAACGTTTAATATGCGGTACCCCTAAGCCCCCCTGTTCCCTAGGGGCGAGGAGAACTGATTTAGCTACCCTAGACCGTTTATGATTCCAAATAAATTTAAAAAAAGCTGATTGTAAAAATGATAGTTGGTGGGCAGGGACCGAGACTGGGAGGGTCTCAAATAGATATAGTAGCCGTGGGAGTACATTCATTTTGAGAGCATATATACGGCCTAACCAGGAGATCTTATAGGCAGTCCACTTGTGTAAGTCCTGTAATATTTTCTGGATAAGAGAGGGGAAATTACATGCATAGAGTGTGCTATATGTGGGGGTGAGATGAATTCCCAAGTATTTTAAAGAACGAGTTTGCCATCTATAAGGGAAAGAGGATTGAAGTGATGCTTCCGTTTTGTCTTGGTTGAGTTTGAATCCTGAGAGGAGTTCAAAAGTTTTTAAAGTGTCGTCCAGAACTAGGAGTGTAGTTAGGGGATTTGTGAGGGTAAGGAGTATGTTGTCGGCAAAGAGGGAAATTTTATACTCTCGTTTACCAAAGGGGATCCCCGTAATATCCGTATTCTGCCTTATGGCCGATGCCAAAGGCTCAATACTTAGTGCAAACAGTAAGGGGGAGAGCGGGCAACCCTGTCTAGTACCGTTGTGGATCAAAAAAGGAGATGAAGGGGCAAAAGGAAGTTTAATCGAAGCTGATGGGGAAGAGTATATGAATTTTATCATGGAAAGGAAAGGGCCCGTGAAGCCTTGATGGTCTAGGACATGGAACAAGAAAGGCCAGTAGAGACGGTCAAAAGCCTTCTCCGCGTCTAAACTAAGCAGCAGAGAGGGGTGATCCGATTTGTTCATTATGGATATAAGGTCTATAGCTTGTCGGGTGTTGTCACCTGCTTGCCTTCCCATGATAAAACCCACTTGGTCATTGTCAATTAATCGAATGAGAATGGGGTTGAGGCGATTGGCTAGGGTTTTTGTGATGATCTTCAGATCTGAGTTAAGAAGGGAGATGGGGCGGTAGCTTTGGGGTAGGTGGGGATCTTTACCTTCTTTTGGGAGGACGGTGAGCAAGGAAGATAATAAGGAGGCAGAGGGGGGTGTCACCTCTCATAATCTTATTAGCAAGGATTACCAGATGGGGAATGAGGATAGAGCTGAAGTTTTTATAATAGGAGTAGGGTAGGCCATCTGGACCTGGGGATTTGGATGATGGGAGAGTTTTTAGCACCTCCAAGACCTCTTCGACAGTTATAGGAGTGTTAAGGGAGGAGCGTTCTTGATCTGTAAGTTTTGGAAGGTTCAGTTGAGTAAGGAAGGATAAGACCCTTGAGTTGTAGTTCGGGGAGAGGGAAGGATCAGGTAAATTATATAGGCGTTCATAGAAAGGTGTGAAGATTTGGGCTATCTGAGAGGGGTCGTGATGAAGAGTGCCTTGGTGATCCTTTAGGGAGTGAACTGCCTGATAGGATCCCCTGGGATTCAGCTTATGAGCGAGAATAGTGTGAGGTTTATTACCTCTCTCAAAGAATAACTGTCTTGTCCATTTTAGGCTTTTCTCTAGCTGAGAAGATTGAAGGGATTTAATGTCAAGTTTTATGCGCTGAATATTTGAGAAGTGGTCCTGTGTGGGGTGCATTTTATATATGGAGTAGGCCTTAACAAGGGAGGAGTTAAGTTGTGTCAGCTTTTCAGAGGAAAAACGTTTGCATTTGGAGCTTTCTGCAATAAAGAAGCCTCGTATAACAGCTTTATGGGTTTCCCAAAGTAAGCCAAAAGAAGAGACTGAGTCCGTGTTTGTGTCAAAGAATGACTGCAATTCATTGCAGCATTTGGATATTAAGATTTTATCTCTAAAAAGTGACTCATTTAATCTCCAATGCATAGGCTTGTGAGGAGAGGATAACCAATCCAGTTCTGCTGTCACTGCTTGATGGTCTGACCATGCTGTTGGGATGATATTTGAGGAGATTAGGATTGGTAGGTTTGGGGAATTTGAAAAGAAATAGTCTATTCTGGAGTGAGAGGCATGGGGAGGGGAGAAGAATGTATACTCCACACTTCTGGGATTAGCTATACGCCATAGGTCAAAAAGCATATATTTCCTTAGGAGGACCCTAAATTTATGTGAGTTTCTGTCATGAGATGCTTGAGAAGAAGAGGAGGAAGAGGTGCTCCTATCTTTTGTGGATGAGAAGGCCAAATTGAAGTCGCCACCTAGGATGAGGGTTCCTTTCATTAACTTATTAAGTTTCGCAAGGAAGGTGGTAAGGAAAGCAATTTGGTGGGTTGTAGGGACGTATACATTGGCTATAGTGACTGGTTTTCCTGCTAGAGCGCCCGTCAGGATTATAAAGTGGCCCTGCGGGTCACTAATGGTTTTATCTATCTGCAAAGGTAGATCTTTTTTGCACAGAATAGCCACTCCAGCACGTCTTTTTGGACCTGAGGCCAGATGAGCAGAGGAGTAAGTCTTATTAGTGAGTCGTATGGAATCATTGGGTGTCAGGTGGGTCTCCTGGAGGAAAACCAATTCACAATTGAGTTTTCTAAGATCTCTCAGTAGGGATGACCTTTTCTGTGGGATATTCAGGCCCTTGGTATTTAGTGTATATAGGTTAACCATTTGCCTTGTTATAGGTATGGAAATTTATGAGGACAGATAGTATTTGGGGTGGCCAATAGGTATGAAGGAGAGTATCAGGTAAAGAAACAGCGAGAAACCAAAAGAAGTAAGTTATATAAGATAGCATCAGAAAAAACATAACAAAAAGATAGCCACTATAACTTGGGTGGCAACAGTGTGAAGCTACTCTAAAAAGTTGCAGAAATAAGAACTGCCAAAAAAGAAAAAAGCATGGTCCCTGAAAAACTCTATGGGACAATGCAGCAGTCCTCCGGAGATACATGTGGGTGAGCCAAGAGGGTCGCCCAGATCTCCTCGGCCAGATATACAAATCTTATACATAAAAAAAATATAATAAGGGTCACTATAAAGAATCAAAGCAGTATTGAATTGGGAACATAGGCTGGGTTCATATAAAGGATAATACCAACATCAAAGTGAGCATATTATCACGCATTTTGAGAAAGAGAAAATATAATAAAAGGCATATTTGCGTAGTGCTCAGGTTTGGAGCTGTAGCCGAGCAGATTCATGGTGGGAACAAGTAAGTCAAGTAGGCAGAGCTTCCATATCCTCAGATGGGTCTGGATAGGTAAGACTGCGGATGTGTCCTCTGGATCTGTCTGCCATGTGGCGGATCTTTCTTGGTGGGGAGCTTGGTGAAGAAGGTGCACTCTGGTGGGTATTGAGAGTAGGAGGGAGACGGAGTTGCTTAAGGAACATTGGTGCGTCATCCAGGTCTGAGACTGTGAAACGTGCGCCATTTCTGTTGACGGATAGACGAAAAGGAAAGCCCCATTGGTGTTGTATTTTAGCGTCTCTCAAGAGTTGAGTGATGGGTCTAAAAGCTCTTCTTTTAGCCAGGGTGATACGAGAGAGATCATTATATATAGAAAGTTCATCCCCCTTAAAGGAAACTGTGGAGGTGTTGCGAATAGCTCTCAAGAGGGCCTCTTTTGCCTCATAATAATGGAGTCTGATTATGACATCCTTGGGCCTCTGGGCTGACATTCTTCTCTCGCCTAAAGAGCGGTGAGCCCTATCCATCCTCCACATTTCATCAGGTAGATCAGGTACTATTGACTTATAAAGTTCCAGGAGATGTGGAAGGAGTTTGTCAGGAGTAACAGACATAGACATACCTTTTATTCGTATGTTTTGACGTCTCTCTCTATTCTCAGAATCTTCCTGAGCATCCCTTAATGATTTAATGTCAGTTTGGATTAGGCGATGTTCGTCCTCCAGATCCTGTTGTTTAAAGGACATAGCTTCCATCTTTGCTTCTAAAGAGTTGGTGCGCTCTGCCAGTGTAGATATGTCCCCTCTGAGGTCCTTCACTGTAGTAAGGAACACCTGCTGAAGTGTGTCATGCAGGACTCGGTAGTGCCTGTCTAAGGCTAAGTCCAGAGCAGCTGCAGTGAGCGGTGTTGGGTCTGGCAAGGAGGGACCCATGCCGGGCTGCTGTGAGGCCTGTTGCTGGGAGTGGAGGAGAGGAGGCGCGTCTGTGTCCGGAGCGCGATCGGCGCCATCTTGGATCGCGGGGGGATGGACAAAACGGTCCATGGAGCCGGCTTGCGGGGCTACCTTGAGGTTGCTTTTTGCAGCCATCTGTGCCCAGTGATGTCCGCAAGTGAGACCCGATGCGGCCGCGCTATGTGAGCGGAAGCGTAGCGGTATGCGGCCTGTTTTGGCGGAGGAGAGGGCTGGAGCTCGGAGACTAGGTGGCCATCTTAAAGTCGCCGCGCATGCGCCTTTGACAGTACTTTTTCACCAACTTATAGGTACTTTTTCAATTGTAAAATGATTGAAAGTAACTTGAAACAGAAGATGAAAATTGTCTCCTAGGAGATAACGCAGGAGAAAAAGTGATTTACATATTGGCCTAATGGCCCATACTCATGGGCTACAAATGTCGCCGCAACACATGGCGCGCGCGTGTTGCAGCGACAGGTCGCCTGTGAGTATGCGGCGTTGCACGGGCGCGCACCCCGAACCGTCGCTCGTCGCTGATGTCGCCGAGCGATTGAACCGCTCAATCGCCTGGCGTCAGTCGCCGCCGCAACTCCGCCGGAACTTTCGCTAGTCCGTGTGAGTACGCCGACTAGCTACAGCAACAAGATAATAAATGCATTGGGCTTCCGGCAGGGGGAGGAGCAACAGCGACAGCTTCCGCCGCATCAGTTGCCAAGTCCCTCCGCCGTGTGTCTGCGGAGGGACCTGGCGACAAGCTGTCGCCGGCCTGTCGTGCACACACTCATGTGTGCTGGCGACAGGCCAAAAAGTTGCCCGTGAGTATGGGCCATAAGTGTCTCACAGAGTCAGAGATGATGGAGGAGAGTTAACTTTATAGATGTGTTCTGTGGGATTTTTTTTTACACTTTTTTTAAATTAACTTGTATACTATGTTTATGCAAAATAAATACATTCATTCACAGTTTCTGTGTCAAGTGGTTTTATACTTGCTGTACACACTTTTTAACCTCTGACTGGTAGATTCTTTCTGAAACAACCAGTATGAACAAACAATATTAATTCACCTTCACAGTTTTAGTAATAAGTTTAACTGGCTGGAAGAAGGCTGTATCGGTCAGAGTCTGCACACTTCTTGTAACCAGTTGGTAGTATTCAGGAAATGTTACTTGTACATATATACACAAGGCTGCCTTTTCATATGTCCCATTCCTTTTCATGTGCTGGCTCCATCAGTTGGATATCTATAAAATTGTAGTCCTGAAAAGAAGGAAACTTGTTTGCAAATGTTAATATTCATATTATGAGAATGTTCATGAGAATTGAATTTTTATGTGAATTACAGTTTCTCATATCCCCATGTACTTCTATGCCCTATTTTCAAATATGCAGTGTACTTTTTCAAGTATGCAGTGTACTGTCCTTGTGAAAATGGTGTCACCATCTTATTATCAATTTAATATAAAACATAGCATAAACATACATTTTATTCATTTATGTAAAGTAAAAATATGCAGTTTCACTCATCATTACTGTTTCTATTTTGTTTATGATAGAGTAAATCCAAGTTGTAAGATGCCTTTAGAGGAAGTCATACTGAGGGGGAGAATTTTTTTTTTTTTGAAATAAAGCTCACTTCCTGTCCTCACAGGAAGTGAATAAACCTTTTTAACAGAGACAGAAAACCTTTGCTTTAAGCAGGAATGGTCGAAGTCAGCCAACTTCGCTATGCTGGAACTACACGTAGTTTTATGCAATTACGCTTTGCCAAACTACGGCTTCAAAATCAAATATTTGTTTCATATGCATTTCGTAGACTACGCGTTAAAATATGCAATTACGCGTAGTGCGAAGCCTAGTATATGCGGATTCTTATGCCCCCATACAGAAAATTTTACGCATTAATTCCTCTTTGAATTGCTTACAACGGGAACTCTTCTATGCATACACTCCCCTTTCCAATGCAAAAATTTGTAAGCATACAATTGCACGCGGAAAATTAGATGCGAGTAATGCATTCTTAGTTCACTACGCAATATACATGTGAGCTACGCATAGTGGGCGTAAGCTAGTTTTGTAAGTGTAGTTTTGAAACTTCACCTACGAACTACAATGCGTAGATGCAAACTACGATGTGCAAATTCGCACTGGCGTAGTTTCTGCTCATCCCTGGTTTTAAGCCCTGGATATATAGAATTAAGTGAGGGAAACAATCTGTGTTATAAGGACACTGGAATCAGTAAAACATACATCCCAAAACCAAAGTAAGAGTATCTGTCTGAAAATGGGAAATGTAAAATACATTTTTAAATCTATAAATCTGAATGTGGAGAATACCTTCTTCTTGGAAGACAGGCAACTGCATAATTTATTTTATGTAAAAAGCTATTTCATTTGAAATCCCGTTTGCCTTAAACTTCAGAGCCTAAAAAGTAAAGTATAAGCAACATAACTGAATTATTTAACTGTCTTTCAACATAGAGTACATGCTATACATGGAATGTCTACCAAACAGTAAACCATAAAAAGGTCTTTATTTGGACTCCCATGCCCAGGTTAACATTTTAAAGATAGCCTTTTGGATCTGCTTTCACTTTGCAATTGGTATTATTAATGGAGTACAGTGAGGGGGAAAAAAACACTAAACAGAAAAATACACCTTAATTTCCAAATATTATATTGTTGCCATACATTGTACTAGGAAAATCATTAAAATGTTATGATAGCTAGGGCAAAATGGCAAATAAAATGCTAAAAGGTTTTATCTACAGTAGTATTGTAAAACTATAGAGGATGGAATTGGTGAAATAGTGTATTTTTCTCATTTGCTAATATTTTTTCCCTTTACAATACATAAAAAAATAGCGTAATTACTGAATATAAGAATCACCCACAAAAAAAAAAAAGAATTTGTAGTGTAAAATAAAAAACTACTGTAGTTATAATTCATTTAGGTGCAATAAGCAGTAATAAAGTTATGGCCAAAAGAATGGGAGGAGTGCTGAAAGATGAAAATGGCTCTTGGTAGGAAGCGTGCATGAAAAAAGGCTCCGTGAAAAAAGGGCCCGGCTGGATAATGAAATGGCGCCAGTGGATAACAAAATCTGGTAACGATAAACATCATTGTCAAACTTGGTTAAAGATAAATACCGTTGTAAAAACTGGCGGGAAATAATAACAAAAAGATATTAACGTTAAAAATAATTGTGTAAATAAACAATACAGCTTAACCCAACACTCTACTCTCACACAGAACCCTCCCCTGGTGGTGCCTAAAACTATCCACTCCCCTAGTGGTGCCTAACCCTAACCACCCCCCTAGTGGTGCCTAACCCTAACCACCCCCCGGTGGTGCCTAACCCTAACCACCCCCATGGTGGTGCCTAAACCTAACCAACCCCCACCCCCCCACCCCCGGTGTCAACGAAAGCTAACCGCCGCCCGGGTGGTGCCTAACCCTAACCACTCCCTCTGCAGAAACATCCTTTTAAACATAGAAATGATAATATCTTTGATAAAGTATTATTTGTACTTACAAACAAAATAACATGACAAAAACTATAATGTTGCAAGCTTCTAAAATGATAACATACATCAAAAACTGTAATGTTCTAATGTTAACAATATTTATCGTGGTGCCCTTTTTTCTGCTTTTTTTGCTGCAATAACGATAATTACATTAGAGTCTATGGTAGTGCCCTTTTCATCCACCCTCAGCCAGCGCCTTTTTTTCCTGCTACCGGTAGCAAGGATAAAAGAGCCTGTGGAGTGAAGTGGTTAAGATCAATTTAGTATAGCTGTCTATGATATTATTACAAGTATTCTCTGAATGTGAGTTTATTGAAACAACATTGATCACAGACATCAAGTGAGCAGAATGTGCAAAAAAGATGAGCTTACATTTTAGTTGAATTCAAGAGAGAAAGCAGAACTCTTAAGCAAGTTGAGAACTTTGCATTTGTCAACCCAGTAAGTGAGGCAAATACCTAAAACAAAGCAAAAAGTGTTCTGTCACCTTTTATGACTGATACTGCCTATTTAAGGGGTAGCCAGTTCCTCCATCGGTCCTCTTTGCTTCACAGCACCACTGCCTCTTTGCCTCTTCCCCTCCTGCCTGCATCCTTGTTGCTTAGAAACTAGGAATGCCTTTTGACTGATCCATTCTGATTACATAAGTTCTGCAGTGGTGTGGAATAACAGTGACTGTGACAATCTCGCTTTCTGTATAGATAGTCTGAAAAGAACGTAAACTTGAGAAAGAGGAGAGAAAGGGCAAGATCAAACTGCATAGATTGCATCAGAATCATAAATATGGTAATACAGCTTTCCACAGTACAATACAGAAATTACAACACAATACTCACTGAATTTAGAATAGCACACAATGCATTTCAAAGTAAATACACATGTTATCATGTATTCATCCTTGCAGAAATACACTTTAATGGCTCTCAAATTAAGAGGCAAATTCAGCAAACTAATGTTGTTCTTTAGTCAAATGCTAATTCTCTCTCTCTGTCTCTCTCTGTCCTAACATCCACTTTGTGCAGTCTTTTCTCACCACTGCACAAGAAAGAGATAATAATGCCAAATATTATCCTACTGTCTTTTTCCGCTGTCAGTGTATGTTTACAGTACTGAAATATTTGTAAAGCTTTTTCAACTCTCTTAAAGGAGTTATCAGGCAAATGTATTACAATATAAGTGGCCTACCTTCCGCTGTTCAGTAGGCTAATGTCAGCAGGGTCGCATTGTTTTTTCCCCCCTCCGGTCTTCCCCGGCTCCGCAATTCGGGCCGTTTGTTTCGGGTGCCCCGGAAGTAGATGGTGTGGCTTAATTTGTAACTTCCCTGTTCCTGTGCTTGGAACGCAGGGGGAAGTTACTTATCTTTGCGTGCAGCCGTACAGTTCGTTACGGCTGCGCACGCATAGTAGAGCGCAGGAGGAGGGTTTGGGCTTGCCTACGTCAATCGCAAGCCAAACCCTCCGCTTCTGCCACCGCTCGTCAGGCCCGCCCACTCCTCCCAGCCCACTCCTTCTCCCAGCCCACTTCTCCCAGCCCACTCCTTCTCCCAGCCCACTCCACTTCTCCCAGCCCCCAGCCCACAACTTTTCTGCAAAATGATTCTCCGCCAGCCTCCGCTTGTCTGCGCCTCTCATGCATGGATGATCTGTGCTCGGAGCGCGCATAGAGGCAAGGCGGCAGCTGTCGGAGTGGGCTGGCCGAAGGAGTGGGCTGGGAGAAGTGGGCTGGGAGAAGGAGTGGGCTGGGAGGAGTGGGTGGCCTGACGAGCGGTGGCAGAAGCGGAGGGTTTGGCTTGCGCGTGATGTAACAAGCTCAAACCCTCCTCCAGCAGTTCAAGTACGCGTACGCAGCCGTAAGGGAACGTACGGCTGCGCACATCTGAAGTCACTGCGCCAGCGTCCAGCAATACATTGCGCCTACGGTGCCTCATTAGTTCCGGGTCGCTGGGGAGCCCGACCTCGAGGTCGGGTCCCCGACCGGGGCTGACCGAAGAAAACTGGTGCGTTTGGACGGGGATTGGAGGGGGCGATCCAGCCACACAAAAGGTTAGTTGCACGCAGGCATGCATGTTTTCAATTTAAGAAATTGCCTGATAACTCCTTTAACATAAGAGATTATAGGGAATGGGAACAGAATATTTATTCACCCATTATCATAAATAATTTCCTCCAGCATCAGTCATCTGTGTTTGATATTGAGTGATGAGAAGTCAGAGCCAACATAAACTTTTCGCACACATTATTATTTCCTCAACTTTTCTTTCATTGGCCCATATGCAATTTTTTTTTCACCTGAGTTATCTCCTAGGAGATCATTTTCATATTCTGTTTAAAATAACTTTTAAGTATTTTACAAGTAAAAAAGTACCGAAAACTTTATGATAAAGTACTATGAAATTTATTTTAAGTATTGTTAAGTATGTAGAGTGTTGTCTTGCATGGTGGTGGTTTAAAACGCATTTTATGAACAAGGTGTGGAAATATCACCTAGGAGAAAACTCAGGAGAACAAGTGAATTGCATATGGCCCACTGGCTCTTACTCAATTAACTTTGGCCCATATGCAATTCAGTTTTTCACCTGAGTTTTCTCCTTGGATATATTTTCAAACTTGTCAATAAAATGTCTTTTAAACCACCAGCAAGTAAACAATTACTCAAAATAATTTTTGTAGTACCTTTTTACCTACTTTTTGGTACTTTTTCCATTATAAAGTGCTGAAAAGTTATTCTAAATCGAAGAAGAAAAATTATCTCCTAGGAGAAAACTCAGGAGAAAAAGCTAATTGCATATGGGCCTTTGTCTCTTAAGTTTTCTCCTAAGAGATAATTTTTCATCTTCTGTTTAAAATAACATTTCAGCAATAGGGACGGTCAATGAGATGCTAATAATTTTGAGTTGATGCCGGTTTATGAAAATTTATGCAACTTGAAAATGGACCTATCGATTTTTACCTCAGCAGGATTTAAAGAGACTCTGAAGTGAGAATAAATCTCGCTTCAGAGCTCATAGGGGCTCTTTAGCCCCTGCTAAAACGCCGCTATAGCGCGGCTAAACGGGGGTCCCTTCACCCCCAAACCCACCCCCGCAAACCTTGGTCACAAATTGGTCGTGTATTTTTTCTTCCTGGAGCAGGGCTAATGGCTGCAGTCCTGCCTCCAGTCGCGTCTATCAGCGGCGCATCGCCGCCTCTCCCCCGCCCCTCTCAGTGAAGGAAGACTGGGAGGGGCGGGGGAGAGGCGGAGATATGCGCTGACAGACGCGCGTGGGGCAGGGCTGCGGCGTTTAGCCCTGCCCCAATGCGGAAGCGCTCCTCGGCTGTATGGAGGGGATTTGGGGGTGAAGGGGCCCCCGTTAAGCCGCGGGATAGCGGGGTTTTAGCAGGGGAACACATGCCCCTGCTATCTATGAGGTCTGAAGCGAGATTTAATCTCGCTTCAGACTCTCTTTAATTGGTTCATGTTCAAGCTGCATAAATTTGCATACAAAATTTGCACAGTGCTGCATCAATTCGAAATTATTTGTATCGCATTGACCATCCCTGTTCAGCAATGAAGTACCAATAGGTAGGTGAAAAAGTAGTGTCAAAATTAGTATTTTCTTGCTTGCTGGTGGCTTTAAACACATTTTAGTGATGTTTAAATACTGTAATACCTAGGAGAACAAGTGTATTGAGATCTTTAAAGGAGCCAGTTTTGTTCATCACCACTTTATAATAAGAAGTTCAATTATGGAAGTAAATGCTAATGGAAACCTAAAATAAAAGTTACCTAAAAGTTTCAGGAGCAACTGATCAACACTTTCACAAATGTGAAGATCAGAAGAAAGGTGCCCTGATTTCTGTATAAATAGTGACATTTTTTGGGCATTTAGCTTATCCGGTTCAGCACCACAGTGTCGAAAACCTCATGCATCTGAGCAACGTTCACCTCCCATTAATTCGCCAATACCTTTATTGCTACTTATCACAATTAATTGATCTATATCTTGTTTTTTTCCGCCACTAATTAGGATTTCTTTGGGTAGTACATTTTGCTAAGAATTATTTTTTCTAAATCCATTTTAACAGGAAGATTAAGAAAGAAATGAAAAAAATTCATTATTTCTCAGTTTTTGGCCATTATAGTTTGAAATTAATATACACTACCGTAATTAAAACTCATGTATTTTATACATCTCTCCCAGTTATTACACCATTTAAATGATGTCCCTATCACAATTTATGGCACTGATATTTTATTTAGAAATAAAGGTGCATTTTTTCAATTTGCATCCATCACTATTTATAAGCTTATAATTTAAAATAATATAATAACATACTCTCTTGACATGCATATTTAAAAAGTTCAGACCCTTGGGTAACTATTTATGTTGTTTTTGTTTTTGTTTTATTGTATTTTTTTTTTAATAAAACATGTATTTGGGTATTTTTTGGTGTGTGAGGGAAACAGCTAATTTTACATGTAAAATAATATAATTGTTTAATAAAAAATGTATGTGGGTGCCGTTTACTATTTGGCCACAAGATGCCCACAGTCAAAAAAGTCCTGGATGCGAACGATCTCACATCCAGGAACTACAAAGAAGCTGGGAAACTTTTTTCCGGGCAGAAATACTGCGCTCTCTGAATAGAAAGCATTGGTATTACTCCGGGGGACTTAGATTGGTGAATGGGAATTATATTCCCATTCACTGATTGGGGGGCAAGCGGTGGGCAGCCGGAGCACGCGCGGGAGTGCACACCATGCGGCGACAGCAGCAGAGCCTATCTGGATGAGTAAGTTCGTCCAGATAGGCTGAACTGGTTATTACTGCATTTATAAATCATCCCAATGACTATTGTTTTTGTGCACAGGTTTTGCTGTGTGGACCTGCTTGAAGTACTTTCCCAGGCTGTTCACAATCTAAAATTTTGTCCTTCTGAGTTCTGTGACTATTTTTGCTTTTTAATAACACTGAATAACTAAACAAGTTGTGTAATAATGATACACATCATATCATTATTAATGCATTTTGGAGTTTTGCTTTATAATGTGTCTTCTGGCATATTTTCTAATAGAGAATATGAGTTGATAACAGCTGATATTACAATGATACATTTTTTACATTTGTGAGCGATAGTTAATCATGTTTAATTTCCTGAAAGAATTTTAAAAAGAAGTTCAATTATGATTTTAAACTAAGATGAGTAAAGATCATTGGCGCAATCAGAAACATTCTCATATCTCAGTCTAGACTCTAGACAAAGTTCTGCTGAAGCAGAGTACACCATAAGTTTATTTATGGCTGGAAGTGAAAAAGCTATCAAAACATAATCATTCAAGGCTGAAAGGTAAATTATGTGCATTTTGGATATTGCCTAAGATACAATCATTTCAGGGGAATCTAACATATCCTATGCAAAATTACTTGAAAGTGAAATGTAAATTACCTCTGCTACATTTTTAAGTCTGAAAACTGTCATTCAACTAAAGAGTTATTTAAAATGAATGTAAGCATACATGATAAAAAATATCTAAATTAGCCTTTATTAGCCATCAGGTACTTTTGGCCATTTGAGCACATTTTGAATGCTGCTTTTTATAACAAATAAAGTCTGGCCCTTATAGAACGTGTACACTAATTGCTTTGCTATGTCCACAAGACTTTCTGTTTATTGTGTTTACTTGGCATGCCTCATTAATTCCAAGCATTGGTGCACTAAACTCCACGGGTATTGAGACAATGACATTTGAATAGTTTTCCTTCCAAATGGACAATCATAATTTTAAGTCGCAGACATTGTCCAAGCCTTCGAACATTTATTTATTTCAAAACAAAATGCATTTCTAATTATACAGTACTGGCTGTTTGCCTGATTGGAATAATATCCTGTAATGTGTCCAAGTGACATTTTTATTCTACTAACAGAGTAGATTTGTAACCTGAGAACAAGAAGAGGGGTTCTTAGTACTCCTTAAAGTGTACCTGAGGTGAAGAAAACTTATGCATACCTACATATTCACTTAGGGTTATCAGACACTTGGTGACCCCATTATGTACACTGCATTACAAGATGAATACTTATTTGCATTAAGCATTTTCTTCTAGACTTCACCTCCTTTTTCTTTTCCTGTGCTAGATCTACAGAAGGGGCAGATCCTAGAGTTATGATCTGGCCCCTCCTACTCTACCTGATAGCCCCACCCCTTTACATGTGTGCCTATGCAACAACACTCTGCATTGATGCAAAGGGTAAAAAATCATAACAGTCTAGGACCATCTTCCTGTATGCTGAAGAAAATGGAATCACTAAATGCATGCAGGTGTGCACACAGGGGAGATAGAAAGTGAGGGGGCTGCAGAAAAAGCCCTGATGACCTCAGAATTGTGTGGAGAAGAGGTAGTATTCAGAAAAAAATGACAAAGCTGCACAGAGGCACCCTTACTCACATAATATCTTATCTAATTGGTGTTCTCTAGGACTGTGAGATTAATAAAAAACATTCCACATAGATTCCAGAAAATGGCATAGAAATTTCAGTTATTTGTTTAACTGATAAAGCAATGGAGCATAGCCATTAGCAGATCTTTATTTATTTAATGAGGCAGAGGACACAGCTTTCGCTTTTTTCTGATCTGTACTCTTCAAGTGGGAACTTTGTTCAAAAGTTTAGCAAAGTAGTATTGGCTTGAGTATTAACCAGAAGTCTTTATCAATAGACTTAAACTGTTCATGCACTTTTATGTGCACCAAAGATTCATTGATATACAGTATACTTACTAGTCTAGAAAATAAAGCAGTATTGTGTCCAAATAGTCAATACGCACTAAAACCAGCCAAGCTACAACAGTAAGAACACCTCTCAATAAAATATAAATGTCCAAAGCAAGCAAAGCTTCGGTCAATTTGATAGAGCCTAACTCTACTAAGGAGATGACCCAAGTATGATTATCTGTCCTCCGGTGTCTATATTTGGCACAATGCAACATTTTGCAGTATGTGCGTCATTTTCAGTAAGTTTGTTTGTATGTCATAATCTGTGTTTGTCACTCCTGGATCCATCTGTGTGAATCAGTTTGCATTTGTTAAGGTCACTGAGTATTTGATTATCAGTATCAGACAGTCAGTCTGTGTGTTATGAAAGGTAACATACCTTGTGCAATAAATTATTTAAAATATTAAGATTCACCTTTGAGTTCTGTGACCTTTCAAAGTGCACTGTGACCTTTTATATATATATATATGGTATCTGGGCAACTCAGTGAGTCTTATCAGCCTTGATGTTCACATTGAACTATGTACTATACAAAATGTATTAAGCTTAAAGTGAATTTTTATTCATTGTTTTCAAAGGTTTTTAAAGTTGAATTTCATTCTCAGTTCTATGCATAACATTTGATAGTCCACTAAGCATAATGTCATAATAAACTGTCTGTCACGGCAAGGTTTCTACACCTAAATATTTATTTTGAAGGTTTATCCATGTTACATAAAAGAGCCTAGCTAAAGGAGTTAAAGTTGGCCTAAAGTTACAATGGGTTAAAAAAAATGCCATAGTTGTAATATGTTTTAATTTTAGACAGCAAAAATGGACAACTGAATACAATGGGCCCGATGCAATTCACTTTTTCTCCTAGGTAATATGTTCATGCTTTCAAAAATGCACTTTAAGCCACCAGCTAGCAAGAAAATACTCAGAATAATTGTAATAATTATGATTTAATTTTTTTTTTTATTAACCATGTTGTTGAGACTGAGATATAGGGTATGGATATAGCTTTTTGACAAGATAACATCCTGCAGCTCTGGAAATTACTTGTAAAGGATCTACTTATTTAAAAATGTATTTGAAAGGGATTTATTTGGCAGCACTTGATCAGGCAACTAATTTCTAATCAATGAAGTTGGGGTAATTTGCAGAGCGCTCAACAATGTCTCATATCCACTTTAAACTCAGTTTACATATATGCATATATGTAAACTGAGTTTAACCCATTCTTGTTCCGTCGTTTTCACTTGAGCAATGTTCACCTCCCATTCATTAGCCTATAACTGTATCACTACTTATCACAATGAACTGATCTATATCTTGTTTTTTCCGACACCAATTAGGCTTTCTTTGGGGGGGTACCTTTTGCTAAGAGCCACTTTACTGTAAATGCATTTTAACAGAAAGAATAAGAAAAAAACGGAAAAAAAATCATTATTTCTCAGCATTTTGAGCTAGTCTCCATTGAGTGAATAAGTCATTGTCCAAAAGGTCTTTATTCATACTTTAGAAGAAAACGTTAAAGCTTATTCTTCGGTGCCAGTCATCCCAGGATTATATACCTGGTATAAGCCTGTAGACAAATATGTCCTTGTCAAGGATTTCTTTCAGTGGGCTTTGAAGATAGAACTTTAGCATTCATGTAAAAATTGCATATGTTATTTGGGTGTCGGATATATCTCGATTGATATTAAATTACGAATGACCTTACCATTCGAGGTTTTTTGCGCCTTGTAAAATGGGAGCCAGGAAATGCTAATAATAGAATATTGGTAATTTTATCGATATTCCACTATCCCCGATAATAGAATATTGGTAATTTTACTGATATTGTACTATTCTCGATAGTAGAATATTGGTAATTATACTGATATTCTACTGTCCCCTACGGTAACCTAATCCTCATACTGACCTTTCCCTATTTGCACTTGATCAGGCACCTTATACAGAAGTCAAGTCCTTGTGAATACTATAACTATAAAACATGAAACTTCATGATTTGGTATTAAACAGTACAATTCCCTAGGCAGGGCTTTTCCGTGCCTTCCACGCATTGCATAGTGGCAAAACTTTGTGTGGCTACAGCATTAATGCTATAGTCCGTGCCACACACACACGGGTAATTCTGGGATCCGGTGCTTGCCGTACCCCAAATTACTTCTCCCTCTAAGTTACTATGTCTCAGAGGGGGAATAGTAATTAAACCTGCCCAGAATTTGTGTGGCAGCAGGGCGAGCCATCATTTGGCTCACTCTGTGCCAACATGACGGGCAGCGTAATGCCATGTACACACAATTCCTGTGCCTCATATCCAGTTTACATTCTTAGTTACATTCTTATTGACCTGGCACAAAATATGCAGCTGTGGCATCTGAGAATTTTGGACTCTCAGATCAAATGGTCAAAGATAATGAATAATAGTTTGATCCCACTGCATTATTGTATAAAACCATGAATTTATAGACAATTACAAAGATTCACATTTTTAACAGCCAGAAATTATTGTGCACAATATATACTGACTATAGATTAAATGACACTTTCCTGAAAAATGCAGTCAAGCAAAAGTCTGCATACCACCCACTGACAACTTCCAAGACACTATCAATGTATCATCTGCTGCTCTGTTCACAGCTATTTAAAATTATATTGCCCATTCCAGGAGTCAGTGATGTTTGAAGTCACAATAAAATTATCTTTTTATTTCCTTGTGCATGCTTCAGTTCTTAATAACCCTCATGACTGCACATACAATATACATAGCTTTCATCAAGACCTATACATCAAAAATAAATATTCAGATATCAAAAAAGAAAGACAATGGAAGATCAAGCAACAGCCTACTGTGGCAGAATGTTAATTACTTATCAAGATAATTTTTCTAAGCATGAATATAATTGTAATGAAAATCCTTGTAATGAATTAAAGTGCAGCTATATATATTAATGTCCTTCTTGAGAAAAATACTTTCGGGCATGTCTTATATCACAGTGTAGCAAGCTTTGATGTGGGGGTAACCCAAGGAAAAAAAATCTACATTTAGCAATTTTGTTTTTAAATGAATGATAGCTAGTCTGTGAATGACTGGTCTGTTCAATATACTGTACAGTACTGTATTGTATATGACAGTTTCTTCATATAGGCATTCAGAGCAGACAGATGAACCTCATCAGTCCCTGCTACCAAGGCAACAAACTAATTTCTAATGCCTTTGCTGTAGCTGTATAGGTATACAGATACGGTTTGCCAAAACCTCGGCAACATGGTGAAGTATGCAAGTGGGAAGCTTTCCATAAAGCTATTTAACTATGAGTTTTCAGATTTAGAGGAAAAATCTATTTTTATTTTATGAAATCAGAATTCTGAATTTCACTTCTGACATCAGTAAGCTGGAGACCATTTTGAAACTGCCACTGGCAATTAAAGAGACTTAGGCATCAGGAAATGGTTAAGATTCAGGGAGAAATAATTAGGCATCAGGTAGGGCTTTACAATAGGTGGAGGATGAAGTTAGGCATCAGAAACAGGTTAACATGAAATGGAAGATTACGGTTAGCTGTGAAGAGAGATCATTTTGTTTTGGAGAAGGAGATTGAATAACTGAACAGAAGTGAAGAAACACTGCATAAAACTGTTACAAAGCTAAATCATCACCCACGAATGGGTTCCAACAATAAGCGTACCCCTTAAATGGTTTTAATGGCTTTATTTTGTCATAAAGCCACAGTAGAATTAGAATAATAATAACTTTCTCCTGTTGTAGTGCCAATAAAGAAAGTGCAGCTATTTTGATCTTTTTCTTCAGCAAGAAAATGCAAAAGATAACGGAAAACAAAACTACAATTGAATAGTTGTTTAATTGTACACATATATGTTTAAAATATACCCTTTTCACATTTTAGAGTTTTCCATATTGTACTATTCTCGATAGTAGAATATTGGTAATTATACTGATATTCTACTGTCCCCTACGGTAACCTAATCCTCATACTGACCTTTCCCTATTTGCTCCTACCGCTAACCTCCCTCTACCTACTCCTAACACTAACCATCACCTATATGTCTGAAACTCAATGTCTTGCCTGTAAAGCCGCTAATTACAGCACCTACAGCTGCTATAAAGCAGTTATTTACACAAGTGGCGGTAAATGTAGCTAATTTAAGTGGTTGTAAAGCCGTAATTTATCTGAGTGGCTGAAAAGCTACTAATAAGAACCACTGTAAATGAGCACCCATATTATACAGTTGACACCTTTAAAAGAGAACTGTAGTGAGAGGTATATGGAGGCTGCCATATTTATTTCCTTTTAAGCAATACCAGTTGCCTGGCTATTCAGCTAATCCTCTGCCTCTAATACTTTCAGCCATAGGCCCTGAACAAGCATGCAGCAGATCAGGTGTTTCTGACAAATTTAGACAGATATGACAAGATTAGCTGCATGCTTGTTTCTGGTGTGATTCAGACACTTCTTTAGGCAAATAGACCATCAGGGCTGCCAGGCAACTGGTATTGCTTAAAAGGAAATAAATATGGCAGCCTCCATATCCCTCTCACTACAGTTCTCCTTCAACCCCCCTGGCGGTAAGCCGACCTCAGGTCGGGCTACGCGCGCAGGAGGATTTCTCAGGCCCTGCTGGGCCGATTTGCATATTTTTTTTTTGTACACGCAGCTAGCACTTTGCTAGCTGCGTGTACTTCCCGATTGCCGCCACTCCACGCGATTCGCCGCTATCCGCCACGCCACCCCCCCCCCAGACCCCTTGCCTATCAGCACCGGGCAGCACTGAGGGGTGGATCAGGACTCCCGGTGACGTCACGTCGTGATGACAACCATCGCCATGGCGACCAGGGAAGCCTAGCAGGAAAGCCAGTTCTGAACGGGATTTCCTGCTTCTGCTGATCGCCGGAGGCAAACGGAGAGGGTGGGGGGATGCCGCTGCTCAGCGGCTATCATGTAGCTAGCACTAGACTAGCTACATGATTTAAAAAAAAATAGTGCTGCGCTGCCCCCTGACAATGTCTGTATCCATTCAGTTAGCCTAACACTTACAGAGGTTTCCAACAATATTAGATTGTCAGGCAGCATTCATCTATGTAGCTTTACTGCAGAATGTGTCTATGTCCATAAATAATTATCCAGCTACCTTGACTTTTATATCCCTTTTCAGTTTTAACAGCGGTAAATTTAGCTACACCCACTCAAATTTCTGTATCCCATTGTTTTCTCCTGTTGAGTATTCAAGCTATATAACCCTCCCTGAAGGGATATTCATTGCACCAGTGCATGGATATGTGGCCTGTGTGTTCATTACACAAACACCCCCCCCCCCCCCCACTGGGGCTCACTTAGGAAGAAGCTAATGAACATATGATATTTAATGTAATATATCCATTAGCACTTATGGAATGTGCTAACTGTTGCTTGTGCATTCACTAATTTGCTTTAGAACCCATTAACGCCTTTTAGATTCAATAATGCATATAAATTGCTAAAATATTCTTCTGACTTACAGTAGATTTGAGTGATCTTATGAACTCTCAATATACAACGTACTAATTGAAAAGACAAAAAGTACAGTACCTACTCAGCCCAGCCTTCGGCTTTACCATTTTTAAATAATGTATTTAATTCAAACTGTAAAGGTACATGTAAAACTATGGCTGGGCATCAAATAGATTTTTTTTGTCACATAAAATGAAATTTAAGTTAGTTGTCTCTTTTCTTGTCACTTTTTTTTACATTGAAAAACAGTGATAAAGCCTCAAGACTTTGCGGTTGCTCAGCAGTGCAGGCTGCATGAAAATGTGTGATGTTTAAATTAATCTGCGCTATAGATAACTGTTTAGGATCCTTACATTTCTTAATGTTCTGATGTTCTGGCAGCTGATCTTTTTGAGCTTTTTGATTTTGGAATTGAACTTGGAAATCACTAAAATTAAACATATACTCATTTTTTTAGAAAGGTTATCCTTTATGCCATGCTTTTTATTCTGAGGTCCCGTATCATCCCTTGGCAATCTTTCAGTAACAATAGTGGCACTGTGCTGGAGAGAGGAGGCAAAACAAATTAGGCTTTTGCTGTGATACTTGAAAAGAATAATGAAGGCTGCCACTTGGGCTCTGTAAAATCATAACTAAAAACTGTCTTCTTATTTGTCAAGTCCATCTAAAGATGATCAGCAAAACTATTGTCACTGCGCTCGGGTATTGATTTATAATGACTTAAGGAAAATAATCTCTAAGTATTGCCTAGAGCAACCAATGCACTGTATTATTTTGTATCTAAAAATAATACACTCAATTAAAATACCTTCTGTAATTAGGATCTCTGATTTCACTGTTACTCAATTATGGTATTCAAATCTTTATTATAATGCAGTATGACAATTGTCCTCATTAGAGATGAGCTAGGTTTCAGTCTCATTTACCTGGTGCACTAAAGACTATTGCTAGCATTAACCCTTTAGAAGCCACATATAGTAAAACTATATGCGAGCTGCAGGGCTAAATTATTTCTGTCGCCGAGGAAGTGTGTCTTCCCCAGCCTGGCAGGATATGCAGAGGGAACTGTCATATTTACCTTCTCTGGCCAACTAGATTGGCGTCTCCTCTCCTCCACCCATAGCGCTGCAATGCTGGCATCTTTTTCTGAAATGTGATTGTATCACACAGAATTATGTCAGCATTGGAAGATACTCTTTCATCATCCCTCTTCCACCACCCCTCTTCCACCACCAGGTGACGCTGCAATGCTGACACCGTCCCCTGGGTTACAGTCTCATGTCAATCAGTTGAAAGGATCCGCACCGTCTAAAAACGTAGAAATTTATTTAAAGCTCTTTAAAACATCATAGGCAAAATCTGAATGCGTCCTGGATCACCATTGACCACAGCGTTTCGGATACAATCCTTCCTCAGAATGGTTCCAGTACACACTGACATATTCACTCAAACCATGCCCATTAAATACACGGGTAGAGGACCTAAAAGAAGACTACAACGTGTCATAACAATTTGCATACATGCATATTCATAATAGTACAAGCCAATGAAAATCAATCTGATGTGCATAAACAATACAGAAATTATTGTGCAGGAAGCAACCGAGCAAATACTCACTTAAGGCCGATCAGACTCCAGAGGGATCACCCAAAAGGCATTTACACCAAAGGCACCTCCTCATATGCTCCAAGATGTGTAAAACACCTCCAAAGAGCTATTTCAGTCCTCATGCCATAGGTGTCAAGAGCGGTGTCGGCTGATCCCAAGCTCTGCCGACCAACTACCGCATTACCTTTGAATTGGGACAATCCCCTCCGACGGTGCGGATCCTTTCAACTGATATACAAGGTCCCTGTGACTCCAGGGGTGATCACAGCACGTCATAATATTCCACCGGTGCAGATGTAATTGTACAAACAGTCTCATGTCAAAACATGTGATCGGAACTCCAGGAGTTCAGTGCCACGGTTGGAGGAGAGGAGAAGCCGAACCAAGTGCCTGGAACAGGTAAATATAAAAATGCTCCCTGTGTCACTCTGCATTAAGCAGCTAAACAAAATATGCTGGCAGAAGATGCCCTGGCATGCATTATCTAATGCAAGATAATGTGCGGAGGATTGTTAAAGAGAATCTTAGCCCGGTCTAGTGAAAGAAAAACATGCTGCCTGGTCCATGGGGGTTACTGGACCAGGCAGCACTCATTACTCTTCTCCCTGCCGTCCCTCTCTGCTGCCATCCATAATTTTTACTTCAGTGACCTTAGGGGTCACAACGCTGCAAAGTGTCTGTGCTTTCCTTTGAGAGCACAGCACTGATTGACTTGGAGGGGGCGGGGGAGAGAAGGGGAGCAGGCAGCGGAGGGCCTATTAGATCCTGTTAGAAGGCTCTGATAGGCAAGGAAGGGACATTTTGCAGGTGCTCCTTAGCCTGCAGTGGGACGCCCCTCCCCGTTAGTTTGCAGACATCTGAATGTTGGCAGATTCGGAGAGGGGGGGGCTGGCAGGACACAGCAGGTGCAGAGAGCAGTGATCAGTGAACACAGAAACATGCCCTGCAATCTCCGCATATTCTCACGAATAATAAGAAAATCACAAGATTCCATAGGCCCACTATTAAGGCCTAGCCTAATATATCGCATGATTAATGTAAGTAATGTTATCTGATCTTATCATATACATCGTACCTGCGGGTCATTTTTTTAAGTACTAAGGTGGTATTATAATGTAATACTAAACTTTATATTTCTGTTCGGTTATCTCATTTTTAAGTTTTAAGTTTTTTTGTTCTTCTTTGTTCTCTGGTCTTTAAGGACTATACTACTTTCACACCGTTTCATTCATAAGGCGCATTGGAACATTACAGAACTTTCGACTTCCGACGCGAAGATAATAACTCTTAATCTGTCGAAGGTCTCACTAGAGACCACCTGGTTTCGTCAGATCCAGCTCAAAGCTGTACGCCTTATGGTCTACCTATAAGGTCTTGTGAATGACTGATAAGGGGTACATATTGTAAACAATGTCGCTTTACTTGTAATCTGTAAAACCTTTCAACACAGTGGTTAACTATTTGTATGATGACAATCTAAGCCTTAATAAAAAAATGTATGATGGGAAAAAAAAATGAAACATGCCCTGCAGATGGGAACATGCCTCTGTGTCCCTTTTTAGATTTAATAACCCACTTTGGGTTCTCTTTAAAAGGCTAAGAGCTAATGATAGCTGCCGGAGCCAATCCAATGCAATTAACAAAGGTCGTGTCTGTTGTAATGACTTAATGGTTTGAATTCTTGGTTTTAATATAAAGGTTTGATGTGTGGGGCTTATGTAACAGTACACCTGAATTGGAGCAAAAAGTAGACTTTTACTTACCTGGTAGTTTGAAGGTTATAGAGGGCACACCATCTAGTGTAGGTCGGGTGCTTGATACTAGGACGTAGGCATGTCCCGAGTAGAAACAATGTTCAAATGTATCAGCACACCACTTTAAGAATGCTTAACGTTCTTTTTATTGAGCTATGCGTTCCATAGAGATATTAGAGCCAACAATTGTTTCTGGGGACACGCAGGGTCCCCCTTCATCAAGGCGTGTGGTTTCAACCGCATAGTTCTTAACAAACATTATATACAATCATTATCCCCATGCACCCCACCCCAATTGTGACAAAACAATGATGTCATCTCCAATGTTTACAATATAAACCCACCCGCAAAACTCTGTAGTTTTTATAATCAAAATCTCCTTTGCATCAATATGATAAATCAGTGTGCGCAGCACTACTGTATGCAGTCATACATACCAGATCCATGTCCCTCAGGTCGCATTCCCTATGAAAATTGGGAGATTGCCTCAGTAATTCAGATGTGCTCATTAGATCTAGATATCTAATGAGCACATTTGAATTATTGATGCAAAGGAGATTTTGATTATAGGAACTACAGAGTTTTGCTGGTGTGTTTATATTGTAAACATTGGAAATGACATCATCGTTTTGTCACAATTGGGGTGGGGTGCATGGGGATTATGATTGTATATAATGTTTGTTAAGAAACATGTGGTTGTACCCAATGCCTTGATAAAGGGGGACCCTGCGTGGCCCCCCGAAATAATTGTCGGCTCTAATATCTCTATGGAACACATAGCTCAATAAAAAGAGTGTTAAGCATTCTAAAAGCAGTGTGCTGATACATTTGAACATTATTTTTACTTACTTGGGGTTTCCTTCAGCTCTATCTGTGCACTCCCTAAATTGCACTCCAGTTGCTGGGATCATTCTACACATGTGCAGTTCTCAGAAGAATATGTACCACACATGCACAGAATGCTCCCAGTGTTGGGAGCATGATTCAATTAGACTAAAAAGAAGATTTTTACTTATCCTTCAGCCCCCTGTAATCCTTCAGTGTCCTCCTGGGTCCCCTCAATTGTGTCACTGCCCCTTCTGAAAGATTTGCACATGCACAGTCCTATCTGTGCACCTCCTCAACTGCACTCCCATCACTGGGAGCATTCTGCACGTGTACATTTCTTCAAAAGTACCACGCATACACAAAATGCTCTTGGCAATGGGAGCATGATTAAGGAGGCACATGGATGGGATTGTGCAAGCACAGTAACCTGACACTGGAGTTCTAGTCCCAGATCTTTTGAAGGGGCAGCACAATGGAGGGTACCTGGAGGAAAGCAAGGGTTCTCAAAAATTAAGCGGGGTGGGGAGTAAAAAAATAGTTCCAGGTAAATAAAAACCACTTTTTGGTCCAAGTTAGGTGTGCTTAAAGCTTCACACACACCCTGGACAGACCCATTATGTGTTCTGGTGTTCCCTAATGCTGGGCATACACGGGTCGATCTGACGGCCAATTAGCCGCCGGATCGACTCTGCCGCGTCCCCGCTCATCCGCGTGTGCACCCGGATCGATTCCTGGGTATCGAGCGCGGAACCGATCCCCGCGGTGATCGGACACATCGGATATTATCAATCGAGCCATCAGGCTCGATTGATAAGCCTCCCTCGACGCTGTGTATGCCCAGCATAAGGTTGACAAAATATCAGGTGTGCCAGTTGTTTAAGGGACAGAGTTGGCTGAGTACATTGTCCCCCTAAAAACAATTGGCACTGATGGACTATAGTAGTGATTAGATTGTGAGCCCTTCTGTGAGACAGTTTATGATAAAACTATATACACTGTACAGCACTGCAGGAAGAGGTTGGCACTATATAAATACTGAATAATAATGGGGTAATAAAAAAAATATTCTAAAAGTGTCCATTTTTTTCTAGCTTTTAAGAATAAGGCAATCTAAAACATTACATAACTTAAAGGACAACTGAAGTGAGAGGGATATGGAGGCTGCCATATTTATTTACATCTAAGCAATGCCAGTTGCCAGGCCCCCCTGCTGATCCTCTGCCTTTAATACTATTAGCCATAGCCCCTGAACAAGCATTAAGCAGATCAGGTGTTTCTGACATTAATGTCAGATCTGACAAGACTAGCCGCATGCTTATTTCTGGTGTTATTCAGATACTACTGCAGATAAATAGACCAGCAGGGCTGCTAGGCAACTGGTATTGATTAAAAAGAATTAAATATGTCAGCCTCCGTATACCTCTTACTTCAGTTCCCCTTTAAGAAAAAAAATCCTCCTAGACTGCTTGTACTCTCTTTATAAACAGGCATCCTTGTGTACAAATAACATCATAAAATCATGGCTCTGTTTTAATAAAAAGGAAGGTGTGTGTGTGTGTGTGTGGGGGGGGGGGGGAACTGACCGATGCAAATGCATACTATTTAATTCTCTCAGCACTAATTCACAAACCTGGCAAAACAATTCCTCCAAGATCATACAATTCTCAGGAGACAGTTGCAGAGTTAAAACACTCCAGTTTTTTATGTTCGTCAATGTTCCTCACTGTTCTTCATCCTTAGCATTTCAATCCCAGAGGACAATGGCTAGTCTTCTCTCTAAACCAAATAGCAAGGAAAGAGAAGGGCCCAGTATGATAATTCGTATGCATGAATGAACATATGTGAAGAGTTAAAGATATGTGTTATGTTTAACACATCAGGCTACCATCTCATCTATCTATCTATCTATCTATCTATCTATCTATCTATCTATCAATATCTATAATGTAACTGCTTTTGGTCAAAAGCAATGTTTTGTAAGTATGATTTTGATTATCTTCTTAATTTTATTTTTCAACCCATAAATCACATATTACTGTGGGTTTTTCTGACTGCTTTCCTTTTCTGTCTCTGTCTTTTGCTGTATCCCCCATAACACACACACAAGCGCACAGTGCAGAGTTCTGCCACTTGGAAACTACATAAATTGATAAAATTATCTGGAGAAAAATAACCTAAGTTAGCGTGAAATTCCACATAGTTATCTCTGAACCTCAGAGACACCATAGCCGGCCCCAGCTCTGTATGCTATGTGTTGTGAGTATTCATTGCCTCTACTCCCACACCAACTGAGAGCTGCACAGAACACCAGCTGAATGCACAATTTATAAAGATGAATCAACATGAAGAGAGAACCACATGCTGAGAGATGTATTCTTTAATTTTCTGAATCTAAGTCGGAAGATAATTTTGTATCAATATTGAGCATTGCTTCTTTGCTACTGTGGAATGTATCTATATGCATAGGTGATGTGATTCTGAAATATTGCTTCTTAAAAGATACAGAATGTGTGAAATATGTTATCTTTCTATATTTAGGCCTGTATTTTCATACTATGCTGAATCTATCAGTAGCACTAGCAACTTTTCTAATCTTGAATAACTCCTCCAAAGCAAATGTCATTTTGGGTGGGGAAGGATTGAAAGCTAGCAAGGCCAATATTTAATACAGCTCAAACTGTTTAATGCAGTGCTCTCTGCTTTTGATAAGCTATTGAATGTTGGAGACCATCAGGAACTATGTATGAACACTATGAATAGCTTGGCTATAAAAGGGACACATTGCTACATTGCAACTGGAACTTACATGCAGAAAATGATTGCAGGCTTAACGTGACTATTCTTTTTATGTTTTTCAAAACTTAAAGTAGAACTCTAGGCATTTGATATTTAGAAGCAGAATGTGGCCACCATCTAATGCAAAATGATCATTTAGTGTAGTGTCAGTAGAGCAAAATCCAGCTTAACCAGGCAGTTGTACAGTTACAAACAGCAGCATGTGCTTGTGTCACTGTGCCTTTAATATTGGCACTAAGATGACCATCGACGGCTGTTTCGTGTTTCTACATATGCTCGGTTAAGCGGGGTCAAAGACTGGACTCTAGGCATTGCTTCCCAAATACATCTAAGGCCTCGTTCACATCTGCTGCGCTGAAAAACATGTTAAAGCGCGTGGTAAAAAACGCATGCGCTTGTGTGCGCTTTAGTGCGCGGTTCTGTGCTTTGCGCTACGCTTCTTTAAAGCATGTTTTGCTTACTGTAGCAGCAGCAGTTGGCAATAAAACTTTGTTTTTGTATTTAAATGTATTTTTATCTCCAATTAGGGGTAAAAAACGCATGCGCTTCTATGCGCTTGTACGCGCTTCTATGCGCTAAAAAAGCGGACCCATTCACTTGCATTGCTGTGCGCTTTACAGCTCAGCGCACAGAAATGCATGCAACACTACGTTTTTGTAACGCTGCTCAGCGCAGCGCATAGATGTGAACCAGCTACATTTAGTTACATGGAAAAATCAATACCTTGCTGATCGCACAGGGCAGTGCGCTGTGGAAAGCGCCCTGATGTGAACGAGACCTAACTGCTCAGGAGACTGTATTGGGAAAATTGCTTTTAAAACGTAATGGAAACTGTAGTTTCAAAAAAGAATGACTCCTTCATAGGTTATAGGAGGTCGTGACAAATGAAAACACACTGACAAGATAATGTGAAAAGTCCATATTACATGAATAATTATAATGTATGTACAAAGACAAAGCATAGAATTTTAAGAATGCTGGAAAAAAAAGAAAGAAAAATACCTAAATTAAGTAGAAAAATAAAATCCCTCAGTGCTTGATCTCTCTGCAGGTTTCCAAGCAACAGACCAGAATTACCTCTATTCTATCAGGTTGGCACATTCACTCCACCATGCTTACCCAAATTAGGCCTTAGTCTATAGAGAACCTCTCCACTCTTGTAAAAAGTATTTTTGTTTCTGCTCTCCACTTTTCTTTTTTTTTTTTTTTTTGGCACTGTGTTTATTGGCCAAAATGACTATTTTCAGCAAAGTTTTAGTTTACCTCACTTCCTCCTAAAATCAAGGTGATAGCAGGAGGTGGCATCTGAAATGGCTGACTACTGTTGAAATTAAATGGCAGTTGAAATGGCTGATTACTGAAACAAGCAATTGCAATGATTCCAAAGCAACATTGTATTGTATTTCTTATACATATTACATTCAATATGATAGGGATGCACTCACCAAAACCACTTACTAACATGAAAGCTCACTTTGCAGGACACTAATATTACTGAAAGATATTCTGTATCACAGAATACTTACTATATATTTAAAAATCATACAGTACATGTTGGTTAATTTCTCCCCCCAAACAGTTGGCCTTAAACTACAACAGGATCAATTGGACTATGGTAGAGATTAGATTGTAAGCTCATCTGAGGGTCAGTAAGTGACATCACTATGCATGTCAGCACGATATAAATATCAAATAATAATAACATACATGTAAGTTGCCCTACAAAGGCACTATGATACACACCCCACATGTAATTTGCTTAACCCTCTCACTAAAGGATTCCTTTTACCAGACGTATTTCTTAGTAAAATCCATAAAGATTCCATCTATATTCACAGAAAATCTAGTATTCAGTACTAACAGGTAGCAGCGTTAATTAAATTAACTTGAAACATAAATAATGTATTAGAAACTGCACATGAGTAACAAAAAAAAAAGAGTAATGATATCCTACAGGGAATAAGCTGCTTAACACCATGAAAGAGATTTGATAAATATTGCCAAGAAAAATAATGCATTACGAGAAAATTCTTTAAAAAAGTGGCAAAGCTGCATAAGCACCATTAATTTTAACAGTGGGGCATAGAAAGAGCATGTTTTATTCATGTGGCAGGGTGCTATTTCACACCGCTATAAAATAACAATACGGGTGAGATAACAGCTGCCATCAGACAGATTGCTGCCTGTTGCAGACTGAAAACATTGCACAGCTGGAGAAATGTGCCAAAATATTTATTCTGTAAATCAAAGTCAGAAAGATAGTTTAGCTTTTAACAGTTCAGCAAAGTCTCTCGGAATGTGCAAGGCCTTTATGTTTCATCGGTCATATTCCTAAACTGGGTTTGTCAGCCAAGGAATCACTTGTCACCCTGTCTGTTGATGCACAGAGGATTTTGCACTCAAATAGAAATTATGGTGAGCTTCTGTCTTCTCGTAGCTGTCATTGTCCCATGACACTCTTTTTTTGGTCAGAAACTCCAATCCAATGATTCCGGCCAAGTACATATTTTACTTTTTTCAGGGTCAGAGAACAGAAACTAGAGCTACAAAATATTGACACAGGACTATATTACAAACTCTTGGTGGGGCCATAGTTGGTAATGTCACTCAGAAAATACTAATACTCACACAAAATACACGTTACTATTGACATGGGATTGGAATAGTCAGTTACTCTTAACACATTTTGTTCCATTGCTAATACAATGTGACGATAGGGAAGGTCTGCTGCTAAGTAGAGAAATTTATTTAATTGCTACGTGAGCTTCATGCTATGTATGGATCACTCAATTATTAAGTTATGAACATACAAACAGCTGGTCATGTTTGGTTTTCACTGACAATAATTGAAAAGCCTGATTGTCTTCAAGCACAGTAACGTAGGGAAATTGTCACTTGCTCAGCTGTAGTCTGGAATATCTATTGGTGATTGTAGCATCCTATTACCAGACTAACTGTGACATAGCTATATAAGCAACTGATAGAATAATCCCTGGCTCAAGAGTTTGGTTTCCCAGTAGGCGCGGATAATTTATTTTGAGGGTTAAGAAGGTCAAGGCAGATTAGGTTAGGGGATGTTAGAATTTGGCTTTTAATGAATGTCAAGAGTCAGGTTACAATTTATGCAGGTTACTGGTTGGGGTCAAGGATAGCTTGACTGAGTAGTGTTAGGGATTCGTTGAGGGATTAGGCTAGAGCTACATTCCGGTAAAGAGATGGCATTAGTGCTATGTTTTTGTTAAGATAACTATAGGTAAAGTAACCCATCATGGTTTATATCAAAATAAATGAAGGCCTGAACTAAATAGCAAATACTTAACACATTATATATATTTTTACTATTTTAAAAATCAGCAGCCAACATCCTGATACTTATTAGTAATCTATTAAATTTCAAATGATTAAACAAACACATGTTGAACTCAGAGGTATAGGTTCCTTCCTCCCTCTCTGCTTATAGTGGCTGCTTAACTGATTATGAGCTATCCTTGAAACCTCAGCAGTTAGCATGTTTCGCTTACAGCAGCTTCTGCCGTTTGGTTATGCTTTAAAGTTCATTTATGTTTACTCATGTGTACTTATATAGTTCTGACATCTTGCTCAGTGCTTTACAGACCATATAGCCTTGTCCCTGACTGTCCCTCAGAAAGTAATTAAAATATGATCCCTTCCATAATTCACCTCCATCATGGTCTAAGGCCAATTTAGCAGGTAGCCTAATAACTAATCTGTATGTTTTTGTAATGTGGAAGAAGCTGAACTGCGTGGGTAAAAGTCAAACAATACATGTAGGGTACATGCAGAAAGTTTCCTGGCCCAAATCCAAACCAAGCACACAGTGCTACAAGACTAAAGTGCTATTTGCTGTGCCATAAAAAGTGGAACAATTTGCTTGAGCTACCATCAGTTTTCAGCTGTAACATGAAACAAATATTTTAATTGGCTGCTCTTTGGAACCGCTTCACTTATATTATCTTAATCTACTGCAATACCTTTCAGTAGTAATTTGGTCATATGTTCACAATTCTCCAGTTCTTAATTCAAATGATGTAATCTAGGAGTAACTACTGTGTGCAGCCAACAGACAGTTTCAAGCTGGGAATTGGGCCAGGATTTTGGGCTGTTGTATTTTTATACAACACCGGTCTCTTAGAAATGTTATTCACTGGCAATCATGCATGCTTTGTAGAAACTCAGCTCTCATCATGTTCTGCAATGTAACAGCGGTAAAACTGAGACCACTATAGTAAATATAGCTAGTGTTCATTACTGCCATTAGAAGTCAGGAGGATTAGACCAGGTAGTAGTTAAGAAATTGGACAATGTTTGATCAAAGTTTTGTTTATAACTATATAAACCAAATGATGTTTCACAGTGTCGACAAAAAACAGACAAACATGTCATAATTTGTTTTGTTCTGCTTAAATTATTAAAGTGAAATTCCACTTTTATTGAGAAATAAACAATCAGATAATTTACACTTTAAATATTGTTGCTTGGATGGCATATTTTACTTAAAATTGCTTACCCTGTTTATTTAAATTCTGAACCTCAGTTAACCCACAGACCGTTCATTTTCTGCCAATGTATAGGTTTGGAACTCCAGCAACAATTGTTTTTTGCCTGCATTGCTAATTACTTATGCAAGATGGTGCTGTTCATACTGAAATCTGCTGTACAGATTTCAATTTAGAAAATGAATTCAAATTACGCTTCCAATTGATTTTAGATCTTTAGGCCTAGTACCCACTACAAGTCGCAAATGGCAATTGCATTTATTTTTATTTTGCATTTTGTAAGCGCTTTCATGCAATGGGAAGAGCACCTGAGCAAAAGCAGCACACAAAAGAAAAGCCACCCTCCTTCTTCTCTTCCTCCTTCAGGTGCAGCATCTTCAGCCGCTTTCTCCCTTGCACCTTCACAGCCACCCATCTCCACTCCGCCGCCACCCTTGAGCGGTTCCTGCTCCTCTGCCCTAAGCAGCCAGGTGTCCGTGAAGGAAATCTTTGAGCGGAAGAAGCCAATTTCTGCCAGTCACCCCCTTGCCCGGCGTCTGACAGCTGGCGTGGCGGAACTGTTAGCTCGCCAGCTGTTGCCATACAAGCTGGTGGACTCTGAGGCCTTCCGTAAATTTGTGGCCATTGGGACACCGCAGTGGAAGATACCAGGACGCAATTATTTCTCGAAAAAGGCAATACCCAAACTGTACCGTGAAGTTGAGAGGCAAGTGGTGTCATCTCTGGCACACAGTGTTGGGTCAAAGGTCCACCTGACCATGGATGCCTGGTCTGCCAAGCACAGTCATGGCAGGTACATAACTTACACAACCTGGTGACCGATGGCAAGAAGGGAGTACGTGGCTGTGCAGCGGACCAACTTGTGACACCTCCACGGCTTGCAGGCAGGCAGGCCTCTTGCTACCTCCTATCCTCCTGTTACATCCTCTTCACTGTCGTCGTCCTCCTCCTCTTTGGCAGTTCAACTCTACTGGTGCTGCAATCTCCTCTCCAGCTACACAGCCCCATCTCCCCAGGGCCTATGCTGCATGCTAGGTATGTTGTGTCACGCCATCTTAGACATGTCTTGCCTCAAAGCGGAGAGTCACACTGGACCAGCTCTCCTGGCTGCTCTTAAAAAATAGGTGGATCAGTGGCTGACCCCGCACCAGCTGGAGATCAGCAAAGATGTGGTGTGTGACAACGGCAGCAATCTCCTTTCCGCTTTGAATTTGGTAAAGCTCACATATGTACCATGCATGGCACATATGCTAAATCTAGTAATTCAAAGATTTGTCTCAAAGTACCCAGGCTTAGAGGACGTCCTGAAGCAGGCAAGGAAGTTGTGTGGGCATTTCAGGTGGTCTTACACGGCCATGGCATGCTTTGCGGACATTCAGCGGAGAAACAACTTGCCGGTAAGACGCTTGATATGTGATAGCCCGACTCGCTGGAATTCGACCCTGGTCATGTTCTCTCTCCTGCTAGAACAGAAGAAAGCTGTCACCCAGTACCTCTACAATTTCAGTAGAAGGACAGAATCTGGAGAGATGGGGATGTTCTGGCCCCCGAACTGGACACTGATGCGAAATGCATGCAGGCGCATGCGGCCGTTTGAGGAGATGACCAACCTGGTGAGTCGCAGTGGAGGCACCATCAGCGACTTGATCCCGTACGCTTACTTCCTGGAGCGTGCCGAGCGTAGAGTGGTGGAGGAGTGTGACGAGGAACAGTTACTGCAGGAACAGTTGTGGGAGCAATTTACATCAGAATCAGATGTTTCCTCAAAACCTGTGGCAGCACAGAGGGGGGAGGAGGAGGAAGAGTCATGTGGGGAAGAAGAGTCAGACTCGGATGATGAGGAAGGTGTTTCTTTGGCGGAGGAGGAGGTGGTGGCAGAAGAACAATCGCAGCAGGCGTCGCAGGGGGCGTGCGCCGCTCGAGGTTCCCGTGGTATTGTTCATGGCTGAGGGGAGAAGGAGGGCTTACCTGACGTCACTGGGGAAGAGCAAGAGGAGATGGATAGTACGTCTGGATCCAACTTTGTGCAGATGGCATCTTTAATGCTGTCCAGCCTGTTGAGGGACCCCCATATAAAAAACTCAAGGGGATTGAGCAGTACTGGGTGGCCACGCTACTAGACCCTCGGTACAGGCACAAAGTGGTGGACTAACTCACCAGAAGGCAGAAAGGATGCAGCACATGCAGAACAAGCTGGCAACTGTGCTTTACAATGCGTGTAAGGGTGATGTCACAGCACAACGCAATACAGGTACCACTGCCAGTAATCCTTCTCCCATGTCCATGCAGGCAAGGACAGGACGCTCCAGCGATCTCATGGTGATGTCGGACATGCGGACATTCTTTAGTCCAACGCCTCGCCTTAGCGCTTCCGGATCCACCCTCCACCAATGCCTGGACCGGCAGGTAGCCGACTACCTGGCCTTAAAGCGGACCCAAACCAAACATTTTTTTTTATTAAAAATATTTAGTTGCACCACTCTGACACATACAAAGATAAATAAACACTCCTTCAAACCTATGAGCATTTCAGTGCATGCTTTTCACTATTCTATTTTCACAACTAGGGTTATACTGGGGGCAGCCATTAGCAATTCCTCCATTGCTGGACACCACCTACTCCACCAGTTTGCCGGATTTTGTCCCGACAATTTGAAAGGAAGGGAGGGGTTTCTCCAATAAATGTAAAATATTTAATATTTGTCATCATGCAGCTTAAAAAGGCTGCTATTTATTATTATAATTTAGAAAATAGATTTTATTTCTGAAATCTTGTATTTTTAATTTGGGTCCACTTTAAGTGTGGATGTAGACACTGTGGGCAGTGATGAACCCTTGGACTACTGGGTGCGCAGGCTTGACCTGTGGCCAGAGCTGTCCCAATTTGCTATCCAACTTCTGTCTTGCCCTGCCTCAAGCGTCCTATCAGAAAGGACCTTCAGCGCAGCTGGAGGCATTGTCACTGAGAAGAGAAGTTGCCTAAGTCACAAAAGTGTTCAGTACCTCACCTTTATCAAAATAAATGAGGCATGGATCCTAGAGGGCTACTGGCTAATTCAGTCCCCACACACCGCATCTCTGCCTGCACGCCATGTGACTGGCTGCCTGCCCCTAGACTAAGTCGCTCCCCACACAGCACCTCTGCCCGCAGGCCGTTTGACTGCCTTCTCCGCCACCACCAACAGAGTCCAGGACTCCATGCGGATTCCTGAATTTTTTAGGCCACTGCTAGCAGCAGCCGCTATTATACTTTCTGGTGCATGTACATGCCTGCCTAATTTTTCTGGCTGCACTGCAGCTGCAACAATAAAACAAAAGGCATGCACATGTGTCCATTCCCCTTCATGATTAGTACCTTACCGCGGTGAAGGGGCTTGCGTATCACAATGAAGCAATGACCGCCGGCTATATGAGTGTCTCGAGGGTGTGACACATCATAGATAATAAGGTAGTTGCTTCATTGTGGACAGACCAAATTTGATCAGCTGGATAGTCACTGTTGTTATATCATTGAGCTACCACAGCCCGGCGACCATATGGGCTTGAAAACCGCCACAACCTGCACTCTGGCCATGGTGCGTACCAGTCCATCACGGCCATCACTACACAAACAGCTGTTTGTGGTGCGTTACACAGTGAGTTTGGTGTGTCAGTGTGAAGCAGTACTCTAATTACACTCACTGATTGATGTATACACATGCAAGATGTTTTAAAGCACTTTAGGCCTGCAATTCAGCTTTCAATGTGATTTCTGCCCTTAAAACGCTGCTTTGCGACCAATCCAGATTGACTTTTGGCATGTATCCCACTCTGCCATGCCCCCCTCCAGGTGTTAGACCTCTTGAAACATCTTTTCCATCACTTTTGTGGCAAGCATACATTTTTCTAGTTTTCAAAGTTCGCCTCCCCATTGAAGTCTATTGCGGTTTGCAAAAGTTCGCACGAACCGAACTTTCGCAGAAGGTTCGCGAACCCAGTTCATGAACCTAAAATTGGAGGTTCGGGCCATCTCTATTTGAAATTAGCGATCTCAATTCTGATGATCGCTTCAAATTAGTGTAATTTTTTTACAGTTTGCAGTAATTTAAGGGCTCGTTTCCACTACTGTGGTGCGGAATCATCTGGATTCCACCGCTGACGAAATCGCATGCGGATGCGGTTCCACGTGCGTTTTTTGCTGCGATTTCACATGCGATTTCGCATAGGTAAGAGTATATGCGAATTTAACCATGTCACTGCCTGTGTGGATTAACATTGGTACCTATGCAAATTCACGGCAAAAAATGCATGGGGAAAACGCGAGCGATTTCCCTATTAAATACATTAGGTAAACGGTGTACAGAGGCGCCGATAGTATAAAAGTAACTAAAAAGTTAAACGTGTTTTGGTTGCGGTGGTGGACCAGCTAACCATAAACGGACGACAAGGCTGTCGAGTATCAAAATATACAATTTATTCCAAAGCTCCCAATTAACATTCGCAACGCGTTTCACGGGCAATATCCCGCTTCTTCAGGCAATAAGGGTCAGGAGCAACAACACTGAAAATGACAGAGATACATGACATGCATCAGCACACTGTGTGTGGTACAAACGTATAGTCAGTTATAAACATCATGTATAATCTTTTTGGTATGAAAAGCGTTAGTGCTTGCATGTCTTTAATGACAGATTATACATCATCCTTCATATTATGTTAAACATTGCACTAGTCATTGTGTGTTCTTGGATGATTATATTTACATGTATAGCTAGAGAACCTATGTGCCTTGGGCTGTGCAGGTTAGGTAAGGAAAAGTATAGTGCAGTGGTGTGGATAGCAATGTATCTGAACTGAACCAATCTACAAGCATATAGTTAGAGGAGGGAGATAAAAATAAAATATAAAAAAACTTACCAGCATTTCGTCTGGATGAATGCTTGGCACCTCTGTGCCGTTATGGCGTGTGCGCGGGGTATATGAATGAGTTGCTGCTGCAATGCCCATACCCAGCAGCGCGCGCATCACCGTAGTGTATAGGTCCCCGCCCAGCCCTTCCGCATTGGCCTAGTAGTGGAGATTAGCCCAATCACGCTGCCTCCACCGCCCCACCCCCTTCACGAACACAGCACCTCCCACCATTCATTCATATACCCCGCGCACACGCCATAACGGCACAGAGGTGCCAAGCATTCATCCAGATGAAACGCTGGTAAGTTTTTTTATATTTTATTTTTATCTCCCTCCTCTAACTATATGCTTGTAGATTGGTTCAGTTCAGATACATTGCTATCCACACCACTGCACTATACTTTTCCTTACCTAACCTGCACAGCCCAAGGCACATAGGTTCTCTAGCTATACATGTAAATATAATCATCCAAGAACACACAATGACTAGTGCAATGTTTAACATAATATGAAGGATGATGTATAATCTGTCATTAAAGACATGCAAGCACTAACGCTTTTCATACCAAAAAGATTATACATGATGTTTTAACTGACTATACGTTTGTACCACACACAGTGTGCTGATGCATGTCATGTATCTCTGTCATTTTCAGTGTTGTTGCTCCTGACCCTTATTGCCTGAAGAAGCGGGATATTGCCCGTGAAACGCGTTGCGAATGTTAATTGGGAGCTTTGGAATAAATTGTATATTTTGATACTCGACAGCCTTGTCGTCCGTTTATGGTTAGCTGGTCCACCACCGCAACCAAAACACTTTTAACTTTTTAGTTACTTTTATACTATCGGCGCCTCTGTACACCGTTTACCTATCCAGAAGTCCACCCTTGGTGGAAGGGTGTTTTACCCTACTGTTTCCTCTATCCACGGAGAGCGACGTTTTATTCCTGAGTGGGGACAGGCTTGTTCTCCCCACCTGCTTTGATAGTGGTTGCTTTCGAGGCAACCCTGGTTTGTAAGTATAATACTTACTTTTTTCATACTTTCTATATTTTGCCAGTACATACTACACTATATTGGGCTCTCGGTCTCTATCGTTTCTATTAAATACATTGCCTGCGATTCGCCTGCATTCCACACACAGGCGAATTCTGCGGGGTCTACCGTGCAGAAAAATCCTGCACAGAAAAACGCAAATGAAAACTGACAAGTGGAAACAGTCCCATCCACTTGTATTGCCTATGCGAATCTGCATGCATTGTCTGCATGCGGATTCGCGCTAGTGAGCTTGGTGTGATTTGTCTTCTTAAAACAGAAGGAAATTTGCAATAATTCAGCTATAAGTGAACATTTGTGGTTACCCACCACAATGCTTCACTACTGAATATGCAAATTATCTCCTTTTCGCCCCTGTAAGCCATACTCGCATCCAGAACTGCTGGTGTATAGCAAGCTTATAGCTTTACATTTTACACAGTCACATCAAACCCACATGTAGACAGCCTGTTTCTGACTTTTGGTCCTCATCAGTACATGGCAGGGATTGATATGGCTGTATGAGATCTCTTTTATCCCCCTATACATTCTAGTGGTTTGAGTCACCTCGAGCTGCTTGGTTACGCAGTAATTTAAAATCACACATAAAACGCTATGCGTAGTGCTACATTATCAATTAGCCTCTGCTTATTTACTTTACATCGGAGCACAAACTCTTCCAAAATGCTGTATGTCCTGTGATTTGGCTAAATGCAATCGCTACTGTGGAATTTGTCCCATCCATTTACATTGTCAGAGCATTTAGAGAAATCGCTAGCATTTTAATGCAATCCCTAAATGCTCATAAAAGTGCTGTAGTGGGTTCCAGCCCTCATATTTAATTACAGACTGATATAGAAAGGCAACACATTTGTGCAGCCCTGATATGTTTATAGAAGGTTCTTGGCAAGGGTGCTATTTCTCCTTCATATTATCAAGCTGAAACCCAATATTCTTACTATGAACAATTGTTTTACAAGATCCTGCAATTGTCTGTCTGAAAAGTGATGAAATCGTTTTCCACTATAATGTCTCTGGAAAGAAATTGCAGCCTTTAAAACATTCGAAAGACAGAAAACCAATGTCCAACTCCCCTCTCTAGATTTACCTGAATTTTTTGTGGTTCTGCTTACATTTGACCCTTGAGTATATCACTGAGCTGGCTTTATCTCTCCTTACCTGTCCTGGAAAATGCAATAGGTAACAAAGCAGACAACAAGTTGCTGAAGGCTAGTGTGGATACACCCAGTGAGCTGAAGGGTTCTGGAAAGAGGCATATAGGTCATCTGATAAAAAAATTAGGGTCTGCAATATGGTAGTTGGAATTATTTATTTAGATCAGGCAGTTAGTGAGGGTACAGATGTGCACAACGCATACATGGCAATTTGCATCCCAGTCACTTTGGCACAAGGTGAGCTGAATGACAGCTTTCCCTGCTACCAGTGAAATTTCGGGCAGTGTTAATTACTATTCCACCTTCGAGGGGGAGGGAGAAGAAATTCAGGTTCGGCAATTGCTGGATCCCCAAATTACCTGTACGTGGGGTGCAGACTATAGCATTGCTGCTAAAGCCACCCCAAACACAGGGGCCACATGGCATGCACTGGGCGCCGAGAAGCCCTGCATCGGCACACAACACATTGAAAAACTGCCCACACATTTTAAACAGAATACACATTTAAAATGATATTGAAAATGCAATTACCATACTGATTCTTCCCTGGAAATGTAAAATTATTGGCTGTTATCTTAATCTCCTGCCTCCAACCCTTTCCACTCTGAGTTTTTTACTAAAGGGAGTTGTTTCTGCTCAGAGTTTTTTCTTACAGAAATGCACTTTCCCTCTTACTCTCTCTCCCATTTTAACATGCAACATAACACGGGAACATGGTATATCTTATTTTAAAGAACACATTATAACGTTTAATTTAATACCTTATTTGGACAGTTAGGCATCTTCTATTGGCTGGTAGCAGAGAAAAAAGCCAAGGTATGGTAAATTTTATAGCAATTTCCTGGGTGTAATCCTGGCTTGCGTGAGCAAGTTTCACAATAATAGGTGTTTTTATGCCTGCCACCTGGTGTCTTCATGTCACTACACACGATGCAATCTTTGGTATTTCGATTGGGAATTAGAGCAATTAGATGCTGGCTACTATTTAGACGCTCCCTCACGTCCACTGCATGGGATGCCATTGATCCTCTATGCAACTTTGCAAGCAATCTGCAAGATATCTGCAATGGAATCTGCAAGGAATCTGCAGAAAGGAATCTGCAAAAAGGAATCAGCAAGGAATCTGAAAATAATCTGCAAGGAAAATGCAAGGAAAGTTCAATGCATCTGTCACTTCCTGGTAGCGCTGATCGCGCACTTCCGGTTTGGGGCAGGGGGGGTACCACCTGTGTGGGCATGTACTCTTACATGCCCACTATACATGGGGAGAGATCGGACTTTGCAGATTTGCAAACCGCCGCTGAAATTATGTCCCGCATAGCGGGACATATGAGTGGAAAGGGTTAATACTTTCTGAATCTTCGACCCAGACTGAGTATGCCAGTCACATGTTCTGGCTGCACACTGACTGATCTGACTGCATGCTTTCTAGAGCTGTGTGAAATTAATAAAGTCATAAGATCAGCACTAGAGCCCACCATCTGGCATCTTTTTTTTTTTTTAAAGGAAATAAAGATGGCAGCCTTACTTTTCCTATCATTTCTAGTTTCTTTTACAGCTCTATAAATCATTCAAAGTTTTAAAACCTCTAACTTCCAACAATTAAACTGAAATATTGGGGAGGGATAAGTCTGCTGCTCAGGGAAAGGAGATTTGGTTTTCTAAAATTTATGTCAATCCCTACTCACAGGATTCCATTCTTGCAAGAGTGTCAGACAACTGGAAGCAAATGATAACCGGCTAATTGCTGAAGATTGAAATAGAATGATTTAATTTGCATCTGCATATTGCAAATGACATCCATATAGCTTCGAAATGAATTATGTATGCTTTCGGTGCAGGAAAAGTTAATGAGAATCCATGCTACAGTATTTTATACTTTGATAATTAAATAAAAAATATTAACGCTTATCAGTTTGTGGATTAGCCAAGCGATTTGTATATTTTCAACAATAAGATTAGGTGGGTGCTAATCCTGATAGTCATATTCACACTGCATAAAGAGTAAAAGTGACGATGGATTATTTTTATGACTAATTCAGGTGTTTAGTAGTGTAATTACGGCATACTTGAGAACAGAAACTTGGCAATTAATGTGATGTGTTCACACATTTAAAATTATGTATTTTAAAAATGAGGGTGTAAATTTCTTCAGCTGGTAAACCCATGGAATCTGTAAATGTGATTAAAAGCTTCTTACAGTATATTGTAAAAACACATCTCATACAATCTCAAGAACCTCATATTACACCTATTAATTACATGTGTTATGTATTTAGAAGCATATAATTTTCTATATCATGCTGCAATTTTAGTACAATGTCGTAAATTATGCTAATTCTCCAGTATTTTAATACTTTTGTACCAGGGAGGACTTATCACATGCACACGTTTGTTGCTTTTTTTATGATTTATTGCAATTTAAATTTGTCATGTGTACTTCACTGGACACGTGTAGTGCTATTAATTGATTACATTGGGGATACGTGGGCATTGTTAGTGCATATGCTAGGTTTAATAACCAACTGCTTGCTGACATTATTCTTGGCAATGCAGCTGTTAGTGCAGTGTAGTGTAGCAGGAATGCAGAGAAAAGCCAATCATTAATTTTGGTACTACTGTACAACTCTCAAACATCATGTAAGATTACTATTCCCTTACATTTTCTAGCATCCACCCCCAGCAAAAATGTTTTACCACCCATAATGTAGCCATTACTTTTCACCAGCAATGTGAAATACTATTCCATGTCCTCCTAATTCTTGCATCACCCTCTATACCTCTTCCAACTCCAAAAGCATTCATAATATTTGAGTAGTTTAGAAAAAAAAAATCTAACAATTCAAAATACTACCTAAGTAAAATTAAAAAAAAAAAATCAAGGAGCTGTTGCCAAATAGCAACCCATCCATGAAATGACGGACATTAAATTATACTGACTATTGTGTAATGCCAGTGCTTGACGCTCTGTCCATGTTGGACATCCAACACTTTTATCTTTGTTGCTGAGCTAGCTATATTTTGATTGTTTTCTGCACTCTATCCAAGTGAATGAAGCATTCAGCATGCAGCACTGATTCCAATAGATTATCAGCATCTAATAAACTGCGTTTTTTAGATTATCTCTAAAGAAGTGGTAAAAGGGATCACTGTGCATTAGCTTGCATGTAGCTGTAGTTGGGCAAGAGTAGTGCAGTAAAACCACTGTACACTCTTGCTTTTTTAAGCACTGCATCACGATCGCTCCAGAATTGCGGCAAAATGCTGCAAGCAATGCGTTTAGCAATTCACACTAATCGCGAATCACCCACGATCGGCAGCAATCGCGGCAGGCAGATCACTGCCATAAGGTTTGTATTGTAAGTAAGTTGCTATGACTCAGGGGGAAATAGTATTTGACGCTGCCCTGAATTTTAGCGGCAGCATGGTGAGCCGTAATTCAGCTTACCCTGCACCCAACTGACCGGTTGACAAGACAATACGTATGAAAGTTTAAGGCTATGTTCTTAGTGAGCATTGAATTGTATTCCCTGTAACAGCAGGAATGCAATGCATTGGAATGGGAAAATTCTCATGTTGTATTGCATACAGTGAAGCATACAGTCAATGAAAAGTGTACTTCCCTGTCACTGTTAACACATGTGTTTTGTGGTATTTGCATACTACATACAGTGCTTTTGGATGCCACATGTTACTCACACTTGCACACTACCCACATAGGTGGTGCATTGGCGTGTGGAAAGCCATGCTACAAAGCATCCTTTACATCACACTGCAATGCAACACTGTGAACGTAGCCTCATGCAAAGTGATCAGTGTTTTGTTTTATTCCTGTTGACTCTTAACTCTTTATTTTGGCATTCACTGCCATAAACTTTCTTCTTTCTTTTTTATGTCTGCTTATATATATATATATATATATATATATATATATATACAGTGGTGTGAAAAACTATTTGCCCCCTTCCTGATTTCTTATTCTTTTGCATGTTTGTGTCACACTTAAATGTTTCTGCTCATCAAAAACCGTTAACTATTAGGCAAAGATAACATAATTGAACACAAAATGCAGTTTTAAATCATGGTTTTTATTGTTTAGTGAGAAAAATAACTCAAAACCTACATGGCCCTGTGTGAAAAAGAAATTGCCCCCTGAACCTAATAACTGGTTGGGCCACCCTTAGCAGCAATAACTGCAATCAAGCGTTTGCGATAACTTGCAACGAGTCTTTTATAGCGCTCTGGAGGAATTTTGGCCCACTCATCTTTGCAGAATTGTTGTAATTCAGCTTTATTTGAGGGTTTTGACTAGGCCACTCCAAAGTCTTCATTTTGTTTTTCTTCAGCCATTCAGAGGTGGATTTGCTGGTGTGTTTTGGGTCATTGTCCTGCTGCAGCACCCAAGATCGCTTCAGCTTGAGTTGACGAACAGATGGCCAGACATTTTCCTTCAGGATTTTTTGGTAGACAGTAGAATTCATGGTTCCATCTATCACAGCAAGCCTTCCAGGTCCTGAAGCAGCAAAACAACCCCAGACCATCACACTACCACCACCATATTTTACTGTTGGTATGATGTTCTTTTGCTGAAATGCTGTGTTACTTCTACGTCAGATGTAACGGGACACGCACCTTCCAAAAAGTTCAACTTTTGTCTCGTCGGTCCACAAGGTATTTTCCCAAAAGTCTTGCCAATCATTGAGATGTTTTTTTAGCAAAATTGAGACGAGCCTTAATGTTTTTTTTGCTTAAAAGTGGTTTGCGCCTTGGATATCTGCCATGCAGACCGTTTTTGCCCAGTCTCTTTCTTATGGTGGAGTCGTGAACAATGACCTTAATTGAGGCAAGTGAGGCCTGCAGTTCTTTAGATGTTGTCCTGGGGTCTTTTGTGGCCTCTCGGATGAGTTTTCTCTTGAGGTAATTTTGGTCGGCCAGCCACTCCTGGGAAGGTTCGTCACTGTTTCATGTTTTTACCATTTGTGGATAATGGCTCTCACTGTGGTTCGCTGGAGTCCCAAAGCTTTAGAAATGGCTTTATAACCTTTACCAGACTGATAGATCTCAATTACAGTACTTTGTTCTCATTTGTTCCTGAATTTCTTTGGATCTTGGCATGATGTCTAGCTTTTGAGGTGCTTTTGGTCTACTTCTCTGTGTCAGATAGCTCCTATTTAAGTGATTTATTGATTGAAACAGGTGTGGCAGTAATCAGGCCTGGGGGTGACTACAGAAATTGAACTCAGGTGTGATAAACCACAGTTGTTATTTTTTAACAAGGGGGGCAATCACTTTTTCACACAGGGCCATGTAGATTTAGAGGTTTTTTTTTCTCACTAAATAATACAAACCATCATTTAAAACTGCATTTTGTGTTCAATTATGTTATCTTTGACTAATCGTTAACGGTTTTTGATGAGCAGAAACATTTAAGTGTGACAAACATGCAAAAGAATAAGAAATCAGGAAGGGGGCAAATCGTTTTTCACACCACTGTATATATATATATATATATATATATATATATATATATATATATATATATGATTGTATTCATGAAATAAAATGTCGGCTAACCCTTGGCAGAAATGCAATGGTAAGCATGAACCAAGTATGGAAAAGCAAAGACATTAGCATTATGACTAAATGTAGACTGGTTCATGCCATCGGTTTCCCCATAACCATGTATGGCTGCGAAAGTTGGACCCTAAGAAAAGCAGATAGAAGAAAAATTAACTCCTTTGAGTTGTGGTGCTGGCTACGGTTGCGTCGCATTCCATGGACAGTAGTGTTGGGCGAACAGTGTTCGCCACTGTTCGGGTTCTGCAGAACATCACCCTGTTCGGGTGATGTTCGAGTTCGGCCGAACACCTGACGGTGCTCGGCCAAACCGTTCGGCCATATGGCCGAACTAAGAGCGCATGGCCGAACGTTCCCCGAACGTTCGGCTAGCGCTGTGATTGGCCGAACGGGTCACGTGGTTCGGACCCGAACGCGCTCTGATTGGCCGAACTGTCACGTGGTTCGGGTAAATAAATACCCGAACCACGTCATATCTCCGCCATTTGTCTGTGGGTTTAGCTTTGGGTAGGCAGGCAGGGTAGTTCGCGCTCCAGCCACGCTAGCCAGGGTCCCCCCCAGTCATTGTGTGTCGCTGCTGGGAATAGTAGTACACCGCTCGCTCAGCATTCTGTTTACTGCCACTCTGTGTACCTCGCTCAGCCACACTATATAGCATTCTGTTTACTGCCACTCTGTGTCTGCTGGGAATAGTAGTACACCGCTTGCTCAGCCACACTATATAGCATTCTGTTTACTGCCACTCTGTGTACCTCGCTCAGCCACACTATATAGCATTCTGTTTACTGCCACTCTGTGTCTGCTGGGAATAGTGGTACACCGCTCGCTCAGCCACACTATATAGCATTCTGTTCACTGTTCTGTGTCTGCTTGGAATAGTGGTACACCGCTCGTTCAGCCACACTATATAGCATTCTGTGTACTGTTCTGTGTCTGCTGGGAACAGTAGTACACCGCTCGTTCAGCCACACTATATAGCATTCTGTGTACTGTTCTGTGTCTGCTGGGAACAGTAGTACACCGCTCGCTCAGCCACACTATATAGCATTCTGTTCACTGTTCTGTGTCTGCTGGGAATAGTGGTACACCGCTCGCTCAGCCACACTATATAGCATTCTGTTCACTGTTCTGTGTCTGCTGGGAATAGTGGTACACCGCTCGCTCAGCCACACTATATAGCATTCTGTTTACTGTTCTGTGTCTGCTGGGAACAGTAGTACACCGCTCGCTCAGCCAGAGTATATAGCATTGTGTTTACTGCCACTCTGTGTACACCGCTCAGCCAGACTATATACCATTGTTTACTGACACTCTGTGTACACCACTCAGCCACACTATATACCATTGTTTACTGACACTCTGTGTACACCGCTCAGCCAGACTATATACCATTGTTTACTGCCACTCTGATTCTGCTGGGAACAGTAGTACACCGCTCGCTCAGCCAGACTATATACCATTGTTTACTGACACTCTGTGTACACCGCTCAGCCAGACTATATACCATTGTTTACTGACACTCTGTGTACACCACTCAGCCACACTATATACCATTGTTTACTGACACTCTGTGTACACCGCTCAGCCAGACTATATACCATTGTTTACTGCCACTCTGATTCTGCTGGGAACAGTAGTACACCGCTCGCTCAGCCAGACTATATACCATTGTTTACTGACACTATATAGCAGACTATATAGCATTGTGTGTACACCGCTCAGCCAGACTATATGCCATTGTTTACTGACACTCTGTGTACACCGCTCAGCCAGACTATATACCATTGTTTACTGACACTCTGTGTACACCGCTCAGCCAGACTATATACCATTGTTTACTGCCACTCTGATTCTGCTGGGAACAGTAGTACACCGCTCGCTCAGCCAGACTATATACCATTGTTTACTGACACTCTGTGTACACCGCTCAGCCAGACTATATACCATTGTTTACTGCCACTCTGATTCTGCTGGGAACAGTAGTACACCGCTCGCTCAGCCAGACTATATACCATTGTTTACTGACACTATATAGCAGACTATATAGCATTGTGTGTACACCGCTCAGCCAGACTATATACCATTGTTTACTGACACTCTGTGTACACCGCTCAGCCAGACTATATACCATTGTTTACTGCCACTCTGATTCTGCTGGGAACAGTAGTACACCGCTCGCTCAGCCAGACTATATAGCATTGTGTTTACTGCCACTCTGTGTACACCGCTCAGCCACACTATATAGCATTGCGTACTCTGCCAGTCAGTGTGTATATTGCTGGGATCAGTAATACTCCACTCACCGTCAACCACTATATGAGCTCAACATGAGTTCCCCAGAGACCTCCGCTGTGAGCAGCACTCCCAACAACAGCAACAGCCAACGCCCCACGCAAGCTATAACATCCACCCCAGCAGCCAGTGGTCAGCAGCAGCCCTCCCCGGAGGAGAACGTTGTGTCCATCAGTCCGTCGCCAGAGCGATTAATGAGGGCTGCCATTGAGGAGATGATGGGGCCTGATGTGGAGGAGGAGGTCTGGCTCAGGCCAGCATCCCAAGTTAATGTTGAGGACGATGAGGGGTCTGTGTCTGGGGATGTTGGGGTGGCAGAGGTGGTGGGTGGGTCAGACTCAGGAGAAGAGTTGTATGATGAGGATGATGATCGGGACCATCTGTATGTGCCTCAGAGTCCGACCCCGGAAAACATGTTGTATCGTGTGTTTAGGTACTAAAATCTGCGTTCCCTCCCAGTAGTGTTGGGCGAACAGTGTTTGCCACTGTTTGGGTTCTGCAGAACATCACCCTGTTCGGGGTGACTATATAGCAGACTATATAGCATTGTGTTTAATGCCACTCTGTGTACACGGCTCAGCCACACTATATAGCATTGTGTTTACTTCCACTCTGTGTCTGCTGGGAACAGTAGTACACCGCTCACCCGCCACTGTATAGCATTGTGCTCTGTGTCACTGCTGACAATAGTGGTACACCGCTCACCCACCACTGTATAGCATTTCTGTACTGCCACTGTACTGCTGCCAGTCAGCGTGTACTTTAAGGATAAGTGAAATGAGGAAGAAATCCGGTGAAAGAGGGAGGGGCAAGGGAAGAGGTGTTTCCCCTGACGGTTCACGTACAGGCCACAGGGGAGCACCCAAGAAAACCCACTCAATACTGCCCATGTTGTCCAGGACAACAACCCTCACAGATCCAAAAGAACAGGACCAGATAATTACTTGGATGACCTCTCAAGCGTCCAGCAGTGGGTTAAGCAGCACCAGCACATCACGCACGAGGTCCGAGTCCTCAGCCAGTTAAAGTCTGGGCTTTCTTTGAAGACTGCACTGAGGATGTTACCATGGCGATTTGCAAGGTGTGCAAGACCCGCCTGAGCAGGGGGAAAAGTATTAACAACCTCTCCACCACCAGCATGAGCCGCCACATTCTATCCAAACATCCCACTCTGTGGGCAAACGCGGCAGGACAGGGTACCACCAGCAACACTGCCTCCCTTGGGTTCACCAGACTCACCACCAGACCCGCCTCAGCAGCAGCAGTAGCCCAGCCATTGCGTGGTTCACAACATTCACAAACATCAGACGATGCTGACACTGTCACTTTCCGGACTAGTGCTCTTGAGGTCTCCCAGTGTTCATCAAACACAACAACCAACAGCCCTTCGGTGTGCAGCGCTACGGTTGAGTTGTCTGTTTCTGAGATGTTTGAGCACAAGAGGAAATTGCCAGCAAATGACCCCCGGGCCGTGGCAGTAACAGCCAGCCAGCATAGCCAAGCTTCTGGCCTGCGAAATGCTGCCATATCGAGTGGTGGAGACAAACAGCTTCAAGGGCATGATGTCAGTGGCCATCCCACGTTACGTGGTTCCCAGCCGCTACCACTTTGCGCGCTCTGCAGTGCCTGAGTTGCATGAGCACGTGGTCAGCTAAATAACCCGAAGCTTGAAGAATGCCGTTGCCTGCAAGGTTCACCTCACCACTGACACCTGGACGAGTGCGTTCGGCCAGGGTCGATACATCTCCCTTACCGCGCACTGGGTGAACCTTGTGGAGCCTGGCAGCGATTCCTCACCTGCTACGGCGCGGGTGTTGCCCACGCCGCAAACAGCTGGATAACAACAGCAGCACCTACCTCTCTGACTCCTTCTCCTCCAACGCATCTCAAAGCTGTACCTCATCCGGAAATGCTAACCCAGCACCAGCAGCAGTAGGATCGTGGAAGCAGTGCAGCACAGCTGTTGGCATGCGTCAGCAAGCGTTGCTGAAGCTGATCTGCCTTGGGGATAAGCAGCACACAGGGGAGGAAATTTGGAGGGGAATAAAGGAACAGACGGATTTGTGGCTGGCACCGCTGGACCTGAAACCGGGCATGAAGCTAGACACCTGGCACGAACTGGCAATGTACGCAATAGAGGTGCTGGCTTGCCCGGCAGCCAGCGTTATGTCGGAACGCTGTTTCAGTGCTGCCGGAGGCATCATCACAGATCGGCGTATCCGCCTCTCCACAGAAAATGCAGACCGTCTGACTCAAATTAAAATGAATCAATCCTGGATTGGAAACGACTACGCAACACTCCTGGACCCCAACCAAGTAACATGACCGATGAACATCTGGGATGGTTTAGCGTTTCCGGTCCCTGTTTATTGAACCTCTCATCTGTATTACATTTATGACTGCATGGCGGCAAAAAGCATTGCTGCTATATCCGCACGCTTTTTGTCCTCATGCAAGGCCTGGGTTGTTGTGTCTCACAAAGCGTGGCCTTCTCCTCCTGCGCCTCCTCCTGTTCCATCACGTGTGCTGCTGCTGCTGCTGGGTTACCGTTGCCGCGTGGTCCCTGTTTATTGAACCTCTTATCTTTATTACATTTATGACTACATGGCGGTACAAAGCATGCTATCCGCACGCTTTTTGTCCTCATGCAAGGCCTGGGTTGTTGTGTCTCACAAAGCGTGGCCTTCTCCTCCTGCGCCTCCTCCTGTTCCATCACGTGTGCTGCTGCTGCTGCTGCTGCTGGGTTAGCGTTGCCGCGTGGTCCCTGTTTATTGAACCTCTTATCTTTATTACATTTATGACTACATGGCGGTACAAAGCATGCTATCCGCACGCTTTTTGTCCTCATGCAAGGCCTGGGTTGTTGTGTCTCACAAAGCGTGGCCTTCTCCTCCTGCGCCTCCTCCTGTTCCATCACGTGTGCTGCTGCTGGGTTAGCGTTGCCGCGTGGTCCCTGTTTATTGAACCACTTATCTTTATTACATTTATGACTGCATGGTGGTACAAAGCATGCTATCCGCACGCTTCTTGTCCTCATGCAAGGCCTGGGTTGTTGTGTCTCAAAGCGTGGCCTTCTCCTCCTGCGCCACCCTCCTCCTGTTCCATCACGTGTGCTGCTGCTGGGTTAGCATTACCGGTCCCTTTTCCTGGAACCTCTTATATGTATTACATTTATGACTGCATGCCGACAAAAAGCATGTTACCTGTGCAAAGAAAACAGACATTTCCCGCATTTAAAAGACAGTTTTCCCTTTGAAACTTTAAAATCGATTTTCTCAAAAACTATAAGCTCTTTTTGCTAAATTTTTTTTTCCTCTTGTACCCACTCCCAAGGTGCACATACCCTGTAAATTTGGGGTATGTAGCATATAAGGAGGCTTTACAAAGCACAAAAGTTCGGGTCCCCATTGACTTCCATTATGTTCGGAGTTCGGGTCGAACACCCGAACATCGCGGCCATGTTCGGCCTGTTCGGCCCGAACCCGAACATCTAGATGTTCGCCCAACACTAATGGACAGCAAGGATGACGAACAAGGAAGTATTGGAACGTATAAGCTTGGAAAAACAAAGAGAAATCTGTCTCAGAGGCGCTCACTTCTGCATCTAGACCCATTGAGTTATACTCCTGTTTGCCTGATGAAGCAGGACCACACCTGCGAAACGCGTTGCACTAAGTGGAGTTCAATAAAACATTTTTGTATTGAAATATTGTGACTCAATTGAGTTTTATATTTTTGAGGGAGGTAAGTCCACCTGAACATCCCCCTCTTTTAGACGGTTTTTAAACGTATTTATTCTACTCTGGCACCTCTGCACACCAAGCCTTGCTGAAATTGGAACGTATAAGACCAAACATATCACTGGAAGGCAATATCACCAGACTCAGACTCACATATTTCAGCTACGTGATGCAATCAAATTTCTTAGAGAAAGAACTAATGCTAAGACTGATCAGTGGCAAAAGGCGACAAGGCCGCCAGAGAACACGTTGGCTTGACACCATCAAAGCTGACACAGGATTGAGCTTAAGGCAACTGGCAGAAATGGTACAAGATTGGACAGCATAGAGAGAGATAACCCATAGAATCACCAAGAGTCGGATACGACTGAATGAATAACATCATCATCATCATATAAATACAGCATCTTACCTAATAAAAGGCAAGTGTTGCTGCGTCCCATGTCCATCCATCAGTGCTTTTTGTGCACTGCGCATGTGCAAGGACGCAGAAACACTGCTGAAAACTGGAGGAGGATGGGGCCAGAAGGGGCGGGCATGTGTGCTTCACGTGCGACGCGTGCGCGGGGTGCACGCGATGGGTGCGCGCATGCATGCGGCGCATTAGGGACCTAGCCCGTTTTTAAACGGGCTTAGGTCCACTAGTTCTGGAATATAATGACAAAATATAACAAAAACTGAGAACACATTTTGAAAAAATTAGATATACTTTCCTTTCTTGCATTTTTATAAAAGTAATGGATAAAAAAACAGATACAGTACTGTCAAGCTACCTGTTTGCTCATTTACAAGTAGTAGGTCCATATTGATTCCTTGTGCCATAAAACTTAAGAAACCAATTAGTTTAGTGATTATATTGTATGAAAAAACAAAAACAAAATAATTTAGATCTTTAACATATGGGACCTTACATATAAACCTGGTAAAGTAAACAAAACATCTTCCCTGTAGGAGTATGTTTTGCCATCTACAGTTAAGACAATCCCTGACTTTTAAATGCAAGTATAAATAAAAATCAATCACATTCACAATCATCAAACTTGTACTGGGCAAAACCTCACAACATTTCAGTAATAATTGATGACTTTTATCTTTCTAAAGTAATGTGCGTCAGATATCTTTAAGTCAGGAATTTTGAACTCCACTTAGTATAGTCAAATCTGACCCTACTGAACCCTGTATCCAGTATCTTAGACATAGAGTGCACCTGTTTTTATGGAGAGATCTGTGCATTAAAAATGATATGGAATAAAGTCTATCCTTACTTTAAACTGAATCTGTTTGGCTAAACCAAACATATTTTTCTAACAATTAAATAAAGCTTTACTTTTTATGTTTTTTTGTCTGCACATGGGAGTATGTATTCCTCTTGTGGAAACTGCCTTTATTGCTGTGATAACTTATTGATTACCGTGACAATTACAGTGGTGCTTTTCTGTACTTTTCAATTCTCTTCTTGCTAAATATTGTATAAAACCTTTGTTTCAAAAGAACCTTTTCATTTGTAAAGTTCAGTACTCAGCATTCAAATGAATAGCAGCTAGAATCTGGCTCCTTATTTCCAAATAAAAGGTGTGCAGATGAAAAAAGTGAATAAAAAGCTACCAAAAAGCTATAGGTGCAAAGGAATACATTGCTAAAATTTCACTGAATTTAAAATGATTCAGAATCAGAATCACTTTTATTCGCCAAGTACAACAGGTTTCGTACTCAGAATTATGTGTGGTTCACATGGCATAGGTGAAGTACATGAGACAGGTAATACAGATGTGTAAAACAGATATTTAAAGATATGTTCATACTGTATGTGCAGTAGTAAATATGACCTTCACATTTACAAACGAGTGACTTTGTTTACATAGTACTTGCACTGGAAACCCCTGATATTAGAGAATATCCATACCTGTTTTCCAAATTTACCATCCAGTCTTGACTAGCATCCATCCATATTTCTATTGTGCCTACAATATCATAGTCTTTATCTCTCATCAGCAACTCTAGTTCATCAATCTTATTTGATAGGCTTCTAGCATTGGTTAGCATGCATTTTATGTTATTGCCACTATGCTTTACTTTTTTTTGTAGCACATACTAAAGCAGTAGACATTTGAAACACCTCCTTATGGTTAGCCCCCTCCTTACTCTTTGTGCTCCCCCTTCCCCACCTCTATTTTCCCAGGATCCAATTGTCTATCTACTCTTTTTAATCCACATGTAGTCTCTGCTCCCTACCTCCTCCTTCAGGGTTTAGTTTAAAAACTCATCCAACCTTCTAACCATCTTTTCCCCCAGCAAAGCGGCACCCTCCCCACTTAGCTCCCTCCCCACTTTCTGGTGAAGCATGTGGCACTGGCAGTATTTTAGAAACACTATACAAAATATGTTATGGAATCTTTTGATACAAATTTAGAAGCAGATTAAATGCAATAGAAGTATGGAGAAAGAGAGGGAGGGAGAGAGAAAGATAATATAAAGTATGTTCAAGTCCTTTCTGCTTATTTAAAATAAGTGTTCCTTTATGCCAGCTTGAGTTTGACAATGTGGATTTGCTGTATGTTAAGAATATACCATGGGTAAGAATAATCAAGATGTTATCATAATTGTATTAAAGTTGAATACATCTTAAAATCTGAAAAGCTGAATGGATAGAGACAAGGTATCTTTCATTGCTGGATCATTGGTGTAGTCTGTGGAACAGATATATTTTTGTTCTCTGTATTCAACCCAAAGCTAGTTGTAAAACACAAGGCTTTGGCTTTCATTCCATGAGTGCATAAACCCCTATGGAGAATCCAGTAGTGGATGGAAAATATCATAATATTGAACAGTTGCTGTTCCTATTTCCATATCCCACCTGCCCTCTCCTTGTCTATTGTGTTCATTACAAGTTCCACTTAGCTGGACAGGCTATGAGATATAATGGACTCCTGTGTTTTCAATTTCTGCCACAAAAAGGTGAGCAGATTGTTTACAGTCATCTCTAATGGAGGATTGAGTAACTGAAAAGCAATTTTATTTTATGTAACTTTGAAGTGAAAATCTAATTTGGAAAATGTCCACTGCATATGTGTTCCTTAATAAAGTACTTCATCTTATGATAGACAATAGATTCCGGAATAATCTGAAAAACTGAAAAAAGTGTGTATGTGTGTGTGTTTGTGTGTGTTTGTGTGCGTGTGTGTGTGTGTGTTTGTGTGCGTGTGTGTGTGCGTGTGTGTGTGTTTGTGTGTGTGTTCATGTGTGTGTGTTTGTGTGTGTGTGTGTGTGTGTGTGTTTGTGTGCGTGTGTGTGTGTGTGTGTGTGTGTTTGTGTGTGTGTTTGTGTGTGTTTGTGTGTGTGTGTGTTTCTGTGTGTGTGTGTGTTTGTGTGTGTGTGTTTGTGTGTGTTTGTGTGAGTGTGCGTGTGTGTGCATGTGTGTATTCGTGTGTTTGTGTGTGTTTGTGTGCGTGTGTGTGGTTGTTTGTGTGTGTGTATGTTTGTGTGTGTGTGTGTTTGTGTGTTTGTGTGTGTGTTTGTGTGTGTTGGTGTGTGTCGGTGTGTGTTTGTGTGTGTGTGTAGGTGTGTGTGTGTGTGTAGGTGTGTATTTGTGTGTGTGTGTGTGTGTGTGTGTGTGTGTGTGTTTGTGTGTTTGTGTGTGTGTGTGTGTGTTTGTGTGTGTGTGTGTGTGTGTGTGTGTGTGTGTAGGTGTGTGTGTGTGTGTGTAGGTGTGTATGTGTGTGTGTGTGTGTGTGTGTGTGTGTGTGTGTGTGTGTGTGTGTGTGTTTGTGTGTGTGTTTGTGTGTGTATGTTTGTGTGTATGAGTGTGTGTGTTTGTGTGTGTTTGTGTGAGTGTGTGTGTGTGTGTGTGTGTATTTGTGTGTTTGTGTGTGTTTGTGTGCGTGTGTGTGGTTGTTTGTGTGTGTGTGTGTGTAGGTGTGTGTGTGTGTGTGTGTGTGTAGGTGTGTGTGTGTGTGTGTGTGTGTGTGTGTGTGTGTGTGTGTGTGTGTGTGTAGGTGTGTGTTTGTGTGTGTGTGTGTGTTTGTGTGTGTGTGTGTGTTTGTTTGTGTGTGTGTTTGTGTGTGCTTATTATTTTATTTAGTAGAACCATGGACAACACTGTTTCTAAAATATACTGGACATTTTTATGGTACAGTGAGTAAAAACAATAAAAAGGAACAGTGGCCTTTAGCAACGTACAACGTTCCATCTTGCATCTTATGGCTAGGGGCATAACTGGGTGTGATGAGGTCCCATAGGAAGGCCTTGTATATAACCTTTTTTATTTCATATGCAACTTTTCTAATGAAATTCAAATGTCTCTAAAGCAAAATCGACACAGCAATGCAGTAAACTAATTTCATATAAATTGCATTGGTATTCAGAGGTTATGTTCATTTTGTTCATATTTTGTCTGTACTTGGAAAGTTAAACACATTTTTTGATTTTCATTTTTATGCATCAAAACTTGTAAATATACATTTTTTTTATTTTCTCCTATCATTTCAAATATTGTGTGGACTGGCTTTCATGTCTCACATGAAATTATAGGCCGATATAAAGTACCAGCCAGTCTATATCACCTGATCAGTCAAAATATATGGCTTAAGAGAAAAAGATGATTACTTTTATGGACACAAGTCAGGTGATGAAAAGCCTAGAAGAATCACCAGGTAGAGCAACTCCCCTGCTTGTCCAGTGCACTGCTCTATCAGTTTGCTTGCTCCCCATATTCAACCCTGTGGAAAGCATTTTCTCATTTTCGTGGGGGCATGTTATACAGACTGGTGGAGGAGTGGCTCAGCTGAGTCCCTCCATGACCAAATTCTCTGCAGAGGCCCTGGGGACCACTTTACACCTGAAGGAGGGGGGAAACCTGAAGAGTCTTCTAGCCTGCTCTAACGCCCTGGTGGGGCCAAAAAAAATGGGCCTAATGTGCTGCTTGGGATGGGGGGGGAGGGGAGTTAGGGGAGCTCCATTTAATTGTTGGCCAGAGCCCCATTGAGCCTAGAAATGGCCTTGACTATGACTACTACTACTTCTACTCTGCATCTGCCTTTATATAACACTAACATCTTCTGCAGTGCTTAACTTGGTCATTATACTGACAACTCCACAGAGTAGCTTGCAATCTTAATCCCCGTAAAATTCACATCTATATATATATATATATATTTATTTTTTTTTTTTGGGGGGGGGACAATTACCTCAGTATATTTCTGGGAGACCACTGGACTGGAGTGCCCAGAGGAAGTCCCTACAAACACAGGGAGGGCATATGAACTCCATATAGTTAGTCTACTGGCCCGAAATGTTAAAATCTTGGACTGCTAGAATGCTAGCCATTGTGTCTATGTATACTTCTAGTGTTGAAATCTCTTCAAAGCAAATAGAAACTACCCAGATTGTTCTACTTGTGCTCCCATTCCCACTGTATAAAGTGAAAGGAGTATATGCATAACTTCAGATCACTCTAAAATATCCTGTTATGGGATGTTTTTTATTACTCTTTCCCCCTTGTATATGTTGTCTGTTGTTTTCCATAAGCTCAAACAAGTTATCACACAAACAGGTAAGGGCAGAGAATTTTGTATAGATGAGAAATACAATTCAGAGTTGAAGCCAGCGGTGCATCCCTTTGACAATAGTCTATTGAAAAGGAGCAAAGGAAGAAACTAGTGTGCGGCCAAAATGTTAGTCTGCAAAGGAAACTAATTCCAATGGTAATATAATATTGAATTCCAGCCAGAACACATGAAAAATACTTTCCTATATCTGTGACTATGGATATGCTTCCCCCTTGCTTAGATATTTAATGTGAATATTAGCGGCAGTTCATTACATATTAATGTTTATTCTCTGTGAATCCATGTATTATACAGAGGCGTATAGCATTATTTTCTCTAGAGTATAGCGTGAGCCTAATGATTTTTGTTTTACAAAGACGAATACTGTGTGTTCTTTTCTCATTTGTAAAAAATGATTTAGGTAGTGGTATAATGAAATGCTGGAAATGTATAGCTAGCAGAATGATAATGAACTGTGTAGATGAAAGTACTTTTGTGAGCCAATCCTATATATTTGATAGCGCTAAGGATATACAACAGTGCAAAATGGCTTAAATGATGGAGAAAGAAAGGTCTGGTGTATGCCTGGCAATGTAATGAAGTGCAAAGCTTTATATGAATTTCTGCCATTAGATGATCCTTTAATCAAAAACTCTCCAAGCTTCATGAAGAGCTCCTTGTTGCTTTGTCATTCAGTTGGCAATATTTTTTTTATTTGTATTTTTTTCTAGCTGGTTTTAATGTAGATCTATGAAATAACTTTCCAATTTCAATGTTTTCTGTAGTTACATAAAGATCTGCTTGGTATCTGCTGCAAGACACTTTCCTTACTGTGCTAGCTGTGGGGTGTTATTGTCACGTTCCGTAACAACTAGAGAGGACAGAGAGTGACTGATCTCTGGAGATCTGCAGTATCGCCAGAAATACAGATATACCTGATTATAAGTGATCTGCAGTCTCACCGATAATCCGATATATACGCTAACCTCTGTCCACCCAAAGTGGGGTGTAATGATTGGTGCAAACAATAATAGCGTATTGTTCTGTGGCGAGGGCCCACAGAACACAGACTACCGTCCAGCGGCAAGGGCCCGCTGGCGGGGATGGTCGACAAGCAAGGATCGGCAACCGGTAATCAGAAATACGAGGTACAGAATCAGAAGGCGGAGGCGGAGTCTAGAAGGCTAGCCGGGGTTCGGCAACAGAGATCAGAGATACGAGGTACAGAGACGGTAGGCAAGAGAGTAAACGAGGGCACAGCAAGGTAGGCAACGGGAAATCAGATAGGCAGCAGTACAGAAGGATTAGGCAAACTCAGAGTCAAGGACAGGCAAAAGATCAAAGACACAGGTAAATACAATGGTATATTTCTTCCAGTACCTATATATTGGCGTAACCAATATATAAGTATACTGTGGATCCGAGAGCTAGCACAGAGTGTGATCGCTACAGCGGACAAGGAGTACTGACAGTCTGCTGCTTAAATGCAGATTGTTCCTCCAGGAACCCCCACCCCCCGGATGATGTCAGCAAGGGGCGGAGCGTGCCTCAACAGGGCGGATCAAGGCAACCTTCTCCTCAGGGCATAAAGGGCCTGACGCTCCGTGCGTGAGCGCGTTGCCCGGCCCTGCAATGATGACCTGTGGCTGTGACGGCCGCCGGCGCCGCCAGCTGATGCCGACCGGAAGTTCGGGGATCCGGTGACGTCAGCGCTGCGAGCGGCGTCCATACTGGCCGCCGCTGAAGAGGTGAGTCTCTCCCTGACATTACCCCTCCCCTGAGGCGTGGTCTCCGAACGCGCTAAGGAAGGTTTATCAGGATGGGAGTCATGAAACTCCTGTATGAGTTCTTGTGCATGGCAATGATGAGCTGGTACCCATGATCTCTCCTCAGGACCGTATCCCCTCCAATGAACCAGATACTGGAGAGACCTCCTAAGAAATCGAGAATCCAGTATTCTCTCGACCTCATACTCAGGCTCACCATCCACTAACACAGGAGGAGGACCAGGGTCCACATGCACCGCAGGTTTTAGTAATGACACATGAAATGTTCTCACCCCACGCATAGATTGAGGCAACGTTATCTGATAAGAAACTTTATTGATTCTTTTAGCTACTGGATATGGACCCACAAATTTAGGCCCAAGCTTAGCTGAAGGTTGCCGTAAGGCGATATGCCGAGTGGAAATCCATACAAGATCCCCGGGAGAGAACTCCCACTCAGGTGAACGCTTTCGGTCAGCCTGTACTTTCTGGAGTGAAACCGACTTCTTTAAATTGGCATTTACTTCCTTCCATCGGGATTTTAGTGTCTCCTGCCAGTTTTCTAGGGCAGGAAAAGGAGAAGAACTAACAGGAAAGGGGGAAAACCTGGGAGATCTCCCATTAACAATCTGAAAGGGTGAAAACCCTGAGGAAGAGCTCCGGAGATTGTTATGGGCAAATTCGGCGTATGGTAAGTATTGTACCCATTCTGTTTGGTTATCTGCCACATAACACCGGAGATACTGTTCCAGTGACTGGTTCACCCTCTCTGTCTGACCATTGGTCTGAGGGTGATAACCAGATGAAAATGAAAGCGTAATTCCTAGTACTCTGCAAAATTCTTTCCAAAATTCCGAGATAAACTGCACCCCCCTGTCAGACACTATATTCTCCGGGACCCCATGAAGGCGAAGGACATGGACTACGAATAGCTCAGCCAGTTCCTTGGCGGAGGGAAATTTTCTCAATGGCACAAAATGAGCCATTTTAGAAAATCGGTCAATAATGACCCAAATCACCGTGTTACCATCTGAAGAAGGCAATTCCCCCACAAAATCCATGGATATGTGAGTCCAGGGTTCAGAGGGTATGGGCAGGGGTTGGAGGGTACCTACTGGGGATATATGTGAGGGTTTGCTCCGTGAACATACTGCACAAGAGGCAACAAATTCCTCGACATCCCTCCTCCAGTTGGGCCACCAGACACTCCTGGATAACAATTCTCTGGTTCTGTCAATTCCAGGATGACCTGCCAGTCTGGATGAATGGAACAACTGCAACACCTGTAACCTAAACTGTAACGGAACAAACATCAGATCAGGTGGCTTCCCCGTCGGACTGTCTGGTTGATGAGGAAGAAGAACAGAGGCAAGATCCTCCCTCGAATCTACACAAGCCAACACCACTTTCTCAGATAAAATTGGATCTGGTTCAGAGGGCAATACCGACTCTATGTCAAAACATCGGGAGAGGGCATCTGCTTTGACATTTTTACTTCCCGGTTTGAATGTGATAATGAAGTCAAACCGGGAAAAAAATAAAGACCACCGTGCTTGTCTGGGATTCAATCTCTTGGCCCCCTTCAGATACTCCAAATTCTTATGATCTGTATAAACTGTGATCACATGTTCTGCCCCCTCAAGCCAGTGTCGCCACTCTTCAAATGCCAACTTCACAGCAAGCAATTCCCTATTGCCAATATCATAATTTTTCTCTGCCTCTGAAAATTTTTTCGAAAAAAAAGCGCAGGGATGGAGTCTTCCCTGTGACCCGGTGTATTGTGACAAGACTGCCCCAACCCCAATCTCAGATGCGTCTACTTCCACAATAAATGGTCTGGAAGAATCCACGTGATGCAAAATGGGGGCGGAACAGAACGCTGTCTTAAGGTTTTGAAAAGCGGAAATGGCCTCGGAAGACCAATTGACGGTGTTAGCCCCTTTCTTGGTCATGTCAGTAAGAGGGGCTATCAAGGCGGCATACCCCTTTATGAATTTTCTGTAATAATTAGAAAACCCCAAAAATCGTTGTAGGGCCTTTAGTCCAACTGGCTGAGGCCAGTTCAAAACCGCCGTGACCTTGCTGTTATCCATAGATAACCCGGAACTCGAGATTATATAACCTAAAAATGGAACCTCTGTGACCTCAAATAAACATTTTTCTAATTTAGCATATAATGAATTCTCACGTAATTTGAGCAAAACATACTGAACTTGTGACCGATGTTCCTTGATATCATGAGAAAAGACCAGGATGTCATCTAGATAGACGACCACGAACCTCCCCACAACGTCCCTGAAAATGTCATTGACCAGCTCCTGGAAGACAGCGGGAGCATTACACAGACCAAAAGGCATGACCGTATATTCGTAATGCCCGTCCTGAGTGTTGAACGCTGTCTTCCACTCGTCCCCCTGCCTAATTCTGACCAAATTGTAAGCTCCCCTGAGATCTAACTTGGTAAATATCTGGGCACCTGTGACCTGATTAAAGAGATCATCGATCAGGGGGAGCGGGTAACGATTTTTAATTGTAATGGCGTTAAGAGCTCTGTAGTCAATACAAGGCCGCAGGCCACCATCTTTTTTCTTTACAAAGAAAAACCCTGCCCCAGCGGGTGACTTAGAGGGTCTAATGAACCCTTTCTCCAAGTTCTCCTGGATGTATTCCCTCATGGCCACTTTCTCGGGACCAGTGAGATTGTAAAGGTGACCCCTGGGAGGCATGGTTCCAGGTCTGAGTTCAATCGGGCAGTCATACGGTCTGGTCTGTGAGGTGGCAGTGAATCAGCAGATCGTGGACAGAACACGTCGGCATAAGATACATATGGCTGAGGGAGTCCCTGAAGAACTAACTGAGTGGCACGGAGAGGTATTTGGGAAATACAGTGCTTCTGACAGTATGGTGACCAGGATAATAATTGCCCGGAGGCCCAATCTATTTGTGGGGAATGCAGACGTAGCCATGGTAGGCCCAAAATAATAGGACAAGAAGGCATTCTGATTAGATAGAATCGTAACCTCTCACAATGTAAGATCCCCACAGTACATGTCAACTCAGGTGTGACGGAGACCGGCAAACTATCCTGTAATGGCGAATCATCAATGGCCGTGACTATGATATGTTTTTCTAACGGGATGACTGGTATGCCCATCTTTAAAGCTAGACTAGAGTCCATAAAATTGGCTGCAGCGCCTGTATCAATAAAAGCCTGCAGTAAACTGACCTGTTTATTCCAGGAAATGGAAATAGGTAATAACACTTTATCTCTGGGAGGTATCGAATTCTCGCCCAGGGTAGTACCTCCGACTAACCCTAGGCGGAGAAGTTTTCCGCCTTCCTGGTACAAACAGATGCGATATGACCTTTTGTAATTCTGAACCAGATGAGATAGGACGCATCAAAAAATAAGACTGACAGCGATCCCGAAAATTTCGGAAATCGGAACGTTCCCCTGAAAATGGTATCGGTAACGGCATCTTAGGTTCGACAGGTGCTATGGGAGCGGGAACACCTGGTGCCTGCAAGTTTTGCACAGTCTCTGTTAGTCGGTTGATCTGGACCTGCTGGTTTTTAATGGTCTGGTCCAATTGAGCAACGACTGTAGTCAGAGTATTGACCTGCTGGACCAGGGCTTCCATATTAATTGGTCCGCTGTACTGTCACGTTCCGTAACAACTAGAGAGGACAGAGAGTGACTGATCTCTGGAGATCTGCAGTATCGCCAGAAATACAGATATACCTGATTATAAGTGATCTGCAGTCTCACCGATAATCCGATATATACGCTAACCTCTGTCCACCCAAAGTGGGGTGTAATGATTGGTGCAAACAATAATAGCGTATTGTTCTGTGGCGAGGGCCCACAGAACACAGACTACCGTCCAGCGGCAAGGGCCCGCTGGCGGGGATGGTCGACAAGCAAGGATCGGCAACCGGTAATCAGAAATACGAGGTACAGAATCAGAAGGCGGAGGCGGAGTCTAGAAGGCTAGCCGGGGTTCGGCAACAGAGGTCAGAGATACGAGGTACAGAGACGGTAGGCAAGAGAGTAAACGAGGGCACAGCAAGGTAGGCAACGGGAAATCAGATAGGCAGCAGTACAGAAGGATTAGGCAAACTCAGAGTCAAGGACAGGCAAAAGATCAAAGACACAGGTAAATACAATGGTATATTTCTTCCAGTACCTATATATTGGCGTAACCAATATATAAGTATACTGTGGATCCGAGAGCTAGCACAGAGTGTGATCGCTACAGCGGACAAGGAGTACTGACAGTCTGCTGCTTAAATGCAGATTGTTCCTCCAGGAACCCCCACCCCCCGGATGATGTCAGCAAGGGGCGGAGCGTGCCTCAACAGGGCGGATCAAGGCAACCTTCTCCTCAGGGCATAAAGGGCCTGACGCTCCATGCGTGAGCGCGTTGCCCGGCCCTGCAATGATGACCTGTGGCTGTGACGGCCGCCGGCGCCGCCAGCTGATGCCGACCGGAAGTTCGGGGATCCGGTGACGTCAGCGCTGCGAGCGGCGTCCATACTGGCCGCCGCTGAAGAGGTGAGTCTCTCCCTGACAGTTATACAACTATAGAAAGGCGAACATTAAACAAACAAAAAAGTTTCTCCAATAATATAATTTCTTGCAAGAAAATACTAACAACTATGCCTTATTATAGTTAGTTGCTCTTCTGTGACATGAAACATATTCAGAGGATTGGGGGGCTAACCATTTGGGTATTCAGGCAGGTTATGCCTTTTTTTGCACCAGTAGTTCCAGTAAAGTAGCAGAGTACTTCTCTAATTGTCAAAAGCAATTTCAATATAATTGCATTCCTAACAATCACTTTAAATTATCATTATTATTTATTTAAATACCCTCTTTCCCTGAAAATAAGACCTACCCTGAAAATAAGCCCTCACTGGAATCTTGAGCATGCTTGAAATATAAGCCCTACCTCAAAAATAAGCCGTAGCGGAAGTTAAAGAGGAGGAAGAGGCAGGCAGTAAGTGGGGACACAGTGGTGCAGTGCCAATCGGGCACTGATCCTGTCATCCCAGCACACAGCAATGTTATCAGCTGTGTACAGGGAAGATCAGGCCTGATCAGTACAGTAGCATACTTTCAAATCCATGAACATCACAGTACAAAGGAACAGGAAATGTTCTACTGAGAGACACTTCCTAATAGGAATATAAGACATCCCTGAAAATAAGCCCTAGCACATCTTTTAGAGCAAAAATTAATAAAGACACTGGTATATCATCTTCTAGAGTGCTTTACAGTACACTGAACAAATCATGTCACTAACTGTTCCCAGAGGAGCTCACAGTCTAATCCCTATTATAATACTAGTCTAATGTCTTTACCGGCATTTAGAGATGGCTTGAACCTCAGATTTTGGGTTCGTAGACTGCGGACGCAAACTTCTGCAAAAGTCTGCGAACCCTCAAACTCTGCGAACCGCAATAGACTTCAATGGGCAGGCGAAATTTAAAAACTACAAACACTGTTTCTGGCCACAAAAGTGATGGAAAAGATGTTTCGAGGGGTCTAACACCTGGAGGGGGGCATGGCGGAGTGGGATACACGTCAAAAGACCATGCACAAATTATGGATTTGACGCAGAGCAAGGTTATAATCCCTAATGGGCAGAAATCACATTACATTCCTAAATTGGAGGCATAAAGTGCTTGAAAACATCTTATGTGTGTATACATGGATCAGGTAGTGTAAGCAGTGTATTGTTTCACACTGACAGACCAAACTCACTGTTTAACGCACCACAAACAGCTGTTTGTGTAGTGATGGCCATGCTGGTGCGCACATTGGCGAGAGTGCAGGCGATGGCGGTTTTCCAGCCCCTATGGTCAGATGCAGTGGAAAGATATGCATTGGGCCACTTCTGTGGGCTGTATCTATGCAGTGTCACCCACAAAGAGAGCTATGCTTTAGTAAGTTAAATCACACAAGTAGAGTGGGAATAAATTCTCTGATCTAATACAGTGTGTCAGCAAGCAAGGGCACAGCTGTGACAGTGCTGTATCTATGCAGTGTCAGTGTCGCGCACACACACACACACACACACACACACACACACACACACACACACACACACACACACACAACATATGAAGAACATTAGCCCTCAGAAGAGCTGTTTTGGGGTGCTTTCAGCAACAAATTTCAGTGAGGAGCAAGCTAACAAGAGCCTAACTAACGCTTTTCCTATCTCTCCAGCAATGTCTCTCCCTTCTCTCACTGAGAAGGCAGCAGACAGAGTGAGAACACTGCTGCCTTTTATAAGGGGGGCGGGGTCCAGGAGGGAGTGTAGCCTGATTGGCTGCCATGTGTCTGCTGACTGTGATGTAGAGGGTCAAAGTTTAGCCCAATGACAAGTATAGGAGGCAGGGCGAATGCGCATAAAGTTCACTATTCGCAGTGGACGCGAACAGCGGAAATTCGCGCCAACTACCCACCGGGAAAACCGATTGGGTCATCTCTACCGGCATTATCTAAGGCCATCTTAGGGAGGGAGGGAGCCAATTACCTTAGATTACAGATGGTCATTGAGATGCAAATTTTTTGACAAAAAAAAATGGTTTTAATAGCAAGATTCTCACATTATTCTTCTGAGAATCTGATTGTTGGTTGTAGGTCATTGGTTCAAGTAAAGGTGACCCTGATTTAATTACTAGTGATTTTGTATGGTGCGCACCTATGCAATGTAGATCCATACCTGGGCATGCATTGAGCATGTCTTCAGTTTGTTCTGAGTCAAATGTTGGATTGTGGAAGCCTTATGCTGTTTCAGAATGTATTGAGCAGATCAGAGCGATTGCTTACATATGAAGGTACAAAAGTGGATGTTCCACTAACATTTAATAAAGTGAAAAAAATAATAGAACAATAAGTCATTGATTAATTACAATTTAAAGAATAACAACACCTTTGCCATCACTCTGATACCTCCTCCTTCCAGCTTTAAAAGGAGGAATCATCGGAGTCACATGAAACAGACTGTGAAGGGCAGGTTGTAAACTCCCATGACCTTGTCCACTTGTTCGATACTGAAATGGTACCGAAGTGCAGTGTATGGCAGCATTTGGGTGTTATTTAATGTATTATGTCAAATTTGAACACCAACACTGAAAAGCAGGCAGCAGGGTATACAGAGTTTTCAGATGAAGGCTGTAATTCTCTGCCAGACAAACTGCAAGTCACCATGTCAGCACCCTGAGTACCTCTACTTTCCCCAAAAAAGTTAATTATGAGCAGTTTTAATCACTTACTACTGTAGTAGGATTGAAAATGACCCATTTGTTTTAGGAACGGTTTACCTTGTTAGAATATTTTACATGATAAAGGCAACACAGTTATAGAAATACTGTTACAAATGTTCATCATATAACAAGGTTCACTTCATTAAGTCACTGCTCTGGCATGTGAGTGTCTGCATTGTGTTGGTTTATGGATTTATTGTATCCTATGTAGCAAAATATATGACAAAATCTTAACACAATATGCAAAAAATGTATTCTTTTGTTCATTGTATTTGATTATGTTTAGTTTAGTATTTAAATGCATCTTTTGTGTGAGTGAGTCATTTGTTAATTATGTTTATAAGAATAAGTCATCCAAGCATCATTGGAATATAAAGCACAGTGATTTTGTATCCATCGGAAATCTATTCTACTCATATTTTAATTGCTATCAAAATGATGTAAAATATGAAATCATATAAAATTCTCTTTTAACTAGAGAATTCCCTGTAAAAACTATGAAGGAGATAAGACATATGCTTTATTAGCCGCGAACCCAGCACTCCATGGTGATAGTTACATAGTAACTATCACCATGGAGTGCTGGGTTCATGGCTAATAAAGCATATGTCTTATCTCCTTCTCAGCACTCCATGGTGATGTAATTACCAAGTAAAGACATGTAGCTGGTTCATCACAAGAGGAACCTGACAGGCCTGGCCATGATCACCGATCCTGAGCTGGTCATAAAACTATTGGAAGACTGTCAGCCTTACAGTGATGTTCCAACTGCCCAAGAGATGGCTAGTTTGGCAAGCGCACATGCTTAAATCTATGGAGTGGAACATAGAGAAGAGGGCAGTAGGACAATACATTCCTGCTGTTTCTGTGCTCTAAATGTAACTCCACTTTTACTAACAATAAAAAGTCCTCACTAGCTCAGTTAAATACATTACAAGTATTTTACAAAACTGCATTAAACAGGCTTACCTGCTGTGATGCAATGTACTGTATCAAATTTCTAAGAGGCATTTGTGAGTGGAAGTGGTGAGTATGGAGGAAAAACAGGGCATCCTCCAAGTCCCCATACACGTGTCCCCAGCAAGCATGCACCCTCTTTTTCCTGTGCAATGCAAACTTAATTGTAGTAAAATTGAGATGCAAGAAATGTTACTTCCTTATTCATACCAACTTCATGGTGAGCACTAAAGCAATGACAGAGAGATAAGAATTCTGGGAAATGCGATGAATATAAAGGTGACTTAAAGAGTACCAAGAGTTAAAAAAAAATAAAGAAAATAATGTATAGCTTGGTGTCTGTGCCACCAGGATCCATGGGTGGTAGGTTTGGAACACTTCAGCCAACTTAGGAGGGGGGTTGTTTCTGACGTCTAATGATTTATGGTTGAGCAGGTGAGTTATTACAAAGATCAAGATATCCACAGTGTTAATAAAAAGCAATTACACTTTTATTGAGATCACAAATGACATCAAATACTGATCTTAAACTTAAAAGCACCTTCCCTTTTAAATGTCAATAGCCACCATTCATACACACACCACAAACTTCATACCCAGGTCCCTCACTGCAGTGAGTAAAACATTGAAGTAAAAAAGCTGGAATAGAAAAAAAATCTAATATAAAAAAAATGCCATAAAAGAGATTTAAAGCTCTTCTAGTGTCCTAGACAAAATTGCAACATTTCAACTTGACCTTATAGATAGAGCTCATTGGAAGCAAATCAGTGACATCACTATTTAGTGAGGAGCGCTTCTTTTGGACCATCAGCGGCTACACTTCCGCCTACTGCATGGAGACACAGCAGACCATATTGACCGCACTAATCTACAGCAACATCAATGGTCACGTTGCCACTCCCCACTGAACTATCTGGCCAGTGTGAGCAGGGATTGAGGTGGGTGGAGAAGTGCAGACACCACCTTCTTGGGATCTCAGCACACCAGGGAGGGTTACGTGTATCTAGTTACCCACTGGCTATTCCTAAGACTACATATTTGCGTGCAAAAATTTGATTCTAGCAGTAGCACCACTGATGCAAATGCTGCATGATTTATTGCACAAAGCACAGGGTGTATAAAAACAAGGAACAGTTTGCATAACAGATTAGCATTTATCTCTATATGCAACGGAGCAAGGACTTGCAAAAGGTTGAGCTCTATCTATAGGATCGAGTGCTTTAAATCTCTTTTATGGCATTTTTTTATATTTGTTTTTTTACCTATTCACGCTTTTATTTAAATGTTTTACTCACTGCAGTGAGGGTTTGAGGTTTGTGATGTGTATGAATGGTGGCTATTGATATTTAAAGGGGGATGTGCTTTTAAGTTTAAGATCAGTATTTGATGTCATTTTTGATCTCAATGAAAGTGTAATTGCTTTTTATTAATGCTGTGGATATCTTGATCATGGCAATTGTATTTTAAGTATTGGGGATATACTTTTATCTACTTAGCAGCTGAAGGCCATATTGGCGCAGATGTCGTTTTCTGTATATTCGGGTGAGTTATTTACCATACCACCCTCACATCCTGGTGTCATAGATATAGATCCTTACATTCCAGGCTCCATTGCATGCATATTTTTTACGCTTGGTCCTCTTAAAATAATATCAAATAAAAGAATGTTTAGTGTAATAAAAGTGTTTAGCGTATAATATATATGATAACATATGCATATATTACATATACAGGCAGTCCTCTATTTACAGGGTCCTTCCCAGGAGGTTGTTTGTAAGTTGAATTGGTTTATAGTTCAGCCATGTGTTTTCATAAAAGGCTGAAGTTTATGCTTGTAACACGCTGGAGTCAAGTATGAAGTGAGAGTTTTAGCATCACTTTAAAGATAGTCCTCTACGTGATCTTGAAGTTCTTGAAATAACAACATGCTGATTGTGGAATTTTCTATTGACATGCAACGCTTAATGGGAAATCTATTCCTATAAGATATCCAAGCATGTTAGACAATATGTTCTCTTATGTTTAGGATTGGTCATTTCACTTACTGGTACTAATTATTTCTAGTGACGCACACATATTGACATTATTAACTAGAACTTCCCTGTGTGTGGCAAGACTTATGTATATAAAGCAGAAATTTGCTTTGAGTTCCCTGATGAAAATTGTATTGTGATTGGTTGTCATGGTAATTGAACACTGTACGTTTCAGTTTTCATATGCCTGATTGTGTGACTACAGCAATGCAGTTGCATTACAAAAATACAGGTCTCTCTCTCTCTCTCTCTCTCTCTCTCTCTCTCTCTCTCTCTCTCTCTCTCTCTCTCTCTCTCTCTCTCTCTCTCTCTCTCTCTCTCTCTCTCTCCTCTCTCTCTCTCTCTCTCTCTCTCTCTCTCTCTCTCTCTCTCTCTCTCTCTCTCTCTCTCTCTCTCTCTCTCTCTCTCTCTCTCTATATATATATATATATATATAGCATGTATGCATACAGTTGATCAAGATAGAGAAACTAAGCTAATGTTCAGGGACCAATGAGCAATTCCTGCAGAGTGCAGGAATATTTTTCCTTGACTGGAACAAATACACAAATACAATATATGTAAATGAGGGGGCACATGTAGGAAAAATTATTCAAATTCTACAAATATGGCTGAGTTGTGTCATTGCTCCAGGGAATAAAGGAAAAATATATGAAAATGATTTCCTGATATGCTAGCACTCTTACATAATACTTCCTATTTTCAATTGCTCCGCTCTGACTTGAGGAGGTGGACAGCTTTTCAAAAGACATTAACATTCGATCAGTATCATTCTGCTAAGTTTCATGTTTCCATCTAACAGTTTTACTATTATACTGCTGTGTTGTTTGTCACTTCCTTAGTGCAAACATCTACATTAATCAGGCATTGGCAGAATAATTCTGGTAAAGGATTTTGCAAGCAGGAAACCTCTGCAGTCCGATGTTATTTTAGCATTTCTGTGATTTAATTTCCTCTTTTCCAGTAGTGTGCGCTGCATTGCAATATATAGAAAGCTTGCTTGATCCTTATGATTTTATTACTTGTGTCATAGGCATGATTTACTTTGATGGATGTGACTCTTATATGGATTAAAGTGGACCTGAACTCTTGCACAGGACAGAAGCAAAACATAGAGAAATGTGCCCTGTATGTATTTAGAGATGTTAGCCTGTCTAATTCCCCCCTCATCTGTGACTAATTACCAGTGTAATGTGATCTCTCAGCTGCATCATCTGGCTGCCTCAGCAGAGAAGCTAATGTATAAAGATAGGATGTTAACCCTATGTCTGCTTCCATGAAAGCAGGAAGTAGACACACTGCAGATATATTGCATGATTTGTATCAGCTGTAACAAAGAAATGTTTTTTTTAAAGATTACAATGCTGTTGCTTATCTTCTACAGCTGAGAGGAGGTTCTGAGTTCATGTCTGCTTTAAAGACCCAGTGCATTAGCATGCTCTGATGGGACTGATACATGCCAATGTTGGTTCAAAAATATAATCTGTAGCTGTAACAGTAAAGCCTCTCTTCAGTAATGATTGATATAAGACATGTTTTTGTTGCATCGGACAGTTTTCGGAAGAATCTCCAACATTGAATGATGTAAGAAAGGACACTAGAATGGCCCATCACAGAATACAGTACACTGTGCCACTGTCTTAATCAGCAATAATATCTGCTAATATCACATACAGAGTGGACATTAAACACACACACACATAAAAAGCAAGAACAAGCAATGTAAACAATGCAATCTTATCATGTAAAGTGAGCTAATTATACTGAATAGTATTTTGGCAAAGGACTGGTGCAGTGGCTGGATGGTGTATTGTTTAATGGTTCTGCCTGGGTTCGAATCTTGGCTCTACCTGTTCAGGAAGCCAGCACTTATTCAGCAGAAGACTTTGGGCAAAACTCCCTAACACTGCTACTGCCTGTAGTGCGTACCCTAGTGGCTGCAGCGTTGGTGCTTTGAATCCACCAGGAGAAAAGTACAATATAAATGTTATTTGTCTTGTGTTTCTGCGGCTGCTGTGACTAGTACTACTACTAGTAGCACTACTACTACTTACTACTATTACTACTACTAAAAATAATACATTTCTATTTGTTGATAACTATTACCAGTACTAAGTTATGTGATAGAGAATAGTCAATTCAGGTAGTAAAATTGCAGCACTGTATATATAAAGCAGTACAGCATGTTAAAATACTGTATCCAGCTAACTGCTGACTCAGATACAGGAAACTTAGTGTAACTGTCTGACCATGATCACACACCACTCCTGGGAAGAGGAAGAAAGGCATGGAAATATAACATGGAGCCCTGCTGGATTAACAAATTACTCTGTGGAGCCCATTAAATTTCATTGTAGCCTATCTTCCATATCCCATATGCCTAAAGGAACATATTTAAAGGGTCAGCTACATGACCCATGAGCATGAGGGATTTTGTCTTTAACTGCCTGCTATTTAACTACTGACCTGCTGAAAATATCAAAATAATACAAAGTGCTAAGCTCAGGCTATTTAAAATGTATTTCTTCTGTTTCATTCTGAAACACATTTGTGAATTATTTATATTTTCTGATATTTATCTATTATATAAAAGAAGCTATTTTCAGATACTCACAATGGGCTTGATTCACAAAGCGGTGCCAACCTACTTAGCACGCCTAAAGACTTTTAGGCGTGATAAGCATTGCACTAAGTAGGTTAGTACAGCTTTTGAGGGAAAAACTCGCTCGCAAAGTTTGGTGCGCGCGAAAGTCGCATAGGGTTTAATGGCATTGCGCGCGTAAACTTTGCGCGTGTAAAACGTTACGCAACAAAACTTTGCACGTAAGTTTATTTTATCACGCCTAAACTAAGTTTAGGTGTGATAATAGGCTTTTCACCAGCGTGCTAACAGTTAGCACGGCTTTGTGAATCAAGCCCAATATATTCCCTAAATTTGGAGGACTGATTTAATTAAAGCCCCAGTTCAGGGTCATTGTTTTAATATGCATGATAGGTCAGTCATATGTATTTTGCTTCTTTATGTGATATCTAATATCACTTGAAAACTTCACACAGATGTTTAGTAAATGTGTATTGATTTTGTGTTTGTACTGGATCACTGCTAGAATTTTTCTTTCTTTAAATAAATAGTATAGGTTTCTTCATAGTAGGTGCTTAGAATACCACAGAAGGCATGTTTGGCTGTAACCCAACAGTAAGGGGGCTACATGTGTGCAGCCCCTTGCTATGACGATATCTCCTGCACTGAAAGGGTGCTTTAAAGAGGAACTGTAGTAAAAATAAAGTAACTAATAAAAGTGCTATTTTTTTTCTTTCACATTTTCATTTACTATTTAGTCAGTGTTTGCCCACTGTAAAATCTTTAATTCTCCCTTATTTACATTCTGAAATTTATGACAGGTGGCGACATCTTTAGTCCTGCCAGGTGATATATGTGGAATGTTTGTTTACTGAGAGTTCTATGCACACTGCTTAGAGACTGAGAGACACTGCTTGCTTGGTAGTTGGCCAATATTTCCCATAATGCAACACGGTTCACAGACCGCAAACTGTCATCAGACTGTGAGAGAGGTTTCACCACAATGTCAGTGATACAAATGCCCCTGATTCAAGAAAAGGTTAAGATTTCTCATGGGAAAAGGGGCTATTGGCTACTGATAGGGATGAAGTTCAATCCTTGATTAAAGTTCCTCTTTAAAGGACACCTGAATTGAGGCAAGGCTACCTATGGTCAGCACAGAGGTACATTCATGCTAAATCCACATACCTGTTTGCATTGTTCTTTCCTCTACTTTTTCCCCCGTCCCTATAATTGATCTTTGAAAAATCTGACTTTTGGGAAAAAGTCACATTTTTAGACAAGAAAAATCAGTAATGTTTCTTCCTATCATTTTCTGATTTCCTCCGCTTAACGGAAGTGAATGGGGCAGGAAAGAGGAAGGGATAGAAGGGTGATAACAGGAAGCATTGCCGCAAGCATGCCTTATCCTGTCTGAAATCGTAATTCAAGTCAAAAGTCAATTTTTTTCAAGCAGTGATTATGGGAACTTAGGGAATGAGGAGAGAAACAGACAACACACAGAGGAATGTGGATCCAGCATGAACATAGCTCTGTGCTTATCTTATGGTGCCCACACATGGTACAATTTTTTTTGATTTTTTTTTCAATTCAATAATTTTGTTCGATTATTACGTTAGATCGAATATAAAGGTTTTTCCAACATGTCCTAACGGTTTTTTATTGAAAAAAGGGAATAATTGATTCTTTTTTTCTTGATCCAAAAAAAGATTCTTTCATGCAATTTGATCATTTTGTTTCACTAAATGGGAAAATTGTATGGGCACCTTTAGGTAAGTTTTCCTCAGTAAGGTCTTCTTAAAGAAGATGCTCCATGAGTAGACAACTGTGCCACAGCTATTTGCTTGATGCTTATAGGCTATGAACTTTTTGATCCCTGGAGAGTGCACTGGAAAAAATTTCCATAGGTGGCTATATGCTACAGACAGGCATTCCCTATCCACAGAAGGCTGTGACCAACCAATAGCTATTCCATGCATTATGCTGGTGATACACGGTACGTTTCTGTACTGTGTATCGACCAGCTGATCCGGCCAGCGGACAATGGCAGGGAATCGAGCGTTGATAAGAAAGCGCCAGCAGGGAAGAGCGACAATCTACATGGTCCCTTTAAGTCCAGTTGTCACATTACACTGCTTAAAAGCATTCTGGTCCAAAAGCACTGTCAATGTAGCATGCAACATTCATTAAGATAAATGTGAATATGACTAAAATTAATTCAAGTTTTGTAATAAATACCTCTAAAATTTCCATGGAATGGGGTAAAAGAACATGGAAAGAGTGTTCCTATAGGACTCAGCTGCCAAACTCTTCATGGACTATTGCCTTATTTTATTAAAATGTCCATACTAAGCCACTGTAGTCTACAGATAACAACCACCAAAACATATCTTCACATTTACAACACCCTGCTCTCCTGTAAAAACGTAAAGCCATAAATGAATTACAATAATATTCATTATAGGATTGCAAGAATCACAGCCATTAATGGGGTTACAAGGGTAGGATCAGTATAGATTATCTATAAATATAATTCTTAGCCTTTTAATGGTGCTAGGAGGATCCATACTCAACACCCTGCATAACTAGCAAGTTGACCACAAAATGAACTATAATGTATTAAAAATAAAATGGTTCTTGTTATCTCATTATAATAATTACAATAATGCATCATTACCGTGAAAACACGATAATGTAAAAATGTTATAATTATAGTAATTGAATTAAGTCATTGTGAGGAAACGCGGAAAAGCCGCCGCTAGCACTCAGAGGGAGGCGGCTGTTTCCGCGTCTGACATGGCGGCACAACGCGAAGAAACCGCCGCATGCCGCATGGGCAGAGCGGTGGGGTCCGCATTGGACGCGGAAGATTGTCCGCATGGCAATACTACTAGCGCGTCTCAACGCGGAAAAACCGCCGCAAGCCGTCCAGGCAGAGCGGCGGAATCCGCATTGGTAACGGCGGAATCCGCATCAGAGGCGGCCCCCGCATTAGATACATTGCATGACAGTACTGGTGTGGCTGGGACTGGTAGTCCACCAAGACTCAGACTTACACGCGCGCGAGCACAGAGGCAGAGTTTAAATAGCAGTTAGAAGGGTGTCGGCTGACCAGCTGGGTCAGCTGACAAATTCCACTGCTCCCATTGGACCAGCAATTAGGGAGGTCCTGGAAAGGTCCTAGAGTATATATACTGCTGGTTGTTCACTTGCTCTTTGTCTGGCGTGCGATCACACATGTGGGAGCACCCAGATCCGTAGTCAGACCCGTTAGTGTGCCGGGACCAGCTGGAGCTGTAATCCTACACTAAGCTAGATTTCGTTGATAGCTTAAAGTACTAGTTTGATTGTGATTATCTGTTATGACTTCTTGCCTGCCTTGACTACTCTTCTGAACTTTGATCTTGTACCTCGTTATTTCTGATACTCCGTTGCCGAACCCCGGCTCGCTCCTAGACTCTGTTTCTGCCTCCTGATTCTGTACCCCGATATATCTGATACCCCGTTGCCGAACCCTGCCTGTACTTTGACTCTGCCTTTTGTCTGCTGATCTTGTACCTTATCTGTCTGTGTGTTTACGACTTTGCTTGCCCGACCTCGAGAACCGACCTCACGATTGGAGGCGGTTCCTTGTCCCGTTAGTGACACTTGCGTCTGAGTGTCACTTTCAGACTTTCCTTCCCACTGTTAGTCTGACTCCTCCCGTTTTGGAGAGCTCAGACCTGTGGAAGGTATCTGTGCAGTACTCCTTGCTGCACTGAGGCTTGTCCTCTGTATTACTGTTGCACCAAACACAACGCTCTACTCGGGTGAACAGAGGTTAGTTTGTATATCGGATTATCGGTGAGACTGCAGATCACTTATAATCTGGTATATATCTGTATTTCCGGTGATACTGCAGATCACCGGTAATCAGATACTCTCTGCGCCCACCGATCGTTACAGTCATCATTGTAAAGCTTATATGAAACATAATATGATGGTTATTATAATTTCGTTAGCTTTACCTGGTAATTTGGTTGGCATTGTTGGTAAGTACAAAAGCTTTTAGCTTAGTGGTAGGGAAACACCACGGAAGTGCTGTTGTGAGGTAGCTGAATGGCACTAGCACAAGAATCATTCACATGAGCCTTTCCATAAGTACAAAGGGCTCTAAACTCAGAGAGACCTCTCAGTGGACAGATAAGCACACTTCTCCTCCCTCATCTCCTTGCTGCCAAAATCCCAAGCAGCTTTTTGTACTTCGACCATCTACTCCAGCCTGTTCCTGCCACTGCCTGCATTTCAGCCAAATACTCTTTTTCATCAAAGATCAACAGCAAAATTCAGCAACCTAGTCCTTGCTACAGACTACAAATCTCACACTATCCTTAACTAGCTTATATAATAACTGAACACACAAACCCCTGCTCTCTTGATCCTATTCCCTCTCATGTTATTCTTCACTTTTCCTCTTCCATCACACCTGCCCTAACCTCTGTTCAATCACTATCTCTGCACAGTTATTTTCCCATCGCTACTCAAACAAGCCTTCAGCCTATATTTTAGAAACACCCTATGGACCCTTCTGCCCTCCCCAACCTTCATCACTTCTGTTCCAAACTACATGTACACTTGGACTAGGCACAGCTCCTCACTAATTATTCCCTCTTTGATCACCTTAAATCTATCTTCATCTCATTTGTTCCACTTAAACACCGCTAGTCAAAGTGTTTAATGTCTTATACATTGCTAAATCTAACGCTCTGTACACACACACGATGACTCTTGGCTGAGGCAGACGTTATGGAACATCTCAGCCAAAATCTAGTATATGCACAGAAGCCCTCCGAAATTGCCGAAAGAGTCAGCATGCTGGATCTTTAGAGACAACAACAATGCACGACGAGCCCCCAAGCACATTTTTCTCCTCAGCCTGCCTCCTGGAAGCCACTCTGTTGTATGCTGCATGTACTCCCTTCTCCACAGCAACAGATGGAGATGGGTAATACACCCGGCCCTGAACAGTCCATGGGATTGAGTCTTAGTACTCATGTATTTACTTTTATTAACTTTCTTCAGCTTTCAACACAGTGGATCATCCTCTCCTATTAAAATTTAAAGCATGTACTTAGCTTTATGGTGGATGCATGCTGGCAGATTTGATCTGAGAGATATCTGCCACATGAGACAATTGATCTACCAAGCTGGCAGTCAATGGAAGAAAAGTCAGTTGAAGAGCAGTGCTGCTTCACTGTGATAATTTTAAACATGCAATTATACAGTATGCAGTCAATTGTATTTTGCTGGTATGCTGCTTAATTAATCTATTTGGAAGTGGAAAGTCACACCACATACATTCTGAGTGCTGTAAAATTGTATTGCACATCCACATGCAGCAAACATTCATTTTTATTCTTCTGAGCACCTGATTAGCTGTTTTAAATCAATACAGAGGAGCTTCAATTATTCCGTGATCTGGCACATATCTCTTAGATCAAATCTGCTAGTGTGACGCTGACATTAAATGTAACATTGAGGCGGTTCCCAGTCTGATTACATGTCTTCCTTTGCCAGGTCTACACAATTCAATATCATATTTTGCGCAAAAGGTGGATCAGCGCAACACCAGGCCGCCTCCGAATGGCCTCCATCAGAGATGCGCTGAGCCCCCCCAGGAACTACAAACGCACCTTGAACCCAAACAGAAGCTCTGCATATACACCAAAAGCATGGCTGTTAAGTGGGAGCAGCTGAGATCAATAGAGCGGAGATCAATATCATATTTTACCTACAGCAATAGTGACTATCAATATAGCAGTCCATCTATTAATTCACCATGTAATAGGCTTCTGTGAAGGTTGGTATAGCTCAAATAAAGAACTAGTCCAGTCCAGAACTCTGAACTCTTTGAAAAAGGATTGTATAATTTCTTCATATTATGATATATTTATGTAGAACTGGCATTTATGAAGCTCCTCACAGTCACAATCCATGTTCTAACTGTTCCTCAGAGGAACTTACAACCTAACGCCTACCATAGTTGTATGTCCCTACCACAATCTAAGGCCAGTTTTGGGGAACCAATAAACTTACTAGTGTGTTTTTGTGATATGAACGAGCACTAGAGTTGGGCCGAAAGGTTCGCCTGCGAACGGTTCCAGGCGAACTTTGGGGGTTCGCGTTCGCCTGCATCAGGCGAACTTTTGCGGAAGTTCGATTCGCCCCATAATGCTCTATTGAGCAAAATTATGACCCTCCATATCACTGTCAGCAGACATGTTTTTGTCAAACACACTGCTCTCAGTGCTAGAGAACCCGCCCACCCTCCCTTCAAGCTAGGACCTTTATACCATTTGACTCAGTTGTCTGCCTACACTAATTAGTTATGGGACAGCTGCTACACACTCTGCTAGGAAGATTTTAATTGGCCACTGCTTACAGATATTTAGCCAGACATGGCCTTCTCTTTTGTGTTTAACAGTTGTCAAGAGAAAAATTAGACAAGATAGCAGTGTTAGGAAGACTTGCCTAAGGTCTCCTACTGAATAGGTGCTGGCTTACTGAACAGACAGAGCTGAGATTTGAACTTGGGTCTCCTTTGTCAGAGGCAGCACCCTTATCCATTACACCACGCAGCCACTGCTTACAGATATTTAGCCAGACATGGCCTTCTCTTTTGTGTTCAACAGTTGTCAAGAGAAAAATTAGACAAGATAGCAGTGTTAGGAAGACTTGCCTAAGGTCTCCTACTGAATAGGTGCTGGCTTACTGAACAGACGGAGCTGAGATTTGAACTCTGGTCTCCTTTGTCAGAGGCAGTGCCCTTATCCATTACACCATGCAGCCACTGCTTACAGATATTTAGCCAGACATGGCCTTCTCTTTTGTGTTCAACAGTTGTCAAGAGAAAAATTAGACAAGATAGCAGTGTTAGGAAGACTTGCCTAAGGTATCCTACTGAATAGGTGCTGGCTTACTGAACAGACAGAGCTGAGGTTTGAACTCTGGTCTCCTTTTTCAGAGACAGCACCCGTATCCATTACACCATGCAGCCACTGCTTACAGATATTTAGCCAGACATGGCCTTCTCTTTTGTGTTCAACAGTTGTCAAGAGAAAAATTCGACAAGATAGCAGTGTTAGGAAGACTTGCCTAAGGTCTCCTACTGAATAGGTGCTGGCTTACTGAACAGACAGAGCTGAGATTTGAACTCTGGTCTCCTTTGTCAGAGGCAGCGCCCTTATCCATTGCACCATGCAGCCACTGCTTACAGATATTTAGCCAGACATGGCCTTCTCTTTTGTGTTCAACAGTTGTCAAGAGAAAAATTAGACAAGATAGCAGTGTTAGGAAGACTTGCCTAAGGTCTCCTACTGAATAGGTGCTGGCTTACTGAACAGACAGAGCTGAGAATTGAACTCTGGTCTCCTTTGTCAGAGGCAGCACCCTTATCCATTACACCATGCAGCCACTGCTTACAGATATTTAGCCAGACATGGCCTTCTCTTTTGTGTTCAACAGTTGTCAAGAGAAAAATTAGACAAGATAGCAGTGTTAGGAAGACTTGCCTGAGGTCTCCTACTGAACAGGTGCAGGCTTACTGAACAGACAGAGCTGAGATTTGAACTCTGGTCTCCTTTGTCAGAGGCAGCGCCCTTATCCATTACACCATGCAGACACTGCTTACAGATATTTAGCCAGACATGGCCTTCTCTTTTGTGAACAACAGTTGTCAAGAGAAAAATTACACAAGATAGCAGTGTTAGGAAGACTTGCCTAAGGTCTCCTACTGAATAGGTGCTGGCTTACTGAACAGATAGAGCTGAGATTTGAACTCTGGTCTCCTTTGTCAGAGGCAGCGCCCTTATCCATTACACCATGCAGCCACTGCTTACAGATATTTAGCCAGACATGGCCTTCTCTTTTGTGTTCAACAGTTGTTCAAAGAGAACCCCAGATAGCCAGGTAGATTCATATCTCTCTCTTTTCCTAACACTGCTACTGCCTATAGAGCATGCCCTAGTGGCTGCTGCTCTGGTCCTTTGAGTCCGCCAGGAGAAAAGTGTGATATAAATGTTGTCTTGTCTACTTTTTCTCTTGTATTGAGCATAAATAGTAAATTTTAGGCCAGCTTCAGTTGGTATAGTGGTTAGTGTGCTTGCCCACCATTCAGTGAGACCCAGGATCAATTCCCAGCCAATGTGAGTTGGCTTTTATACTACAAATCCTTAAAGGGAACCTAAACGGAGAAGGATATGGATTTTTCCTTTTAAAATAATACCAGTTGCCTGAATCGCCTGCTGATCCTGTGTCTCTAATACTTTTAGCCACAGCCCCTGAACAAGCATGCAGATCAGGTGCTCTGACTGAAGTCAGACTGGATTAGCTGCATGCTTGTTTCAGGGTGTGATTCAGCCACTATTGCAGTCACAAAGATCAGCTGGACTGCCAGGCAACTGGTATTGTTTACAGGAAACAGCCATATCACTCTCAGTTAGGGCCCATTCACACTTAGAACCGCAGAGTGATTTTCCTGCGATTATCTCGGAAAAATCACTGGACACTGCAGCGGTTTTGGAGCGATCGCGATTAGCGTGCTTTGCACGCTAATCCCGATTGCAAATCGCGGAACGATCGTCGATGACAAACCGCTGCATGCAGCGCGGTTGCGGTTATCGCTAACCGCAACCGCGGCAGTGAGAACACTGTCATTCGCTACATTGTGTAGCGGTTTGCCGTGAGCGGGAATCGTGCGATTCCCGCTCAAGTGTGAATGGGCCCTTAAGGTTCCCTTTAAAGGAGAACTGTAGTGAAAGGTATATGGAGGCTACCATATTGATTTCCTTTTAAGCAATACCAGTTACCTGGCTATCCTGCAGATGCTCTGCCTCCAATACTTTTAGCCCTAGACCCTGAGCAAGCATGCAGCAGATCTGGTGTTTGACATTTTTGTAAGATCTGATAAGATTAGCTGCATGCTTGTTTCTGGTGTGATTCACACTACTGCAGCCAAATAGATCAGCAGGGCTGCCAGGCAACTGGTATAGCTTAAAAGGAAATCAATATGGCAGCCTCCATATACCTCTCACTACAGTTCTCCTTTAAGCAACCTAATGGTTCTATAGCATTGAGCATAAATGGTACATTTTAGGCTAGCTTCACTTAGTACTGTAGTGGTACAGTGCTTAGGGTGACGTGCCCACCACACAGTGAGATCTGGGTTTGATTCCCAGCTATGGTATGATGTATACTGGTTTTCAAAATAGTATAATTCCCTGGCAGAAGAGACCCTCCTCCCTCTGGTAGAAGGGTATAGGGTACAGGGTAGACGGGTAGAAGGGAGGAGGGAGATTAAAATCTTCCCAGCAGAGTGTGCAGCAGCTGTCCCATAACTAATTAGTGTAGGCAGACAACTGAGTCAAATGGTATAAAGGACCTTGCTTGGAGGAGGGAGGGTGGACGGGTCCTCCAGCAGTGATGTGTATTTCACTCAATTAGGTGTGGCTCCAGGTATTAGACCTTTTGAAACATGTTTTCTATCATTTTTCCAGCTGATAGAATTTTTTAAAACTTTCAAAGTTCGCCTCCCCATTGAAGTCTATTGCGGTTCGCGTGGTATCTGCTTTTACATAAACTCCTCCTGGTGCTCCAACACCACCACTCTCCACAAGGCTTGCACTCCTGATGTTGAGATCTTTGCCATAAACTGCAGGCCTCGGTACTCCCCTAGGGAGTTCTCTTCCCTTGTCCTCGTGGGGGTCTACATCCCTCCCGACGCATGCTCCAAGACTGCCCTGCAGGTACTCAGTGACTGCATCTCGTGCTGGGAAACAGCCCATCCGGAGGCCCTGTTCATCATCTTGGGCGACTTCAATAAGGCGAACCTTCGGCACGTGTTGCCCCGCTACCGGCAGCACATCACCTGTCCTACCAGGAACTGTAACATCCTGGACCACTGCTACACGGTCCATAAGTGTGCTTATAAGGCCATCCAAGGAGCCCCCCTTGGGAACTCTGACCACAACACGATACACCTGATCCCCACCTACAGGAGGCTCCTGGAGACCTCAAAGCCCATCGTCAAAACCTCAAAGAAATGAACAGCAGACGCCAAACTGGAGCTCCAAGCTTGCTTTGAAACCACCGACTGGTCGGCTCTGGAGGCACCCACCCTTGATGAATGGGCCGAGAATGTCACCTCCTACATTAGCTTCTGCGAAGAAGCGTGTATTCCGTCGAAGTCCTTCAGAGTCTATCCCAACAACAAGCCCTGGTTCAACGACAGGCTTCGCCGGCTTCGGAAACGCAAAGAGGAAGCGCACAGGTCGGGCTCTCCAGAGGAATTCAGAGAGGCCAGGCACGCCCTGAAAAGAGAACTGCGTTTGGCAAAAAGGGCCTACGCCGAAAAGCTGGGGCTCTGCCTCCAGTCGACCAACACACGGGAGGTATGGAAGGGCCTGAGAGCAGCCACGAACTTCAAACCGGCCCCCCAAACGGTGACCCCCAGCCCTCGACTGGCGGAGGAGCTCAATGAGTTCTACTGCAGGTTCGAGAAACTTCCCAACCAGCCAGCGAGCCAAACATCTCCGACCCCCCCCTCGGGTGAACTCGTCGCCCTGGCGCCGTGTGCTGTTCAGGAATCAGAGGTACTCCGGCACCTCCGCAAGCTGAACCCCAGGAAATCTTCCGGCCCTGACGGTGTGTCGTCCATCTGCTTGCGTACCTGTGCCGATCAGCTAGCCCCTGTGCTCACCTCCTTATTTAAGCAGTCATTATCTGGTGGTACAGTCCCCTCCTGTTTTAAGAGGTCTATAATTGTACCGGTCCCAAAGAAAACAGGCAGTACCGAGCTAAATAACTTCCGACCAGTGGCCCTAATCTCAAATATCATGAAGCTCCTCGAGCGGCTGGTCCTTGCCCTCCTGAAGAGGTCCACGGACTCCCGTTTAGACCCGCTCCAATTTGCTTACAGGTCTAGCCGATCCGTGGAGGATGCCATCAATGTCAGCATGGCTCACATCACTGAGCACCTGGACAACCCCGCCTCCTATGCCAGGATCTTGTTCCTAGACTTTAGCTCAGCGTTCAACACGATCTGCCCAGACATCCTGATCACCAATCTGACGCAGCTCGGAATTGATACTTCACTCCGAGCATGGATCAAGGACTTCCTGACTAACAGAACGTAACAAGTGAAGCTTGGCAACTTCTACTCCAGCGTCCGGACCACCAATACAGGGGCCCCACAAGGCTGTGTTTTGTCACCTCTGCTGTTCTCCCTCTATACCAACAACTGCATCTCATCCGCTGACTCTGTGAAGGTCATCAAGTTTGCAGATGACACCACCATCATCGGCCTTATTGGTAGCAACGGGGAGCACGAGTACCGCAGCGAAGTCGGGAGAATATGCAAATGGTGCAGCGACAACAACCTGGTCCTCAACACAGCAAAGACTGTTGAACTAGTCGTTGACTTCAGGAGAAACCCTCCCCCCCTCCCACCTGTCCTCATTGGAGGGACAGAAGTCTCTAAGGTGTCATCGGTTCGGTTCCTCGGCACGACTCTCACTAATAACCTAAAATGGGGGCTAAACACCACCAAAATTCAGAAGAAATCCCAGCAGCGGTTGTTCTTCCTGCGCCAACTGAAGAGATTTGGCATGCCCAAGGAGCTACTGACCAGCTTCTATACCGCCACCATAGAATCTATCCTCTGCTCCTCGGTAATTGTCTGGTATGCAGGCGCAGCGGCAAGCGACAAACACAAGCTGCAGAGAGTCATAACTGACGCGGAGAAGATCATCGGCTCTCCTCTTCCTCCTCTTGATCTCCTCCATTCTTCTAGGATGAGAAAGAGGGCAACCATGATCTCCCGCGACCCCTCCCACCCAGGCAGCCACTACTTCAGGCTCCTCCCATTGGGCCGCCGCTACAGGACTTTACCATCCAAAACTAATAGGCGGAAGAACACCTTCTTCCCCCAGGCTGTTCGGCTACTGAACTCTAACCTTCCCCGGCTTGGCCTGAATCTCTAACTGCCGGGTCGGTCAGCCGATCCCTGCCTCTGCCTGCCCAGGTTCTTTATCCGTAAAGGGACTGTGGACGTTTTAGTGCACCTTATTACTACCTGACTGCCCTGCACAGAAGTGGAATGGCCTGTACAGTCCTGACCATTGCATTCTATTTTTGTACTTTGTATTTGTATGCGTTTTGCTTTTGTCTTTACTCTGTCTGTCTTTACACTGCCTATGCCATGTGAACCACAAATAATTCCGATTACAGCTCTTGCTGTACTTGGCGAAATAAAACTGATTCTGATTCTGATTCTGAACTTTTTCGCGAACCGAACCTTTCGCGGAAGTTCACGAACAGGGTTCGCGAACCTAAAATCGGAGGTTCGGCCCAACTCTAACGAGCACACATAATCTAGGCTCATACTGTGCTAATCAAGCTGCAAACCTGGGTTTCTAGTACTGAAAGGGGAGAGAATAAACCACTCAATCACCATGATGACCAATGTGTATCCAGTGCCACCACACTAGGGATCCACTGTGAACAGTTACTTTAAAATGGTAACATTATGGTAAAAATATTAGACAAATAATGCTGACTTCTTTTTAAACTCAGCATAGTTTTCTGCCTGTTATGATTAACGTATAGCTTCATTACCTAGTGAATCATGAAAGTAAATCCAGCATGCTGGTCAGGACCTATTTTGAAGCATGGGCCAATCAGCAGCACATTTGTTGTCATCAAGGTGGCTAATACTGTTGGCAGTTCTACAAGAACTCGTTCACGAATGCACATTTGCATTTTAAAATCCTGTATTAGCAGTTGCCAGTGATGAATATATTATACATAATGCCCAGTATGACCTTTAAAGCAAACCTGAAGAAAAAAAAACGTATGATATAATGAACTGCATGTGTAGTAGAATACTAGTAGTAAAGAAAATAGTCTCTTATTTTTATTTTCATGTTTATTTCATTTTAAACTATGAAACAGAGCAGAGCTAATGACCCTTTGAACTTTCCTCTTGTAAAACATTATCTGAACCTGTCTCTCACAGGCTGTTTAAAGAGGAACTCCAGTGAAAATAATGTAATAAAAAAGTGCTTCATTTTTACAATAATTATGTATAAATGATTTAGTCAGTGTTTGCTCATTGTAAAATCTTTCCTCTCCCCGATTTACATTCTGACATTTATTACATGGTGACATTTTTACTGTGGGCAGGTTATGTAGCTGCTGCTAGCTGTTTTGGCTGTTAGAGACAGCTGTAAACAGCTAATTCCTGTCTGTGAGCCTTGTTACATTGTAACAAACTGCCAAATGTACCGCGGTCCCAGAGCTTCTTGTGGGAGGGGTTTCAGCACAAAATCAGTCATACAGCGACCCTGATGGTCTGTTTGTGAAAAGCAATATATTTCTCATGTAAAAGGGGGGTATGAGCTACTGATTGGGATAAAGTTCAATTCTTGGTTGGAGTTTCTCTTTAAGTGCTTTAGAAATCAGGACTGTATTTGACCCAAGTTGGGTCAAAGAGCTCAGAGAAGCTCTTTTGCATAGATAGGCTGGAATGTCCAATCAGAAGTGAAATCAATTACAGTATGTGCCTGCTTTGTGGGTTACCGTGGTTTTGCCTAGGCTGTACTAGTGGTGAGAAAGTGAAGAAAGTCACCAAAATCAGTATGCTGACTGTGTTTTCTGAATGTCATCCTTTTTTTTTAGTAAGGCCAGAAAGGGCCAATCTTACTAACATCCCAGCTGCTCTATGTCCCTGCTTTTTAAAGTGGAATATAACCCTGCATTTCATCTTTGCACTAAAACCTTATTTACAGCACATTATATGCAACCAGCATTTTTTTTTACTAGACCAGCATTCAAAGGGTTACACACAGAGCTTGAAAGTTCAGCGCAGTGAAATGCTGCCGCAGCGGAACTTCAGATAATGTTCCATTGTGTCTACTTAAATGTATCAAGTGAGGAACGTGACACACTCTGACTGTGCAGGAGCTGCTGGAGACAGAGAGACACTGAAAGCATGTCTGCCTGCAATATAGCAATGAATAAAACCAGTTATTAATAAAATGCAAAGTCAGCTCACAAAGCAAAAAACTGTACTTTTGGAAGCCTATAACTTCTAAATGAATAATAATACCTATGCACAAATGCAAATATGATACCTGTATGGCATATAAAAAGTAGGTAATCATGTTTTCATTGAATATTATGTCAGGGTTTTAAACCGCTTTAACATATTTAGCTCCATCTGTTCTGTCCACATCCTAAAGGCCCTGCACCCATGCAAGAGCTTAGCATGTGTAGAGAAATAGGTGTAGAAGGAGCCTATAAGAAAAGATCTTTGAACAATTACCAGTAGGCAGGACTGGATTCACCCTAAAGCTCTGTAGTCACGTGCCTACAGGTGCCTGAGGATGGAAAGGTGGCTCACTCTCCTCCCATAGCAACTCCCTTCTTCCCAATGCTGAGTCCCGTGCAGAGACTAAATGAGAGGTTGCTCATCCAGCTCTCCGAATTCCACTGACGAGATTTCCCTTCAGTCGGGGGCACCACTAGCTAGGTAATACTGAGGGTACTTTTGGGTACCTATCGCTTAGAGACACTTGTAGCTACCTATGATGAGTGAGGGAGAAGTGACTGCAGGGCCAGCCAGCATTCTTGTGGTCCAGTTCGGCTGGGGTTTGCGGGTTCCTGAAGGGGGACCTTAGGGTGCCAGGACGTTTGTTCCTATAGGCTCCTGTGAGGTAAATCCAGGCCTTCCAGTAGGTATGCATTTTCTCCCCTCTTGCATCAGTGTCCAGTTGTAAAATTGGACATGTATTATAAAAACGCTTGTTTAATTGATTTAATTTGAAGGCACATGTCACATTTTTAACACAGCAAAATGTGCATCTACTAAGGTTTATTTATGGCAAATCAAATTGTGAAAGTAACAAGATCACTCTTTGTGCATAAGTATCTTGGGAATAGTCCTTTAAATAATGATTATGCTTACTTTTTACAGCCGCTATGTATTTTAGAGTAATCTCTGTGATGAAAAGCTGTGGCGTATTATAGTATACAGCTGGCATGAAAACTTGCATCTCATTCTGTCACTCAGGGAGACACATAAGCTTTGTTCTCAATAAAAGAGCGGATGGCAACCTACTTGGTTAGATAAAGGCTCTGAGTGACATTCTTCCATGGTGTTTTACAGAGAGATGGGAGAGTGGCTCCTCTTAAATTCACACAACACTGGTTTCATTGTCAATTTATGATAAAATAATATTGTACTACATGTTCAGCTTCATGCAGAGAAGCAAAATGACAACTTCCATAACAACAACAAATAAATTATCTTGGCATTTTACAGTTCTGTGTTCTTATTTCTGAATTATCGCCCCCCTTTTTTTTCGCCCACTATCTGTGCTACGGAACTTTCAGTTTCTCACAAATAAGAAATAATAAGGGCAACTGGAACATGCTTTATAGTCGATAATAAAATAACATAACAAATGTAAAGTAAATAATGTGAAGCCGATATGGGAAGACTGTGTTAATTAGTTCACTTCCTGTTCTCATCGGATAATCTGTCATCGATGGGCGGAAAGGGATATACATTTTCTACAAGCATTTTTCATGTTTACAGCCACTTTATTATTTTCGGCACAATCTAATGATGTTGTTTACCCTACGTATATCCTCAGCTTGTTCACAGGCAATAGAAAATAGCTGAAAATCTTGCTTATTTTTTTCTTTCTTATTCTAATATAGAGAGAGTTTCATATGAACTGAATAGCCATGAGGCATCCGAAAGAAAACCTTGATTTAAATTCAGACAAAAATAAATCTGCTAACATGACATATACATCTGTTTTATCAATATTGATAATGTGGAACCACATTCACAATTTCCCTTTTGCCCCAAAAGATTAGCCACACTATTAAAAAGTTCTAAGAACACACTTTTTTGTTTAAGTGCCTGAAAGGGTTAGCAATATTACTTTCACTTTCTCTTGGGAACTTCATAAGTGTGGCACACTGAGCTGCACTGAGCTCTCCAGGCTGCTGAGACAATGTTTTATCTTTGAGTGCAGAAGATAAGGCTCATTTATAATAAAAGCATGTTTGTGTGTAAACTTAAATAATGCCGCAGATTCATAAAATAGCAGTGCGGGGCTTATAAACTGAGTTGGACATTACATTATTTCTTTATAAACAATATTGTAAATCTGTTTGTCAGTGGTGTATCTAAGGGAGATAGCACCTATGGCAAGCGCAGCAACTGCGTCCCCTTGGGAAACCCCACAGCGGGGGGGGATGGGGGGGGGAGGTGTTGATGAGTTAGGGCTAAGGGGAAAGAGAGGGATGGGGAGGGGGAATGGGGGATAAGATTTCAACAGCATGTTGCCAGAAGAGGTTAAATTATATCAAAGTTGTTTTACTTTGTTTTAATTATACTGAGATATTAAGTCTGAATAGCTTTTCTCTTTCACTGATTAGCATGTATTATAATAGATATTCTTTATGCAGTACATAAAAACATCCCAAAAGTATATTTGCTTCTGCAAATCATTTTGAAGTACCCTTTTAGAAAGATTGCAAAGACAGCTTCTAATGGATCTGTATTAGCACATCCATTTGTATGGCCATTTCCTGGTTTTGTTTACCCCACTCAGGTGTCTTGATAAGAAATTTGTTTAAGGTTAAACCCACTCACCCTATTGTGTCTGCTGTCAGTCAAGCATTTCAGCAGGTACATCTAACCAAGTATCTAATCAGGCAAGTGATATGATGAAATATCAAATTATAGTTGCCATTTTTATTTCAAAAAATTCCATTGACTTAAAATGACATTTTATGAAGTTATTGAAAACTTTTACCTTAAAACAGCAACTGATATTGCTGAGAATTCACTTCTGCAGTTGTTTGTGTCACATCTTTAAATTGTAAGCCATTTAAATCATGTAAATCCATGCATTATGTATAAAAAAGTGAAGTTGCAAAGTGAGGTTACTTTTATTTGCTGTTACCCATTAGTATCATATCTTATTGTTTATACTGTATTATTTAAAGTTGCACATGTATCTCCATATGACACTATTTTCCGATCCTTGTGTATCTTCCATGCCATGATAACAGTTTTCTTTATGACATTTTAACAACCATCCACTCGTCGATATTTTGTGACGATGCTTGCCAGCTTCAGGGACAAATCCATTTCCATTCAAATCTCAAGTATTAAAATGTACTTCAGTGCAAGGAAGTGACATTACAACACTCTTAACAAGGAGCATGGACTAATGCCCAGAAATCATCAAGATGCAAGTATAGATTTTTATAAGGTAGTTGCTCATACATCTCACAGCTTCCATTGTGAGCTTTGTGGCTGGTGGCATTTGTCTCGGTAAAAGGTTAAACAGCATTTTTAAAGGTCTGCTATGTTCAGTACACACATAATATTAGCCATGTTTATTAATAGATGGGTGCTCTACACACATCATCGCTGCCACTGCTAACTGCTGCCCCTTCATCTCTCACAAATATGCATAAGTCCCCATTACAACTGATAGTTGCAAGTAATAGCATACGCTTTTGTTTATTCTAAGCACACCATTTCATTCATTTTCTTCCATTTTTTCAGCTGAACATGGTTTAAGACTACTTAAATTTACTAAGGTTTAGCATGCTTAAAGGGAAACTGAATTTCTAACATATTAATATCAAATGAAGTCCAAATCACTGCCTGGTCAGTAATAAAATTGCAATGAATTACTGATTTTGCTATGAATAAGCTCTAAGAACACTTAAAAACCGTAACCAAGAATTGAACTTCATCCCAATCAGTAGCTTATCCTCCTTTCCCATGAGAAATCTATTCCTTTTCTCAAACAGATCAACATGCCCATCAGTATGGCTGATTTTGTGGTGTAATCCCTCCCACAGTGTGATGTCAGTGCCTCACAGCTTTGAGGTCCTGACATCACACTGTGAGAGTCTTGTTGCATTGTGGGAAATAACAACTGTTTTCAACTGCCAAAAAAAAGCAAGCGGCATCTCTTTACAGTGACATCACCTGCCAGCAGAAAAATGTTACCATGTGATGAATGTCTGAATGTAAATAAGGGAGAGGGAAGATTTTACAATGAGCAAACACTGACTAAATCATTTATACATAATATTGTAAAAATTAAGTGCTTTTGTATTACATTATTTTCACTGGAGTTCCCCTTTAAGTAGTCTCATATACATCTTCTACCCAGTAACTTATAGAGCCCTTTCTGGCTGTGTTCTATTTTGTTTGTGAAAAGGCTTGTGATTTTTCAAACGCATGTACAGTAAAGATACAATTGAAACAATAGGAATGCATTTATACTGTATACATTTCCGATTTTCTAATAAGGCAAACGCAGTTCTGCTGCATTTTTCCTGCATTTTGATTGAGGCCAACATAGTGAAAATCACAAAGTGCAAAATGCATTTGCGATTGCGCTTTGTGATTTTTAGTGTAAAAAAAGCCCATCGTGTATATTAACCTTACATAAGCTATATTATTTCTTAACTCTATCAGACTTCCCATGCTTCCCCTGGTCTCTGTATGCTAACCGTGTGTGCACAGATTGACTTCAGAACCTGCTGGCTGCAACTGCACATATGCCAGTTCTAAAGCTACTAAAAAAAAACAAAACAGCCAGTTGCTCTGAAAAGCAGGAGAGGATCACACTGATCACATGAGCAGGAGAGACACACACTGTAATGTTAGTTTCACTCTAGGACTTTGCACTGCATTGTGTTATATCATACTTATAACACAACCAAGAACAACATTTGCTGTGTCATGCAATGTAACTCAAAGAAACAGCTGACCAATGTGTACCTTCATTAACCAAGGTTAGGGATGGTCGGAAATGCTGATTTCTAAATCCGTGGAAATTCTGATTACTGCAAATGCCAATTACTGATTCCATGGATTTCGGCAGAAATTGAAATTTCTTATTCCAATTGCCAATTTCAGGTGATAGAATCCTCACCGTCTAAAAAAGGTATTTATTAGAAGCTCTTTAAAACATCACAGGCAAGGTAAAAGTGTGCCGGGTCACCATTGACACACGGCGTTTCGAAAATACTCCTTCTTCAGAATGGTTCCAGTACACACTGTCATGCTTACACAAACCATGCCCTTCATATATACAGATAGATAGAACCAATGAAATAAGTCCACAATATGTGGTCGGTGCAGAGATCTGCACCGACCACATATTGTGGACTTATTTCATTGGTTACTGCTGTTATGAATATGTATATATGCAAATTGTTCAGACATGTTGTAGTTCTCCATTAGGTCCTCTATCTGTATATATGAAGGGCATGGTTTGTGTAAGCATGACAGTGTGTACTGGAACCATTCTGAAGAAGGATTATATCCGAAACGCCGTGTGTCAATGGTGACCCGGCACACTTTTACCTTGCCTGTGATGTTTTAAAGAGCTTCTAATAAATACCTTTTTTAGACGGTGCGGATCCTATCAACTGATATAGACTATCCCTGTGACTCCAGGGTTGATCACAGCACGTCGACAGTTCCATTGGTGCAGATGTAATTGCATTTACTAATTGCCAATTTCCACGGAAAGGGGTATTGTTCGCCATTTTTATTAAAGTTATGTAATTAAAAAAGGTTGTTTTTGTGGAATACGCTATGTTTTGTGGATGTCCGCTGTTATGCGCATATCCTTGATACACTACCCAATTCTCTTATTGGCCAATGGCCAAATACTTCTGAGTTGGAAGCATTGGATCAATCACAGGCAGAATTGCAGAATGCAGAATTTTTCCATGGAAATCAGAATACCACGGAAATTTTAAGACAATCACAAGACTCAAAATTCAGAAATGCTGTACTCAGTAGTTTTGGACCAATCAGAAAATGTGGAAGTTTACAGTGACAATCGGAATACCACTGAACATTTAGGCAAATCACAGTCAAACTCTAGTATCTGTGTCTTTTGATTGGACTAAAAATTCCATGGTATTCCAACTTCCACGTAAAAATTCTGCATACTGGGATTGGTCCAATGCTTCTGAGCTCTTTGATTGGGCTAAAAGTTCAGAGTTGCGTTAATGCGGCTATTCGACAATTGTGAGAGTCAACTGCAGTGTCGATAGAGAGATGAGAATGGTGGGATTGATGAGACCTGGAGTCGGCTAAGGGGCATAGAGGGATTTAGTGACAACTGGGATATGCTTACCAAATGATGTGATTTGAATTATAACTGAGTTTGAAATCTTGTTTTACAAGGCAATATTCAAGGAAGCTTTGCTGATATACTTGAGAGTTGTGTTTATGCAAAGTGCTGTGATGTACACTTATCAGACCAACTCAGATTTTGATATGACAAGTTCACTGCACAATGCACTTGCTAGAAAACTGTGCACTTGTATGCCACACAAACAAATGGCACAGCACTGAGTGATTAAGAAGTGGGTAGTGTCTGAGCCATCTTAAATCTATAGCCTGCAACATTCTCCAAGTGGTAACTGCTCAATTACCAGCTAATAACTCCCATTGGAATGTATACTAATGATTATGTAAGCGGTTACGGAGTGTTTTTTAGTATAATTCTCCTATTTTCTCCTTACTGAGAAGATGGGAAAATGAGCAAGCCACTCTGACAACCTCTCATCAATTGCTTGTAGATACCTTCACTCATTTGATAAGCATTTTATTGACTAAGTGATAAGTGAAAATGACAGCTTTCGCTTCACCTAGAAAGTTCTTGCGAAAATGTCATTGCAGAGCAAAATACAGTAGCAATAAAAAGTATCTGAATCCTTTGGAATTATATGGATTTCTGTACAAATTGGTCATAAAAGTTTTAGAAGTGGAACAGCAGGGCAGCCAGGCAATGTGCATTGTTTAAAAGAAAATTAATAAGGCAGCCTCCCTATCTCTCTCACTTCCATTGTCCATTAACATTGCTGAGTTTAATGTAACAACACATTCATTCCACAAGGAGGAGGGACCCCACATAATACTCAGAATAGAGCAGTCGCCAGTACAAGCCGAAAGCCAGGCAATTTTCACAGTGACAAAGAAAGAGCTTCAAACTTGTGGTAAGGCCCATTTCCACTACCTTTGAACACGCAGCATTTGCCCACATGTGAGCCAGATGGGAAAATGCCATCTATTCAGATAATAGGCTTGCCATCCATATTGCATTCCAGTGCAATTCTAGAAGGCATTTTGCAGTTTTCCATAGCATGCATCCAAATCCCTATAGCTGTGCACGGCATGGCGATAGCAATTTGACTGCAGAATCAATGCAGCACGGGTGCCATGTCTGTTTCGGAAATAGATGCAGCACCCAATCGGAATAGGTCCTTAAGTAAAAATATCAAAGTAGGTACAGGTATATCAATAGAACATCACTTTTAAAATGCTTAAGCTTGAGATGAGTTGATAAGGATTTTTTTTTTATCAAAAGCAGAGATAAACTTTAACTGTGAAATGTGAGCAGTTATACACCGCAAAAGCAATTTCAGTCAGTCGTGTCTTATTAATAGCAGTGTAAATTATGTTAACAATGTAATTATTTTTACACTGGAGCTGTCATTATCTAACCAAAGTGAATCAGACTGGAGATTACTCTGTGAATGGACAGCATTTTATGTTTTCCTGAGCAGAAGTGATGACCAATGATTCAATTAAAGTAACAAAATATAAATTCATCTCAATTAATATTTACCATTAGGAATGTTTGGGCCCTCACTGTGCAGAAATGAGGTTTTAAATTTGCTAGAGAAAATTGAATTGCCTCCACCTCAGTCACATCCATTATGTTTTTGTTTTTTTCAACACTCTTGTAACCATAGTAATTTAAGTGTCAACATATCTGTGCAGAATTTGAAATAAAAAAGCACTGCATTATTGAAATAAAGTCCATATGCAGTTAGGCTCACTGAAAGCAACTTTAACGGATACCGGAGGTGACATGTGACATGATGAGATAGACATGGGTATGTACAGTGCCTAGCATGCAAATAACTAGGCTGTGTTACTTTTTTATTTCTCTGCCTGAAAGAGTTAAATATCAGGTATGTAAGTGGCTGACTCAGTCCTGACTCAGACAGTAGGTGACTACAGTGTGACCCTCAACGATAAGAAATTCCAACTATAAAACACTTTCCTAGCAGAAAATGGCTTCTGAGAGCAGGGAAGAGATAAAAAGGACCAATAGTTCATATATTTTAGCTCTGGCATACTTCAATGAATGTGTCATTGAGCAAAAACAATAAAACAGTTAAAACTTAAAAAGTAGATTTAAACATAAAATAAGACTGTGAATAAAAAAAAGTCATTTTTAGGAGAAGGAAGATATATACAATCTTTTATTTAATTTGTTTATTTTCACCTCGGGTGTCTTTTAACCCTTTTCCAACCGCTCCTCGCCGATTGGTGTGAACGCGGCTTCAGCCCCAGGACCACTCCACACCAATTGGCGTAAAGTTCTGGGCCAGGGTTTTGCAGGAGATCACATGCAGCGATGTGCGCGTATCTCCGCTTCACTGACAAAGCTCCGCTCCATTATTAGTCTTCCAGTGGTGGTCGCCGCTAGGAGACTGTTAGATGGCAAAACCACCATCAATTTACACTGTACAGCGCGCGATCTACGGCAGCGCTGTACTGGGGACAGCTGTGTGACACAGCTGTCCCCTGGAGAGGCACAGAGAGCAATTGGCTCTCATAGGCTGATGTCTATGAGATCAGATCGCTGGGATTGGCTGGTGGGGGAGGGTTTAAATTAAAATAAATAAATAAATACTAAATATATTTAAAAAACACAAATAAAAAAATAAAAATAAAATAAACATCCCATCAGGGATACAAGCCCACCAACAAAAAGCTCTATTGGTGGGCAGAAAAAGGGGGGAAGTCACTTGTGTGCTGAGTTGTATGGCCCTGCAGAGAGGCCCTTAAAGCTGCAGTGGCCTAATTTATAAATAAATAGCCTGGTCACTAGGGTGTTTAAACCCATGGTCCTTATGTGGTTAGACAGGCATCAGCAAGTGAACTGTGAATGTTTTCACTAGGTAGGATGGTAAAATATTTTTCTATAAATAAAACACCAGCAATACTAGAAGGCAGTGTGCTTCATCAATAAACAGAAACAGTAGTTTCTTTCACAGATAGTTGCAATTTTTTTTTTGCATTAAAACTGGATGGGGATATTGCAGAAGTGGGAGTGGATGTCTATTATCCATACTGTAGATGTCTCTATTCAGTATATTGTGATCTTTTTACATTTTAGACTCTAGAAGCTACATCACAGCCAAATCTGCTGGCCCACATTTTCTTGCTTTACATTTGCAGCTTCAAAGGTGCACCAAACATGCTGGTTTAGAGCTGGTGTTTTTAACTGCAAAGTCGTGTGTTAGCCGCTAGAGGAAAAAGCCCACTATCCTTTGCAGGATGCACTGGTGAAAACAGAGAAACTCCTTAGACTCTTTACTCCAAGTAAGCCTGGGTCACCTTGGCTCCTTTGTTCCACTCCTAGCACAGTTCCTTGGTTGCCATATGGACCCAAATAATATGCAGGTCTTTACATACACACCACTCTTGATTAAGCGTACAGGTCCTTTTGTGTCTCCCCTCACCCCCCCCCATTAAATGTGCAGGTTATTTTACGTTCTCCATGACATTTTCCTGATTTACCCCTCATTAAGTATGCAAGTTCTCATGGCCCAAATAACAATTAAAAAAACAAAAGAGAACAGATTCACATTCTCTTGTTCTGCTATTAAATATGCAATTCCTGATGTCTTCCACCATTTAGCATACTGGTCGTCATGTGCCTATCACTCAAATTTTATGCCTTCATGTGCCCACATTAAATATGTAAGTCCGTATGTGCCCCAATTAAGTACATAGATCCATATGTGCCACCGCTTACATGTCAAGTGGGAACCCCAATCCTCATGCTGAGATTGGCATTACATCCTACACATATTTACCTTAACCTAATTTTCCAAAACTGCAGACTTCTTGAACATTGATATTCAGTACAGCTGACTACTTTTCATTTAGGCAAAAGTCAGTATGTCAAATTCCAGGAGTGTCTAGGTGGCAACGCTATTCACAAAACTTACTTGTTATTTTCTTGCTTTTAATTTAGCTAGGGTGATAGACATTTTGTAAATGTGTTCATAACTTTGCCTGTTTAACCTCTTCCTGACCGTCTAACCCCGGTAGGCATCAGGAAGGTGGCTCCCCAGGACCGCCTAACACCAATCGGCGTCAAATCCTAGGGGCGGAGATTAGCAGAGATTGTGCACGCGAATGCGTGCCCTTCCCCACTTAAATGATGATGGAGCTCTGCTCCATAAACAATCTGACAGCCGTGATTGTTGCTAACAGACTGTTAAGAAAAGAAGTGGCAATTTTTTTTGTTATGCAGCGCTTTACTAGGGACAGCCTTGCCACTTGGCTGTCCCCTGGATCGGCTCACCACGCAATCCCTCTCGTAGGCTGATGCCTATGAGAGTCGATCATCCTGATTGGTTCTCGGGGGAGGGAAAAAAATAGACATTTTTATTTTAAAATAAATGTCAATTACATTAATTTAAAAAAAAGCCCACAGCAGCAATCACAGCAGCAATCAGATCCCACCAACAGAAAGCTCTGTTGGTGGGCAAAAAAGGAGGGCAGATTCATTTGGCTGCTAAGTTGTATTGCCAAATTGTAAAAAAAAAATAGCCTGGTCACTAGGGGGTGTAAGCCTTTGGTCCTTAAGTGGTTAATAACAGAGGTGGGGTTAAGTGTCTCAAGGAGGTGGGGGTCCAGGCAGGGGCAAATACATCAGCCAGGACCCGGCATCCATAAAGCTTCAGAGTGCTCTGGCCATGTCGGATCTAGCATACAGTAAAAGATAAAAAACGGAGGTTGGCACTGCTGTATATATCTTTCATTTAAAGGAGTACAGTAAGGGGGTGGGGGAAAAAGAGTTGAACTTACCTGGGGCTTCTAACGTACCCCACGCAGTACTGTGCCCACACAGCCCATCACGGATGCCTCCAATTCACTTCCGGAATTTGCAACTATAAAGTTGGAAAACCCCTGCCCTGCGCAGCAGCAGTCTCACTCCCACTGATTTAAGCGGGAGTGTACAGTACGGGCCCAGTCTGCGCGTGTGCAGTACGCTTCCAGCGACATCAGTCAGAGCAAGGACACAGCCGCACAGGTGCAGTGGTTTTCCAACTTTAAAGTCGCAACTTCCAGAAGTGAACCGGAGGCGGGGACCGGAGCATTGGTGAGTGGCAGCGTGGGCACAGGACATCTGCATGGGGAACGTTAGAAGCCCCAGGTAAGTTCAACTCTTTTTCTCCCCCAACACCCTACAGTACTCCTTTAAATCGTGTCACATTAGAAGCACTGACTGTGCAAAATGGCCATCAGGCTTTCTGTGTGCTGTAACCACCATTCTACATCTACCCCCAGAACTGGTATGTGCACCATATTATGCTACATTGCATTTCTGCAACTAAGGATTGTTTTTGTATGTGACACAATTTAAATTAAAGCAGTCAACAGCAGTGCAGACCTCCATTTCTGTCTTTTACTTTATATTGTGTAGTAAGATGGAGGGAATCCCTTGTTATATCATCTGTATATATTGATGCATCCAGAAACATGATTCTCTCTTCCATTTATGAGAAAGCACTACTACCTGCATAAGCCTATATCGCATCTAAATGTATTATGTAACTTTTCTTTATTAAATGTTGTTGCGATCCACTAATATTTTGCATATTGCATTATGTACGACAAAAAGGAGCCTTTGTAGAATGAAAATAAAGCAGGTTGAAGTTCCTAGGCTTGGAACTTTGTTGACTGTTTCCATGCCAACCTAGAACTAAGCTAAGGCAGCTTCTGATTGCCCTGTGAATCATATGAGCATTAACAATTAAGGAGGAGTATGAAATGATTGTATGGTAATGAATGATAAAAAGCACAGAAAAAGGCCTATCAATCACAAAAAGACATTAAGTGAAAAATACAGCTCCAAAATGTGTACATTTCTTATTCAGTACATTAGCTACTTTCACTGGGATTGCCTGCCAATTGCAGCATTATGTGCCATTTTAGAATCTAACAAGTAGATAATATCTGTTTTCCGGTTATCAGTAATTAAATATTATAAAATAATGACATTATCATCATGCTTTAGTAGCTAGCTTAATGCAATAATTATTTAGCATGAGACTTAATTTAATTTGCTAGAGCCAAAGAGCCAGAGTATAGTGCGGGAAGTCAAGCCTTCAAGACTGATTCAAGAAAAAAAAAAGAGTTAAAGGTATTAGAGTGACATTACATTTAGCCATTACAAGATCATAAAGTATCATTATTGAACATTGCATGTTATTCTATGAGGCCTATTTACTAATGGGTGTAAAATGTCTCTCAGCGTGAAAACAAGAGAACACAGCACGCCTTGGGTTCAGTATAACAAGGAATCAATGATGGATAATGGTGAGACTCAGAGGTTGTACGCCTTCAAAAAGCTGAGTAGTTTCTCCAAGTAAAAACTCTCAGCTGCCTTTGAAGTTTGTGCATAGGTATTCTAAGTCTTTATCATATGCTGCAAGGTAGCTGAAAGTAGGCCTATATCATCAATTTCCCACAAAGCAAAGATGATTCAAAATCTTTAAGGGGACCTCTAGCAGGACTAAAAATCTTTGGATCCTTGCTATGTCATCAATATTTGGTTGGGAAGATTTCTGCTAACTTCCTGTCCAAGTGACAAAGTCACAAAGAACAGGAAGTAAAAGTAAAGCTCCCAAGGGAGGACACAGACTTTAAAGAGGAAATGTAGTGAAAATAATGTAAACAATACAATTGCTTATTTTTTTACAACAATCTTTTTTAAATAATATTACTCAGTGTTTATTCATGGCTGGATGGTGTACTGGTTAAGGACTCTGCCTCTGACACAGGAGACCTGGGTTCGAATCTCGGCTCTGCCTGTTCAGTAAGCCAGTAATTCAGTAAGGAGCGCTTTGGGCAAGACTACCTAACACTGCTACTGCCTACTGAGTGCGCTCTAGTGGCTGCCTCGCAAGCGCTTTGAATCCGACAGGAGAAAGGCGCTATACAAATACTGCAATTATTCATTGTGAAATTTTTCCTCTCTCTAATTTACACTCTGAAATGTATCACAGGTGGTGACATCTTAAGGCTCCCTCCACACTGCAAATCCGTTTTGTGATTCCGATTTGCAATTCCGATTTTCCCTGAATACAATCAACAACAAAAAAATAGAGAAAAAAAGGCAGCATGCATTAAAGATTAAAAATCGGAATCGGATGTAAAAACCGATTAAAAATCGGAATCGCATGCAGTGTGCACGGAGCCTAAGTCTTGCCAGGGGAACTCTGTCTCATGTTTGTTTACTGAGAGTTCTATGCACAGAGGGAGATACTGCTTGCTTTGCAGTTGGAAACACTTGTTATTTCCCACAATGCAATAGGATTCACAGACAGCAAACTCTGAGAGCCATGTCCATGGCATCACACTGTGGGAGGGGTTTCACTACAATATCAGCCATATAGATATCCTTGATAATTTAAATTAAGAAAAAGATTTCTCGGTGGAGAGGGGGTATCAGCTACTGATTGGGATAAACTTCAATGCTGGGTTAAAATTCCTCTTTAACTTAAAAAAGAGACATTCTAATAATTTGGAAAGGAGCCCATCATGCTTGATCACTATTGACTGATTGCTTTCTTTTCTTTCTTCATCCCCTTGTCATAGAACAGGACAGACTGTTCTGCAAACAGTCAAGCATCATTTCCCCAAAGCATTCCCAAACAGTCATCAAGAGCAACATTGATTCAAAATGTTTGTATAGATTTAGGCTGGAGTTGCACTTTAACCACTTGAGGACCATAGGCTTACACCCCCCTAGTGCCAAGGCTATTTTTTGTAATTTAGGCCACTGCAGCTTTAAGGCCTTGCTGCAGGGCCGTACAACTTAGCATACAAGTGATCCCCCCACCCCCTTTCTGCCAGAAAGCTATGATCGCTCCCAGGATGTTTATTTTTTTAAATAAATATTTATTGTGTTTTTTTTTTCAATAAATAATCCTATTTGATTATTATTTTAATAACCCTCCCTCCCTTCCGCCACCAGCCTATGACAGCGATCGGCTGTCATAGGCATCGGCCTGCTGTTATAGGCATCAACTCTGCTCATATCTTTGAAATAGAATTAATGAGTGCTTTAATTTGCAGTATTCACTAACAGTAATTTTTAAAGTAGAAATCACTATGAAAAATAAATAGAACTAGAATTCCATGGCACCCCATTTTAAACATTTAAGGAGATACCAGTACTGTGAGAAAATGCGGAAAAGCCGCCGCGTGCGCTCAGAACAAGGCGGCTGATTCCGCGTCCAACGCAAGACATGTCTGGTGTGGCTGGGACTGATAGTCCACACAGGTTCAGAAGGACGCGCGCACGTTGAGAGGCAGAACTTTTATGACAGTCAGAAGGGAGTCAGCTGACCAAGCCGGACAGCTGACGATTGTACCAGTTCCCATTGGTCCAGCACTTAAGGGAGGCGCTGGAGAGCGCTGGGCTATATATACTGGGTGCTGGTCATTCGGTGGTTGTCTGCCGTTGTGATCACTACGTGGAAGCACTCAGACCTTATTGTCAGAATCTGTGTTATCATTCTGTTATACTTCAGATTAGTTCCAGGGTGTTGATGATCAAGAACCTCACACCCAAGATTAGGAATCTGTGTTCTCATTCTGTTATACTTCAGACTAGTTCCAGGGTGTTGATGATCAAGGACCTCACACCCAAGATTAGGGACTTGTGTTATCATTCTGTTATACCTCAGACAAGTTCCAGGGTGTTGATGATCAAGGACCTCACACCCCAGATTAGGGACTTGTGTTATCATTCTGTTATATCACAGACTAGTTCCAGGGTGTTGATGATCAAGGACCTCACACCCAAGATTAGGGACTTGTGTTATCATTCAGTTATACTTCAGACTAGTTCCAGGGTGTTGATGATCACGGAGCTCACACCCAAGACTAGGCATTGTTTATTATCTGTTATGACTTTCTGCTTTCCTGACCACTCTTCTGTTCACTGATTTGGTACTTCGCTATATCTGATACTCTGTTGCCAAACCCTGCTTGCCTTTGGATTACCAAATCAGCCTTCTGTCTTTGTACTGTGTATGTCCGTGTGTTGCCGACCTGGCTTGTCCGACCTTGAGAGTTATCTCCCCAGTTAAGAGATAGTTCACAGACCAGTCAGTGACATCCTCTATTGGTGTCACTCTCGCTCTGGTCCTTCCCTCTCCCAGTCTGACTTCTCCCTGCGGGAGAGTCTCAGGCTGCTGGAAGGTACTTACTCTAGCAGTATTCCTTACGGCCTTGTACCTGTCTTCCTGGTATTGTTCTCAAAGTATTACTGTTGCACCAAACACTCATATCTCTCAGGTGTCCAGGGGTTAGTAATATATCTGATTATCGGTGATACTGCAGATCATCAATAATCAGGTATATATCTGTATTTTGGTGATACTGCAGATCACCAATAATCAGATCCTCTCTGTGTTACACCCATCGTTACAGAATGGCAGACCAAAAAATGCAAATGGACGCACTCACCAGCCGTCTGGGCACACTTACCACTTCTGTGGAAAACATCAATATAGTGCTGGGCAGTCACCAGACGGTAATGGATGCTTTGTCTGGATCTTTACAAACCCTCCAGACAGCAGTGAAGGATGTGCGATCTCCTCTTACATACGTATGCCTGTACCTGAAAAATGTTCTGGTCACAGATCTGACTTCCGAAATTTTAGAAGTAGAGTGTTATCATACTTTGAGTTAAGACCTAATTCTTCAGGAACTGTGGCCCAAAGGGATACCTTTATTAAAACCTTGTTATCTGGCGATTCTCAGACCTGGGCGTATAGCCTTCCCACCAGTCACCAGGCCCTGACCTCTGTAGAGGAATTTTTTAAAGCTATGGCTATAATTTACGACGATCCAGACACTGCCTCGACTTCTGAGCGGAAGCTCAAACTTTTACGTCAAGGCAAGAGTCCGGTTGAAGATTATGCTGCTGAATTTAGGAGATGGTCAGTATCGGCCAGGTGGGACACATTTGCCCTTTTAGATTGTTTTTTATCAGGGTTGTCAGACGAGGTCTCCGATCTTATGTTAAGTCAGCCGGAACCTAAGTCCATCGATGAAGCCATTTCATCGGCCATCAGGATAGATCGCCGGCTGCGATATCAGAGACAGACCCGGGGTAAGAACCATGTGAGAATGGTGTCTCACGCTGCTCCCCCAGTGACTCCACTTCCACCCCCTTCACCTCCACTGGAGCCAATGCAGATTGGTCGGTCAAAGTTGTCTCAAGTGGAGCGGAAACGCAGAATCTCAGAGCGTCTCTGTCTGTATTGTGCAGAGGGGGGTCATAGAGTACAGAATTGCCCTAAGAAGTCGGGAAACGCTACTGCCTAGGTGTAGTCGGGGGTAATACCCTAGGCATGCAATTTTTACCCCTAGATGATAAACGTTTGCTTCTTCCCTGTACTATTTCATGGGGAGATAGGTCCGAAGTCACTGAAGCCTTCATTGACTCGGGCTCAGCGGCTAATTTTATGTATTTTGAATTTGCAAAAAAATTGGGTATCCCGGTCACCCCGGTAGAACCGCAGATACAGGTTACTACCGTAGATGATTCCCCTCTGCAGGGTAACAGTCCTCTCTCACAGACTCCAGAAGTGAGGGTCACTATCGGGGTGTTGCATAGGGAAAATTTGTGGGGGGTTTTTGTGTTACGTATGACAACCTCCACGATCATTCTTGGCATGCCCTGGTTACAACTTCACTCACCTCAGATTACCTGGGCCACTGGTCAGCTAACGAGCTGGTCTTCCCAGTGTTTTCATCATTGTTTAGCGAAGGTAACCTTGGGTGAGACAAAGATTCATGTGGAAGGATTGCCAGATCAGTATTCTGAGTTTGCAGACGTGTTTTGTCCTAAATCGGCCGATAAACTTCCTCCACACCGCCCTTTCGATTGTCCTATTGATCTCCGGTCTGGTTGTATGCCCCCTAGAGGTCACCTCTACAATTTATCTGGGCCCGAAAAATTGGCCATGCAGGAATACATCCGTGAAAATTTAGCTAAAGGGTTCATTCGCCCTTCCCGGTCGCCTGCTGGTGCAGGTTTCTTTTTTGTAAAGAAAAAAGACGGAGGCCTTCGGCTGTGCATTGATTATCGGGGCCTGAATAAAATCACAGTAAAAAATCGCTATCCATTGCCTTTGATAGACGATTTATTTACTCAGGTCACCAATGCTAAGATCTTCTCAAAATTTGATTTGCGGGGTGCATACAACCTGGTACGGATCAGAGAGGGCGATGAATGGAAGACGGCCTTTAACACACCCGATGGGCATTACAAGTACCTGGTGATGCCCTTCGGGTTCTTTAACACACCCGATGGGCATTACAAGTACCTGGTGATGTCCTTCGGGTTGTGTAACGCCCCGGCCGTCTTTCAGGAACTCATTAATGAGGTGTTCAGAGAGGTTTTAGGCAAATTTGTCCTAGTATATTTGGATGATATACTAATCTTCTCAGCCAATCTCTCAGAGCATAGGGATCATGTCAAGTTTGTGTTGCACAAGCTAAGACAAAACATGTTATATGCCAAATTGGAGAAATGCATTTTTGAGGTAACATCTGTCACCTTTCTGGGGTATATAATTTCTACCTCAGGCCTTTCTATGGACCCTGCCAAGGTCTCTGCTATTCTGGAGTGGCCTCAGCCCGTGGGTCTGAAAGCTCTCCAGAGATTCTTGGGGTTCGCTAACTACTATAGAAGGTTCATAAAGGAGTACTCCACAGTCATCGCACCCCTTACCAGTCTCACAAAGAAAGGGGCAGATACTAACCACTGGTCCTCCGAAGCTCTTGCTGCTTTCTTCACCCTGAAGGAATTGTTTTGTACTGCACCCATTTTAAGACACGTTGACATCTCCTATCCCTTTATTGTGGAGGTAGATGCCTCAGAGGTTGGGGTAGGGTCTGTGCTGTCTCAGCGTTCTGGGTTGCAGGGAAGGTTACACCCGTGTGCCTATTTTTCTTGTAGATTTTCACCCGCAGAGAAAAACTACGATATAGGCAACAGGGAGCTCCTAGCCATTAAATTGGCCTTTGAGGAATGGCGTCATTGGCTAGAGGGAGCAGAACATACGATTACAGTTTACACTGATCACAAAAATGTGGAATACATCGAGAGGGCTAAGAGATTGAGTCCCCGACAGGCTCAGTGGTCACTGTTTTTCTCGAGATTCAGATTTATAATCACGTATACCCCGGGTAGTGAAAACATTAAAGCAGACGCTTTATCCAGATGTTTCGAGCCAGAGACAGCACAGCCCTCAGACCCTGAGACTATTCTCCCTCAGAGAATGGTGTTGGCAGCCACAGAGACCTGGAGGAACTGGACTGAAACTTTAAGTCCTTTCCAACAGGACGTCCCGGAGGGAAAACCTGAAGGGGTCATGTTTGTACCATTGCCATTCCGCCTCCAGATTTGGCAGATGTTCCACTCCCACAAGAATGCTGGACATCCTGGTGCCACCAGAACACAGGATCTTGTTGCTAGGTGTGCATGGTGGCCTTCATTGGCAACTGACTGCAAGGAGTATGTGAGAGAATGTGCAGTATGTGCAAGAAGTAAACCCTCCCGTCAGGCACCTGTGGGAACATTGCAGCCTTTACCCACCCCGAGTGAACCCTGGACCCATTTGTCCATGGATTTTGTGGGCGAACTCCCGAAGTCTGAGGGCATGTCGGTCATTTGGGTGGTAGTCGACAGATTCAGTAAAATGGCCCATTTCGTGCCCCTGAAAGGACTCCCCTCGGCCCAGGAGTTGGCCGATCTTTTCATCCTGCATATCTTCCGGCTACACGGTATTCCGGAAAATATAGTGTCTGATCGGGGAGTCCAATTTGTTTCTAAATTTTGGAGGGCATTCTGTCATCAGTTGGGCATGGAACTGTCGTTTTCGTCTGGCTACCACCCACAGACCAATGGTCAGACCGAGAGAATTAATCAATCTCTGGAACAGTTTTTAAGGTGTTATGTGGCGGATGCACAAACTGATTGGGTCAAGTTCTTGCCGTTTGCAGAATTTGCACACAATAATTTGAAAAGCTCTTCTTCTGGATTCTCTCCAATTCAGGTGGTAACAGGAAGGTTGCCTAAGTTCTCCCCATTGCCAGTAGCTTCTACTCCGTTTCCAGCTCTGGATGCTTGGCAAAAGTCATTTAAAAACATTTGGGGAATGGTGAAAAAGAATCTAGAGAAGGCTTTTCAGAGTCAGAATGGACAAGCTGACAAGAAACGTTCCATAGAGTGGAAGTTTCAGCCAGGAGACTTGGTCTGGGTGTCCACTCGTCATTTGGCCCTAAAACAGCCTTCACCCAAGCTAGGACCCAGATTCGTGGGTCCTTTCCCAGTAACCAGGAAATCAACAATGTTACTTATGCCATTGATCTTCCTGCCAGTATGCGGGGTGTGAGATCATTCCATGTATCCCTGCTTAAGCCAGCAGTGCAGGTGGATTCCACTCCTCCTCCCCCTGTGATGGTGGTTGATGACCAACCTGAGTATGAAGTGGAAAAGATTTTAGACTCACGTATTGTACAAAACTCAGTACAGTATTTGGTTCACTGGAAGGGTTATGGCATTGAGGAAAGAACATGGGTACCTGAGTGCCGCATGCATGCGGATGAATTGAAGAGGGAGTTCCACGCCCTATATCCTGAGAAACCGGGTAGGAGCTGTCCGGAGTCTACTCCTCAGGGGGGGGTACTGTGAGAAAACGCGGAAAAGCCGCCGCGTGCGCTCAGAACAAGGCGGCTGATTCCGTGTCCAACGCGGCGGTTTGCATGCGTAGGCCTACATCTGTCAGTATGGCTGAACGCGGAGAAACCGCCGCATGCCTTGATAGCAGTGCGGCCGGCTCCGCGTCCAGCGCGGCGGGTGGTACGCAAGACATGTCTGGTGTGGCTGGGACTGATAGTCCACACAGGTTCAGAAGGACGCGCGCGCGTTGAGAGGCAGAACTTTTATGACAGCCAGAAGGGAGTCAGCTGACCAAGCCTGTCAGCTGACGATTGTACCAGTTCCCATTGGTCCAGCACTTAGGGGAGGCGCTGGAGGGTGCTGGGCTATATATACTGGGTGCTGGTCATTAGCTGGTTGTCTGCCGTTGCGATCACTACGTGGAAGCACTCAGACCTTATTGTCAGAATCTGTGTTATCATTCTGTTATACTTCAGATTAGTTGCAGGGTGTTGATGATCAAGGACCTCACACCCCAGATTAGGGACTTGTATTATCATTCTGTTATATCTCAGACTAGTTCCAGGGTGTTGATGATCAAGGACCTCACACCCAAGATTAGGGACTTGTGTTATCATTCAGTTATACTTCAGACTAGTTCCAGGGTGTTGATGATCACGGAGCTCACACCCAAGACTAGGCATTGTTTATTATCTGTTATGACTTTCTGCTTTCCTGACCACTCTTCTGTTCACTGATTTGGTACTTCGCTATATCTGATACTCTGTTGCCAAACCCTGCTTGCCTTTGGATTACCAAATCAGCCTTCTGTCTTTGTACTGTGTATGTCCGTGTGTTGCCGACCTGGCTTGTCCGACCTTGAGAGCTATCTCCCCAGTTAAGAGATAGTTCAGTCAGTGACATCCTCTATTGGTGTCACTCTCGCTCTGGTCCTTCCCTCTCCCAGTCTGACTTCTCCCTGCGGGAGAGTCTCAGGCTGCTGGAAGGTACTTACTCTAGCAGTATTCCTTACGGCCTTGTACCTGTCTTCCTGGTATTGTTCTCAAAGTATTACTGTTGCACCAAACACTCATATCTCTCAGGTGTCCAGGGGTTAGTAATATATCTGATTATCAGTGATACTGCAGATCATCAATTATCAGGTATATATCTGTATTTTGGTGATACTGCAGATCACCAATAATCAGATCCTCTCTGTGTTACACCGATCGTTACAAGTACCAGCTACAATAATAATAATAAATTAGAAAAAAAAGGAAAACAGACAGAAAACAAGTTCCTGGCAGGGACTACACTCACATACTCAAGAGGATGTCAGAAATCATAAGGATGCACAAAGATGTCCATTAATAAGTCACTTTGTTTTGAATGATTACAAGAGCTCCTTTTTTTGAAACCATCACCAGGTTGCACTAAAATGATTGGACACAATTGTAGAGAAAGTATTAAACTAAAGATAGAAAAAGAGCTGAGATATTTATTTTTCCATAGAGTAACCAAGCAGCTCAGGGTGACCCAAACTACTAGGAATGTATAGGGGGATAAAAGGAACCAAAAAGCCCTCCTATTAAAAAAGCAAAGCTTGGTGTAATTGCCTTCTTAAAACAGAAGGAAATTTGCAATAATTCAGTTATAAGTGAACATCTGTGGTTTCCCACAATGCACTACCACTAAATATGCAAATGATCCCTTTTCACCCTTGTTAAGCCAAGCAAGCATCCAGAACCGCTGGTGTATAGCAAGCTTATAGCTTTAAGCTTTACACAGCCATATCAAACCCACATGTAGACAGCCTGTTTCAGACTTTTGGTCCTCATCAGTACATGGCAGGGATTGATAAGGCTGTATGAAATAGGGCTTGGACGAGTACAACAGAGTAACCAAGCAGCTCAGGGTGACCCAAACTACTAGGAAGGTATAGGGGGATAAAAGGAACCAAAAAGCCCTCCTATTAAAAAAGCAACGCTTGGTGTAATTGCCTTCTTAAAACAGAAGGAAATTTGCAATAATTCAGTTATAAGTGAACATTTGTGGTTTCCCACAATGCACTACCACTAAATATGCACTAAATATGAAAAGGGATAATTTGCATATTTAGTGGTAGTGCATTGTGGGAAACCTGTAGGAGACTTTGGGAAAGAATCCCTAACACTGCTACTGCCTGTAGAGCATGTCCTAGTGGCTGCATTTTGAGTGTAATACTGGAATCATCAAACACAACAGCAGAAAGAAAATCAACTGAACCTTACTCAAAATGGATCAATCTAAATTGATGAAAGTTTGATATGACTTTTCTTAAATAAAGAACAAATAATATATGTTTAATATTACTTTTGCAGATAAGCAGGTCATTTGATGGTAATTTGCAGATAATACAAAACATCTTCTGCCAAAAAATGTATTATATCAGGAGGTTGATTCATCAAGTAGCTTTTTAGGACATGATTCCCGCACTTTAATTGTCCCAATAGGCTGCCTGTCACTTTACAGGACCCTATTGGGGCTCAGGAAGGGATTGACAGAGCGGCCGTTACTTAAAAGGAGCATGCATAAGTGACCAGCACACGCTATGCAGCACTACCTGACGTAGTGTGTGCACTGAGATTTTATCTCTCGCTGCTCAAATTAAGCTGTGCTGCTTTAGCAGCATAGCTTAATGAAGCAACTGGCAGGACCCTTATCTATTGCTCAGCATATCTATGTTCCAACTTATCTATAATAGGGTCACCATTTCAATACAAGGCAGGCAAAAAGGAAAAGAATATCCCACTTAAAATACATTACTCATCATTAACTAAACATTGATATAACTCCTTCATTTCAGTCAAACTGTTTTACTTACTCTGTCTTGATTGAGAAGACATTTGGCAAATAATATTGGAAATATTAAAGACAGACAACTTGTGAAAAAGGGTTTCTACGTTATGGTCTATAACTCTAATGAAAGCTTTCCTGGCTCTGTTGTAACTATACCATGACATATTTCTCTTCATTCTGCAACAACAAACTCTTTCTTCATATGCACTATACTCATATACTGCAATATGTGAAAGGAATGAATAAAACACTCTCATTATGCCCACAGTAAGCGAAAAGATCTGGGAACGCATTCAACTCAAAATCTAAAATATCAGATGGAGTGGGATGACAGTAAAAAAAAGTATAAAAATAATTTATGTATTTCCAAAAGTAACAGACTAATTGTCTTACTCATATCCCTGCTTACATACCGTTCCAAATGTGCATGTCTAAGCTAATTAAATATTTGTCTTTAGGATGTATTTCTGAGATTATGTAGGTTGTATTATAATTGATGGATATATTTGTATGTATTTGCAATGTGTTACATTTGATAAATATTTACAGGTATTATGGTAATTCGTCACCATCTGTCCAGCATTGAACATGGTGACTCATATTGTTTTCGGCACAAGGAATTTTTGTTTTCTGCCACTGTTTTAAGACGCATTGAACATGTAAAGCATTCTATAGATGGAGATGAAAAGATATAATGTATAGATTATTTGGTTATCATTTTGAATAGAAGCTGAAAATGCATTTCAAGCCTAGGCTTAGACCACAGAATTATTATCCAAATGTATCAGCAACATACATCTAATCCTTGTGGTGCAGTATTATAATTGAAAGCAAATTGTCTGAATTATAATATGTCTACAAATGAAGATGGAACATAAAGTTTAAATGACCACTGTTTCCACTTTACTATTAATGTTTCCTCTAATTTAGACTTGAAGGACATATTTCTTGAAAGTCTTTTGACTTCAAATCATTAATTTCCTTTTTTTTTAATTACTTAATGCCCAAGTGGTATATGGGTAATTACTGTAACTGTTGTGAAAGTTCTTTTCAATTGCAGCTTAATTCTCAGTGAATTTAAATACTGCAATTTCTACACTTCATTTCCCTGAGTGGATGTGTTTTGTTCACTTATTGTTTTGTGTTAGTTGGGTTCCATGATTTTGGGGTACAGCATCACAGTTTTCATTTTGATGCTGATTACTATGCACAATATAATAAATCAGTTGTAACTTGATAAAACTTTAGACTTCAATATTTTCCATGCTGATGTCTCCTGAAAGTGTTTACAGATATAGTATACTCACCTTACAGCATTAGAATCACAGGTTTAAATCTCGCCAGGACACTGAGTGATGTTTGCATGTTCTCCCCATGTTTGTGTGGGTTTTCTCTGGGAAATCTGCCTCATCCTCCCCCCCCCCCCAAAAAAAAAAGAAATATTGCCTATGCCCCATTGCCTCTAGGCTATGATAGGCACATTAGACAATGATTATAGTAGCGAATCCATGAGTTTCTTTGAGAGACTTGTTCAGTGTACTCTGCAAAGAACTGAGGAAGATATTTGTGCCATATAAATGCATAAAAATAATACACCTAACTTCAATTTCTTTCCTCTCTCTAACCACTTAGCGGCAAGCCGCCACATTAAAACATCCTGCTGGAGCCTCTAAATGGCTCCAGGATGTTGATGTGTTGCTTACCGCCTCTGTGCACAATCCCCCGACCCTGATCAGGGCCATGCCGATTCATAATACAGGAAGTAGTAAGAAGCAAGTAAAATGTAAAAAAAAAGTGAACACATCCTGGTGAATCAGGATAGTGTTTTCAAGAGCCATCTAGTGGTAACAAAGTAAAATTACACACACAACATACATTATAATTAAAAAATTATAAAATGAATCCCTTTCACTTCCAAAGCCCTATTATGAGGGTAAATTACTGTTATTTTACTACATAGAGGCTTGTAATTATGGACCGGACACACAAAAAAAAAACAGAAAAATACACATATACAGGTCCTTCTCAAAAAAATAGCATATTGTAATAAAAGTCATTATTTTCTGTAATGTACTGATAAACATTAGACTTTCATATATTTTAGATTCATTACATACAACTGAAGTAGTTCAAAGCCTTTTATTGTTTTAATATTGATGATTTTGGCATACAGCTCATGAAAACCCAAAATTCCTATCTCAAAAAATTAGCATATCATGAAAAGGTTCTCTAAACGAGCTATTAACCTAATCATCTGAATCAACTAATTAACTCTAAACACCTGCAAAAGATTCCTGAGGCTTTTAAAAACTCCCAGCCTGGTTCATTACTCAAAACCGCAATCATGGGTAAGACTGCCGACCTGACTGCTGTCCAGAAGGCCATCATTGACACCCTCAAGCAAGAGAGTAAGACACAGAAAGAAATTTCTGAACGAATAGGCTGTTCCCAGAGTGTTGTATCAAGGCACCTCAGTGGGAAGTCTGTGGGAAGGAAACTGTGTGGCAAAAAACGCTGCACAACGAGAAGAGGTGACCGGACCCTGAGGAAGATTGTGGAGAAGGTCCGATTCCAGAACTTGGGGGACCTGCGGAAGCAGTGGACTGAGTCTGGAGTAGAAACACACCATGTACAGGCGTGTGCAGGAAATGGGCTACAGGTGCCGCTTTCCCCAGGTCAAGCCACTTTTGAACCAGAAACAGCGGCAGAAGCGCCTGACCTGGGCAACAGAGAAGCAGCACTGGACTGTTGTTCAGTGGTCCAAAGTACTTTTTTCGGATGAAAGCAACTTTTGCATGTCATTCGGAAATCAAGGTGCCAGAGTCTGGAGGAAGACTGGGGAGAGGGAAATGCCAAAATGCCTGAAGTCCAGTGTCAAGTACAGGTCAGACGCTTCTGCCGCTGTTTCTGGTTCAAAAGTGGCTTGACCTGGGGAATGCGGCACCTGTAGCCCATTTCCTTACACGCCTGTACACGGTGGCTCTGGATGTTACTACTCCAGACTCAGTCCACTGCTTCCACAGGACCCCGAAGGTCTGGAATCGGTCCTTCTCCATAATCTTCCTCGCGGTCCGGTCACCTCTTCTCGTTGTGCAGCGTTTTCTGCCACACTTTTTCCTTCCCACAGACTTCCCACTGAGGTGCCTTGATACAGCACTCTGGGAACAGCCTATTCATTCAGATATTTCTTTCTGTGTCTTACCCTCTTGCT